>NC_060033.1:5672500-6272500 GCF_905333055.1 Maniola jurtina
CTGAAGCATCAAAGATAAGCCCGGGTAATCGATGGCGTCACGCCCTTTTTACTTATAAGTCATGTATGGATACCAACTCAGAAATTTGGCAGGCAACGAATCGCTTGGTCGCTGCTGCTAAGGAAGATTTTAAAGGGGTTAAACCTACACTATACCCAGCATGAAAATTTTAACTGCATTTTACTAACTTCAAATAATAACTACTTAGTATAATCTCATAATGACTTTTTGTGATATTTGTAATATAACAGTGCCAAAATACTTTTCACATAAGAAAAGTTATATACATAAGTCTAATTGTTTACTTCGCACAGAATTCGATAATGTTCAAATAATTGGAACTGCTTTTAAGAACAGAATACTAAGCTATCGTGTATGTCCATCAAAAAAATTTTTGTTACCTGAGCAATTTTTATCTGAAGTTGTAAATACGATATGTAATTTAGTAAAAAGAAGTCTTGAGAAACATAATGCTCTTAAAATAAATTTTGAACTCTTTGCGACTTTTACTTTGCCAAAAAATAATGAAAAATCTTTGAAGTCGTTTAATACTAAATATGTACAAATTTTTCAATCCACAAACATAAAAAATATATATTTAGAGTGTGTAAAAAGCCTGCTTAACAAATTATCAGAGTTTGAACATTCAGAATCAGGCTGGTCTTTTGACTCTTTGAATAATTTAGAAGTAAACATTAATAAATATAATCCTTTAAGGACAGGCTCCTATATTCCACTACCAATAAAAATTCTGAAAACTAGATCTTGTGTAAATATTAAAAATAGTGATGATAAGTGTTTTCTGTGGAGTATATTAGCACATATGTATCCCACCGATAAAAACTGTAATAGAGTATCTTCATATCCTCATTATTCAAAAGTTTTAAAAACAGATGGTATGTCGTTTCCACCATCTTTTGAGGATATCACATTATTTGAAAAAAATAATTCTGACATAAGTGTTAATATATACAGTTTAGAAAAAAATGGTGATATTAACGGACCTCTGTACAAAACCAGCAAGCGTAAACTTGTTCATGTTAATTTGCTTTACATTACTAAAAACAATAAAAGACATTTTTGTTTGATAAGAAACTTTGAACGGTTGGTTCATAGTCAACTTACTAAAAATAAGTCTAAAATTTTTTTATGTGAGGAGTGCTTCATTTATTTCAATTCAGAAGAAAAATTATGCAAACATAATTGTGCTAGAATTAAAACTGTTCTTCCAGAGAAAAATAGTAAATTATATTTTGATAATTATGAAAGAACTCAAAGAATACCAATTGTGATTTATGGTGATTTTGAAAGTTTATTAAGAGAATATTCTGATAAAAGTAAATCTGGGCATACTGAAACCATACAGGTTCATGAAGCCACATCTTTCGCGTACTATATTTGTTGTGAATCTAAACCTGAACTTAATGAACTGGTTTCATACATAGGAGCTAACTGTGCTCAAAAATTTGTAGAAACAATTTCAAATGATGTCAAACGATTACATGCAATTTTGTTAGAAAATAATCCCATGAAACTACTTACTGAAACTGAAAAGAAATGTTTTCATAATGCAAAAGTTTGCTGTATATGTAAACAAAAATTTACATCCACAGATAAAATTGTAGCAGATCACGATCATTTTACAGGGGAATATAGAGGCGCGGCTCACAACATTTGCAACTTGAGTGCAAAGAAATGTCCTTTTATACCTATTATATTTCATAATTTAAGTAATTACGATTGCCATCTTTTTATTAAAGAGTTAGCGAGTATTAATGGTCGTATAAATATTATTCCAAAAAATAAAGAAAAATACATATCTTTCACAAAATTTATATCAATTGATTCAAAAACTGCTGCTCAGCTGAAATTCATCGATTCTTTTAATTTTCTCAGTTGTAGCTTAGATAAATTAGCTAAATCTTTACATCAAGATGACTTCGTAAACTTGCGTAGGTATTACAGTGATCAGTATTTATTTGATTTGATTTGCAGAAAGGGTGTGTACTGCTATGATTATATAGACTCTTTAAAACGTTACGATGAAACTGAGTTACCAAAACGAAAACATTTTTTTAATAAACTTACTTCAGAACTTATTTCGGAAGAAGATTATAAACATGCATTGAAAGTTTGGAAAACTTTTAAAATAAAAAATTTAGGCGAATATACAGATTTATATTTAAAATGTGATGTACTATTACTAGCAGATAGTTTTGAAAAATTCAGAAAAATTAGCTTAGCAACCTATTGCTTAGATCCGTGCTATTATGTTTCTTCACCTTCTTTAAGTTGGGATGCAATGCTTTTGCATACCAATGTAAAATTAGACCTTATAACTGATGTGGAGATGTATCAAATGATTGAAAAAGGTATACGAGGTGGTCTAGCTCAGTGTTCTTTAAGGTATGCTAAAGCTAACAATAAATATATGTCTGACTATGATATCAACAAATCAAGTAGCTTTTTGGTATATTTAGACTGTGTGAACCTGTATGGTTATGCAATGATGATGAAACTTCCTACAAGTAATTTTAAATTTTTGAACAAAGACCAAATTGAGACTTTTGAAATTGATTCTATTACTGTTGATAGTAACATTGGTTATATACTTGAAGTAGATCTTAGTTATCCATCTGAAATACATGACGCTCACTCAGATTTACCATTTGCTGCTGAAAAATTCACACCTTTTGGTCATAGAAATGCCAAGCTTATTGCAAATTTATACGACAAATGTTCCTATGTTATTCACTACATCCATTTAAAAGAATGTCTTAAAAACGGTCTAAAATTGTTAAAAATTCATAGAATTCTATCATTTGAACAAAAAGAATTTTTGAAACCATATATTGAATTGAATACCTCTTTGAGGCAAAAAGCAGAGTCTGAATTTGAAAAAGACTTTTTCAAAAAACAAAATAATGCTATTTTTGGTAAAACCATAGAAAATAAAAGAAAACAAGTAAATGTAAAACTTGTTAATACATGGACAGATAAGAATAATAAGACAAACAGGATTATTGGAGCAGAAAAGTATGTAAGTGCGCCTAACTTTAAATGTTTGTCGATATTTACAGATAATTTGGTTGCAATCCAATTAGAACAAACGAAATTAATTTTGGATAGACCAATTTATGTGGGGTTTACTGTTTTAGAGTTAGCTAAAACACATTTATATAACTTTCACTATTCTATAATGAAACCATTATATAAAGAAAATATTGAACTTTGTTATACTGATACTGATAGCTTACTATATCGCATATATACTGATGATTTTTATTCAGACATGAAAAAGAATATTAAGTTTTTCGATACCAGCAATTTTAGCGATAAAAATGTTTACAATATCCCTCAAGCAAATATGAAAATTCCGGGGTTTTTTAAAGATGAGATGGGTGGAGATGTTATTGTTGAATTTGTTGGCTTACGAGCAAAATTGTATTGTATTGAATCACAAAAAATGTCTATTAAAAAGGCAAAAGGAGTGACAACATCTGTTACCAAAAGGTTGGATATAGATAAATACAAAAATGTGTTATACTACAATCAATCAGTCAGAAAGAATATGTGTGTTATTAGATCTAAAAATCATAATGTATATACCCAAAAAATTAATAAGTTAGTTTTAAATAGTGAAGATGATAAAAGACAAATTTTAAAGAAGCAATTTAAAACGTTGCCGTGGGGGCACTACAGTACAATTTTTTAGTTGTTAATTTGTACAAGATTTTATGTTATTCATTACTGTGCAATTTTGATTGTTCATGTATGCATGCAAATATTGAAATAAATATTTACTACTCATCATCACTGTCATTTTATTATTTTACCTTTTAGTTTTTTATTTTTATATTTATCGAGATCAATAACTTGAGTTATAGTGATATCATAGCAGGTGATAATGTTTGCTTACTGACCTTTTCGTTTGTTTATATAGACCTTCAATTTCAACATTATATCCTTATCACCTTGGTCAAGAAATGAAAATGCAGTAAGCAAACATTAAGCAAAATTAAAAAAACCTTTACATTGAAGGGAATCGAACCCTTGAAATATTTGAAAAAACTTGATTGTACTACCTAATATTTACATGGAATACGTTAATATTATTAGGTACTTAGTACAATCATGATGTTTTCAATTAATAGTTTAAAATTTAAAAAAACAATTTTATTCTTTTAACTACGTTTATTTCATAAATAATGAATTCATGCTACAGCTCCTTACTCTAAAAAACACTATTTTTATAAACAAAAAATATGATGATATTTAAAAATAAGCAAATTACATTTCAACAATAGTTCACATTTATATGGAGTGAGTAATTTTTGACATTATTTTACCTATCAAATTTTCTGTAGCATCCATAACTTCATCGTAATTATCCTTGACTACATACTGTGCACTAACACTAGGAGTATCACCATTTATATTTTCATCTTGTTCTCCTCCATTTAGTCCATAAATATTTATTTTTATTAAATGAAGCCGTCTTCCAGTTGCTTTGCGAATAACATAGGATGTTGATGTAGAAGTCGGGGGTGAAACAGGCTTCAATAGTGATAAACTGCATTTTTTCTTTTTTTTCATCTCCTTACTAGATGCTTGAACTGGTTCTGCTGCTTGTTTTTGAGCTAAATCCTCGCAAAGTCTCTGAAATTCAGTTTCCGCGAACCCGTTTACATCTTGTGCGTAGTAAAAAGGATTTGTTAGATTTTCGTTGGGTAAGATAGGAGTCGACATAATTCTGAAACAAAAAGAAAAATAATTAATAAATAACGGTAAAAAAATACATGCTTTATTAAAAGTCAGCACATTGTTATAAAATAATTATAATAACTTACCAAGTAAAATACTCGATATTTATTATGATAAAATTATGAGCGCGGCTACTGTTTTCTTCGGGAGCTGTAGCAGGAATGAAGCTTTAATAAATAATAATTAATCTAATACTGTCTTGCGATCTAAAACGATGTAATTTGAGCAAAACGAAAACATAATGCTTTAGTGACACAGCATCACATTCCAAGTTTTTCCCGAGAGCTGTAACAGGAATGAACATGCATCGATAGTAAAATCTTATATAATCTTGTATTCTCAAATGGGTAATTTGAGCAAAGTGAAAACAAATCTTTAGTGACACAGCAACGCATTCCGAGTTTACACGTGTATGGTGTCATTTCTTTAAATTGGTTATTAACATTATGTTACATTTTAGTTATAAAATTATATAGAATATAATGTGAAGACTTTATAACAGGATTTTATCTTTTTTAACAGAAAACACAATGAAGTTGATCAAACAACCAGTAACATTGGAAATTAACAATTTAAATATAGAAGCGTCATCAATCCAAAAAAGGCATAGTTTGCTTTTGCCCGATACGATTCGCTGTATAATATGTGGACCGTCAAATTGTGGCAAAACAAACACAATGTTAAGCTTATTACTACATCAAAATGGTCTCAAGTTTCAAAATGTTTACCTATATTCTAAAACAACATTTCAACCAAAATATTGTTTTTTGAATAAAGTTTTAAGCATGGTTCCAGCTGTTAAGCTCTTTACCTTCAAAGATGATAAAGAGGTTATTCCTCCTACTGAAGCCTTGAAAAATTCTGTATTTATTTTTGATGATGTTACTTGCGAGAACCAAGTAAATATCCGAGATTATTTTTCAATGGGTAGACATAAGAACATCGACTGTTTTTATTTGACTCAAACATATTCTAAGATACCAAAACAATTAATTCGAGATAACGTAAATTTTTTAATAATTTTTAAACAAGATGATATAAATTTGAAACACATCTATAACGAACATGTCAATTCTGACATGACTTGGTCAGACTTCAAAAAATTATGTTCAGATATATGGAAAGATCCATACACATGTTTAATAATTAACAAAGATTGTGAATTAAATAACGGTAGATATAGAAAATCTTTCGACGTTTTTGTAAAATTTTGAATGAAATTATTTAAACAGATTGTAATTTAAAATTAGTTTCATTTTAATTTTTACTACATAGTTCAATGGTTGTGTAAAATAATTAAAAAAAGAAATGGAAACAAGTTTGAAAAAAGAGTTAATTAAATCAGTAAAGGCTATTAAAAGTAAAGTAAAAAGATTACGTGATGAAGATGAAGAGTTAGAACTGAGGCGGAAAAAAATATTTAAACCACTGTCTGATCCTTTGAAAGCAATTGTTACACTAAATAAATATGCTACAAACAAATCTTATCACGAAACTAATTGTAACAACGCAAGTGTTGAAAATAATCAATCGCCTGAAATTCCAAATATAAACTCAAAACAAGATGGTGATATTGAAATTACTCACAACGATAATAACTTTGAAGAAAATCCGAAAAAACAAGAGGAAATGTCTGAACCTTTGGAATTTCTAAATGATGAAGTCAACATTTCCGAAACACTGGCAGACAATGATCTGTTTGGCGAGCAAAGCAATGTATCTATACCATTTGGTATACGTCGCATTAACAAAAAATTGATGATAGGAAATACCCCCGTCAAATTTTCAACTGTAGATGATATGTCTTCAAACAAATTAACTTTTATTACTATTGATGATAAAAGTTATGAACTAACTGCTGGTTTAATAGAACTTTTATTAAGAAATAAACCAAACTTGAATAAAGTAACTGAAAGTGATAAAATCACATATAAAGATATCTTAATTAGTACTAGTGCTCATAAAAGGGATTACAATCCTGCTAATCAAATTAAAGGTGACAAAGGAAAAAAATATTCTCAAATCATCAAACCATTATTTTATGAAAAGGATATGTGTGAAACAAACAAATTAAAGTACGGTGGTAGGCTACCAGTTTTAAAGAAATACAAAACTGATACTGATCTCATCTATTGGGATGATCCTAATGAGTTAATTGAAAGATTAAGATTGATTATTGCGTCCAGAGACGCTGGCAACACTAATCATGATAATGAAATTCTTTCGATTATTGAAGAGTTAAAAGAAGCGGGTATAATAAAAGAATAAAAGAAAGCACATTTATGGAGCGTGTTCAGTATTGATAAGCAGGTTGAACATGAAAGTTGATAAGTTTGGACATCATGTTAATAAGATGCGAAGAATGAAAGGAGTGTTATTAGAATGCGCTTTGAAGTGTACAAACAATAATTTGGATGCTCAGCATAAAAGAGTAAAAAATCTTGCGCAGCCGGTAGATTCTAACGATTGTGTTACAAAAGAATACGTTGATGTTTTGGCAGAGAATCTTTCAAAAAAAATATCATCAATTAATCAGTTTATTACAGAAATAAATATTAAAGTAAGTAATTTGATCGAAATCACCGAGGCTAGTAAAGTAAAACATGAGCAAAAACAGCGTCGTAAATGAAATACATAAAAATGCAAGAGTAAACTTCCCTCGTCGACATGTTGTCATGAGAGATATAGACGATTTATGGCAAGCTGACTTGATTGATATGAAATCTCTTTCGAAACAAAATTCAGGTTATAAATATATTTTAGTTGTAATTGATACATTCTCAAAATATGCTTGGGCATTTCCACTAAAGTTTAAAAATAAAGATCAGGTCTCTAAAGCGTTTGAATCTATATTAAAGAAAGGACGTATTCCAAAAAACCTTCAAACAGATTTTGGAACTGAGTTTTACAACGAAAATTTTAAAAAGATAGTCAAAAAGTTTAACATCAATCATTATTCTACATATTCCACTAAAAAAGCTTCTATAGTTGAAAGACTTATAAGAACTTTAAAAAATAAAATGTATAAACAATTCAGTTTCCAAGGAAACTATACTTGGACTAAAGGTGTGCTAGAAGAAATAGTTGAAAATTATAACACCTCTAAACATAGAACGATCGGTTTATCCCCTAACGCAGTTAATGAAAATAATAAGAAACTTATACTTCAAAGATTTAATGTAGGAAAACAGTTAAAAATCCTTAAGAAGAGAAATTTAAAAGTTGGAGATTTTGTGCGGATTAGTAAGTATAAAGGTGTTTTTGAAAAAGGTTACACTCCTAATTGGTCCACCGAAATATTCCGTATTAAAAAAGTACAGAAAACGAATCCTGTTACTTACCTTATAGAAGATGCTAAACATCAGCCAATTTTGGGCTCATTTTATGCAGAAGAACTTCAAAAAACAGAAAATCCTAATGTCTATCTTATTGAAAAAGTTTTAAAAAGAAAAGGAAACAAGATATTTGTAAAGTGGTTAGGATTTCCATCGAGTGAAAATAGTTGGATAGATAGAACAAATATTTTATAACTAACCAGTTCCCAATTTATTTATTGTTATTTAAGTGATAGTATAGTTATTTTACATTCATTGTAATAAAAGTAATGAAAGAGAGCAGTATTCTCAATTGGTTTATAAATCATTTACCATTTGAACTTCATCTACCTGGATATAATTACTGTGGTGCTGGTACAAAATTGTATAAAAGGCTTGCACGGGGAGATCAAGGTGTAAATAAATTGGATGAATATTGTAAACAACACGATATTGCATACGACTTGTCAACTTCATTAAGTGATCGTCATAAGGCTGATAAAATATTGATGAAAAGGGCTAAGCAACGTGCTTTAGCATCTGATGCAACTTTGGGAGAAAAGATAGCAGCAAATTTAGTTAATAAAGCTATGATAGCTAAATTGTATACCGGGTCGGGACTGACTAGTAAAGCCAACAATTCTAAAACAGTGTCGCCAAAAAAATCCGCTTCAGGCACTGGTTTGAAAAAACACTTTAAACATGTTGTTGCTCATGCAAAAAAGCATGTGCAAAAAATGAAACCCAAATGTAAGAAAATGGCTATAGAATTAGCCATAGCAGCGGCTAAAGAATTGACTAAAGACTCGTCAATAAAACTTCCTCGAATTATACCAATTCCAAAAACTGGTGGAGTACTTCCTTTGATACCTATTTTTGCCGGATTATCTGCTGCGGGTAGCTTAGCTGGTGGTGCTGCAGGAATCGCTAAAGTTATAAATGATTTGAAAGACGCTAAAAAACGTTTTACAGAATTAAAGAGGCATCATGAAAAAATGGAAACCCTCCATATAGGCAAAGGTTTACATATCAAACCGCATAGAGGTAGTTTAGGAATTTACATTTCAAATGAAAAAAACTAAGAGAAAGGCTACCCAAACGAGCGCTCACCAATATCGACATCATCAACCATTCGCAAGACATTCCTTACTTTCGAGGGGTGTTTATGAGAGATGAGATGCCAAAACATCCTTTTCGAAAAGAATGTGGTATAGTTAATTTGGATAGCTCCAATAATCCTGGCTCTCATTGGGTAGCCTATGCAAAAGTAAATAATGAAATTCAATACTTTGACAGCTATGGAAATTTAAAACCACCTAAAGAGTTAATTCAATATTTAGGAACTGGTATGAGTTATAATTACAAAAATTTTCAAGGTAGTCATCCTTATAACTGCGGTCATCTATGTATAAAGTTTTTAAGAAGTTTTTGGAATACACAAAATAAAATGTATAAATAGTTCAGTGAAATCAGTAAATATTTAGTTTACGATCATGTCTGTAACAATCACTATTACCGGGCACAAATCTGTGTTGGAATCATTTTTTCAACCTCCTCTTATTCTCGATGGTGAATATGAATGCGGTTTATTATATTTTTCTGCTCTGAACTCAATACCAAACATAAATCATAGCAATAACATATTTGCATATGGTGATGAATGTAAATATTTAAAAATTCCATATGGTACTTATGATTTATATGACATAAGAGAATATCTTGCGAGTAAGTTAGACAACTGTGAAATTGAAATAAAACCAAATAATAATACTTTAACATGCTCGCTTTTTTGTTCCAAAACTGTACATTTTGACGTAGAAAACAGTTTAGGACGCTTACTTGGTTTCCCAAATGTAAAACTTGAAGCAAATAAATGGCATGAGTCTGTTAATCCAGTTAACATTCTTCCCTTGTCTGTCATCAGGATCGAATGTGATCTTATATTCGGATCATTTAATAATGGGTTTGCATCACATATTATTCATGAATTTATTCCTAACGTTCCTCCAGGATATCGATATATAGAAATTCCAAAAAATATTATTTATCTTCCTGTTAATAAGAGTAATATATCATCCATAACTGTTAAAATCATTGACGAAAACGGTAACAATATTGATTTTAGAGAAGAAAATATCCAACTGAGACTTCATTTACGTAGAGCAAAATGATAGTGTTTAATAAAACACTTGGATATGAGGTGAAAAGAATCAATCATTTGCCTGCTACTAAAGCGCGTACACGTATTAAAGCAAATCGTAATATTGTAACAAAAAGAAACAAAGATTTTCTCCGATCACTCGGATTCAAAGTATGAATATTCTAAATATTAATAACACCCCAGTATTCGATAATTCTATCGAAAGTTATGAGATCCACACGTACAATCCATACAATAACAGCTTTAAAGAAAATGATGAAATTCGCATTCCAATACATCAGCAAGACATATACATATTACCATGTAATAGTTCAATTTATGTTGAAGGCTTTGCCACAGTGACTGGAAAAGATCAATCGGGGAAAGAAATAAAGAAACCTGTAAATTTTACTAATAACCCTGTTATGTTTCTATTTCAAGACATAAGGTATGAAATGAACGGTATTGAAATAGATCGCGTAAGAAACCCTGGAATAACCACAACATTAAAATCATACATATCGATGAATGAGGGGGATAGCAAAGTCGCAGCATTGTGGGGTTGGCAAATGGATGGTTTTAAAATGACAGAGGGATATTTTAATGCTGTTATACCATTGAATAAAATAATGGGATTTGCCGAGGATTATAATAAAATTATTATAAACTGTAAACATGAACTTATTCTGAATAGAAGTAATAGTAATTTAAATAGTGTAACAATTCACAAGGATGATAATATAGATATAGAAGTACGAACAATTCAGTGGCGTGTGCCGCATATAAAAGTTTCGGATCGTGAAAGACTCTCACTACTTAAGTATTTAGAAAAAGACAAACCCAAACAAAATTCAAATAGCATTCAGAAATTGGGATTTATATGAATATCCTTTACTTCCTAAAACTACAAAACATTCGTGGTCAATTAAAACTACTTCTCAACTTGAAAAGCCTCGATATGTTATTTTTGGTCTACAAACTAATAGGAAAAACAGTAAGACTAATGATAGTTCTATATTTGATCATTGCAAATTAACAAATGTAACACTGTTTTTAAATTCACAGTATTACCCATACGATTCACTTAATTTGAAATTTGATGAAAATAAATACAGTATATTATACGAAATGTACACTCAATTTCGTCAGTCTTATTATAATCTTCCTGTTGACCCGTTGTTTGATCTGATCACATTTAAAGAAAAGGCACCACTGTTTGTAATTGACTGTTCAAGACAAAACGAGAATTTAAAGACAGGACCTGTAGACGTACGTTTGGAAATTGAAAGTTCGCAAGATATCCCGGATAAAACATCAGCATATTGTCTTATAATAAACGATCGCCTCTTCGAATATAAACCCTTAAGTAATATTGTTCGCAAGTTGTCATGAGTGTCATCATTGATGTACAAGGATTCAAGACGGATTCCAATGAGTTTATAGTAAAAGAAATAGCTATATTGTGTAATAACCATATCCAGACTTATTTAATCAAGCCACCATACCCATTTTATAATTTAACGAAAACGGAAAGAAAACAAGTTTGTTGGATAGAAAAAAACAGAGGAATACATTGGAAAGAAGGTTTTATTTCATACTTAAACTACAAAGATTATGTAAACATGAATAATTATTTAAATAATAAACGTGTTTATGCTAAAGGTGTAGAAAAAGTGCAGTGGATATCGAAAATGTTTGGTTGCGATAGTGTTTATAATTTGGAAGATAAATCTTGCCCTAGCTTATTAAGTTTGTATGAACAATACGAAACGAATAGTGATGTGTTTAGTTGTTTATACCATCCTTCAATATGTGCATTAAAAAACGTGCTTGTTTTAAGAAAATGGTGTCTCGATAATAAAATTTTCTAAAAAAAAAAAATATATATATATCTAGTAGTTTTTATTTACTTTCCTTTTGTTAAGGGTTGATTAGTAATATAAGTATGACTAGCAAAGTATAGTCAATATTTTTATTAGTTGTTGATTAATACGACTTTAGTTTATTCATGTACATGGTCTAAGAAAGTCATTCCTTTTCAAAAACTCAAAGTAATCATCATAATTATAAACAAATAAAAATGATATTAAAAGTTAATGATTTAGTTGACGTTGTTATTGTAAAATGGAATTTGTGTGGGCTGCATGATGTACATATATTAAACTATAAGGAATACGATGGTATTCTGATATCAACGATCTCAAAGAAATCCAACATTTATTATCAAGGTCTTAAAGTTTCCGCACGCGTATTAAGAATAAATAATAAGTATGTTGACTTGATACCATCAGCTGATTAATGTGTAACTAAAACCGTCTGATTTTCATAAATAACCTTATAAAGCTGAGTCATTAGGATTTATCTGAAATTGACACATTAAAAGTAATTTGTTGAACGATTTAAAATAAACGATTACTTATATAAATCCAAATAATGCTAAAATGAGATGTCAATAGCGATAAGTAGGCTATCCAAGAATAATATCACCATTGAATCATCTTCGAGGAGTTTGTGACAACCTGATCATTCTCTTGTTACTGATTATATTTAACATCGATCGTGAAATTGGAAGTTGTAGCTCACGTCTATACGATGCGCGGCGCGGTGCAGCTACACCGCTAGACGCGCCGCGCTTTATCTAGAGACGTGAGCTACAACTCCCAATTTTACCCTACTGAAGTATGATTTGTACTTCAGAGTATGTATGACATATGGAATCTTATCATTGGATTTGTAATTTGTCGGATTACAAGGTATTCTTTTGTAAAAAAATCCGGACTATAGGGGGTCTTAGGCAGTACTCAATAATCCGACAACTTCGATAGTCCGACAATGTTCTGCAAAACGTTTGTCGGATTACCGGGGGTTCACTGTATGCATTTTAAGCAATAATGTATCATTTGCTTAAATGGTGAAGGACAAAATCGTGAGGGAACCTACATGCCTGAGAGTTCTCCATAATGTTCTCAAAGGTGTGTGAAGTCTGCCAATCCGCACTTGCCACTTGGCTGCCAAGGGTCACTGGTAAATATCTCTTATAAAGAGCTTCCCTGTCCACTTTTTCTTCTTTTTTTCCACCCGACTGCGGCAAAGCCAAAAGGAAGGGTTATGATTTTAGCAGTCTATGTATGTATGTGTGTGTGTATGTTTGTATCCAGATTCTGTGTGTTCCACCGTAGCGCCTAAACTACTGGGCCGATTTTGATGAATGAGGTGTCAATCGATTCGTCGTAAAGGTCCGGGTGACATAGGCTACATTTATACGAAAAAAAATGACCTAACGGCTGTTACATGAAAAAAGTAGGGGTCTCCAAATTTTTTTTTTTGCTATTGTATCGAGTGGGGTGTCAAATGAAATAAGAAGAAAATTCTGAGTTCATAAATATAAATATGCTACAACATTAAAATACCAAGCGACAGAAAAACAATTTTACTATAATATTTCACCGTTTATTAAGACGATCGCAGCTGGGTTTTAGTTTTCTTTATCTTGTTCTCTTAAATGTTAAAACTTTCTGGTACAAATTAAAAAAAAAACTATTTCCAAACCCTTTTCATTCTGAGAGTATGTTCAGTAGTGAGCTGGCGATGGGTTGATGAAGATGATGGTCAATATTTCCGGAATTTTATGATGGCAAGTATATAAACGTCAAAGCAATAAATCGTACGAAGCCGCAAATGTGTAATGTTATGTCATTCTTGACAGAAATTGTTCATTATTTCGTTATTTGATCGTATTTGTTTGAGCTATAATGTTCACTAATTAATTCACAAAATATATTGTTTTCATTAATTTGAGTACATGATATGCAAACCGTTTTGTTTTTACTCTTTATCATTGATGTATTTTATAATGAACAAGAAGGTCAATTAATTTAATTAAATTGCCCATATTTTAATGTTGAAAAATTTAACACGCGTACCAGAATCTTTAATAAATGAGGCTTCGGTTTATTATTTCATTATCAAAATCACTTTTTTTAGGGTTCCGTACGTCAAAAGGAAAAACGGAACCCTTGTAGGATCCCTTTATTATTATCTGTCCGTCTGTCTGTCTGTCCGTCTATCCGCCTGTCCGTCTGTCCGTCACTCCATCTGTCCATCTGCCCGTCTGTCCTTATAGCACAAGGAAAAAATCCGAAAACTGTGAATTTGTGGTTACATCACAAAAAAAAGTGTTCATGAACAAATAATAGTAATTTCAATTTTCAAAGTAAGATAACTATACCAAGTGGGGTATCATGTAAAAGGGATTTACCTATACATTCTAAAACAGATTTTTATTTATTTTTATGCATAATAGTTTTTGATTCATCATGCAAAGTGTCAGAAAAAATACCCGAGTACGGAATCCTCGGTGCGCGAGTCTAACTGGCACTTGGCCGTTTTTTTGATAAATATTTAGCATCACTTTACCATCCTTATTCACCGTACCTATTCATTAGTTTTAATACTTTAAAAACTTATCAACGACTTAATTTCGATGCCAGTAGCTGATTTTGAATGGAAAAATAGATTCAGTATTCAGAAGGATGCTTTTATAAATACAACACTGGCTGCCCTTTGATCGTATTTCTCACTCCATTTGCATTCATTTTACTATTCAACGTAATGTTTTACTCGTCTCAAAGCTTCAAAAATCTTTTATGAGTTCGGATTTCTTTGAGCTTACACACTAATTTATATGAAAATGTAGCTTGGATCCAAAAAAACAACTTGTTTTGTTTTCATTTTCTTTTATGTGCAAGAGTATTTAAAATGCTCTTACATGAATGTTGTTGAAAAATTGTAGGTAGGTAGGTAGTAGGTATTACGAAGAATATTTACTATTACCACTATTACTACAAAGAGCGCTGTCCTTTTCCCGTAAAGTGGGCTCTACACTCGCGGCGCGAACGGCAGCGAAAGCCCGCGACAACTACGAATCACGAATGTAGATGCTGATCACGCGTTCGCGTTCGCGCTTCGCGCCTTTCCCCGATCAGTATCGGTTTTTAGCCCGCGACGAAGGGTTTGCGGCGTGAACGTGAACGTATCGTCAACGTCACGAACAAGACTGAAGATTTGCGAGTGTGGAGGGACACAGTTCACGCGTGGATCGCGGCATACATTCGCGGCGTGAAATAACGGCGCGACTTCACGTGCGAGTGTAGAGTCGGCTTTATATTTACATATAGCGCTATTCTTGTATATCTATCAATAGTAGATGATTACTAAAATAGACTAAGACGTACACTAAAGCATTTTTTGTGCTAGAACCTGCAATAGTGCAAAGGATAGAGTTGCACCGTCAGCCTTTTGGATTTCAGCGCACTACTTACATATTAGAGTGAGCTGTGACTGGAGTGATCCAGCGGAGAACTGCTCCAGTGATCTCACTTACAGCGGACATAAGAAGAAAAAGAACCTTTGAGCATTTCATCGTGCTAATAGATGTCAACTCTGGACATAGAATGAAATAGAATAGAATAGATTTTTATTCAAATAAACTTTTACAAGTGCTTTTGAATCGTCAAATAATTTACCACTGGTTCGGAATGCCGTTCCTACCGAGAAGAACCAGCAAGAAACTCGGCGGTTGCTCTTTTCAATTGTTCAATTTACAATAATATACAATTTACATAGGTGGTCTGAGGGAATTCCTCACGTCACAGTCCTGCAACAGCTGAGTCCAACTCCCTGCAACTCGTTTGATGCTATCTATCCACCTACTGGACTGGGTGGTTTCCAACGCTGCGCGTTCCGGTTTGCACCGGTCGCCATTCCAACGCCTTGAGATCCCAAAGACTATCGGTTCATTGCCGTAGAATAATTCCGAGCATAGCTCTCTCCATCGCCTACTGTGTGACTCTGAGTTAGCTTATGAGGTAAGTAAACTGCTACAGTAGGTACTGCAATATTTCGGATCTGTATGTCATTACTGGCAATACGCACTATTTTAATACCTCGGTCTTCATGTATTGAGAAATTTAGACATCTTGAAGCTTCGTGAATCCTGCCCCGCCAAGTTGGGTTCGGCAGCCAATCAGTTTCTCGAAATTGGACATACCTAGCTGGATTTTGTGGCCCATCCCGAGTTTACAATATAATCGTCAACAATTTCGAGTTTAGAGAGAGAAAAAACCGGTCAAGTACGACTCGGACTCGCACAGGAAGGGTTCCGTACCATCGTACAAAAAAGAACACTTTTTAATAGATAAAAACCACTTTAAGATTTTTGAATTTTTCTCTACACTTGTGCTATAAGATCTAAGTACTTACCTGCCAAATTTCATGATTCTAGGTCAACGGGAAGTACCCTATAGGTTTCTTAACAGACACGACAAACAGACAGACGGATAAACAGGCAACAAAGTGATTCTATAAGGATTCCTTTTATCCTTTTGAGGAACGGAATCCTAAAAAACGAAGAAATGCCACAGAGGAAATTTAGACCGTTGGGCTATTGAGGCTCAATGAATGATAAAATGATCCTGAAAATTATTTCGAGATATCAACCCACGTTTTCCATGAAAATAAGCAATAACATTAATCAATTTGTAAACGATCACGATGTAAATGGCGCTTTCAACAGAAATGGATAAACAATGAGGAATGAATACTGAGCTATCAAATTAACATGCATTTTAGTTAATTAACGGGTCCATGCATTTTCTACTGAGTTTAATTTATTCTGAAGCTATTACAAGCTACTTTGTTGCCAAATACACTATTTGTGTATTATATAAATAATGTGTATTATATGATGCCCGCGACTTCGCCCGCGTGGATTTAGGTTTATTAAAAATCCCATGGGAACTCTTTGATTTTCCGGGTTAACAGTTGCCTATATCAATTTCCGGGATGCAAGCTACCTCTGTACCAAAGTTCATAAAAATCGGTTAAACAGATGGGGCTCTAAAAATCCCGTGAGAACTTGAGTTTCCGGGATAAAAGTTACCTGAGTCTGTGTCCTTTTCCAGAATGTAAGCTAACTCTGTACCAAATTTCATTAAAATCGGTCGAACTGTTGAGCCGTGAAAAATAACAACAAGAATATCAGTTTCATTGAAACATCGTCATTGATTTATAGGGTTCCGTACCTCAAAAGGAAAAATGGAACCCTTAGAGGATCACTTTGTTGTCTATCTGTCTTCTGTCTGTCTGTCTGTCCGTCTGTCTGTCAAGAAACCTATAGGGCTCTTCCCGTTGACCTAGAATCATGAAATTTGGCAGGTAGGTAGGTCTTATAGTACAAGTAAAGGAATAAATCTGATAACAGTAAATTTTTGTTTACATAATTAAAAAAAAAATTAAAATGTCTTTTAATTTTCAAAGTAAGATAACTATACTAAGTGGGGTATCATATGAAAGGGCCTTTACCTGTCCATTCTAAAACAGATTTTTATTTATTTTTATACATAATAGTTTTTGATTTATCATGCAAAATGTCGAAAAAATACCCGAGTACGGAACCCTCGGTGCACGAGTCCTGTGCAACAAAGTGATCCTATAAGGGTTCCGTTTTTCCTTCTGAGGTACGGAACCCTAAAAAGACTGTCTTACTTATCAACCTATAGCTCAAACTCGTGGATCTAGAAACTTGACATTTTGCGTGTACTTAGTTTCTTTTTATAAAGCAGACCCTCAACATTCTAAGAGATCTTTAGAAAATCTAAATTCACGCGGGCAAAGAGTACAGTACTACACAATATTTTTTAAATAAAATTATAACAGGTAAATATTTGTATGCATGATTTCAAAATTATACTCAAATTTATTTCAATTATTATCATTTACGAACGGATCGCTACGCAATAAGCAATAATATTCAATTTATAAACGATCGGATGCGATAAACGGTGTTTGCTTTCAATGCGAATAAATAAACATTAAACAATGATGCATAGATGCAGTGCGACCGAATCAACATGCATTTGGGTTAATAAACCAGGCAATTGTTAATATCTACAGTAGGTACTTATAGCATCCATACTATTAATATTATAAATGCGAAAGTGTGTCTGTCTGCTACCGTTTCACGGCCCAACAGTTTAACAACCGATTCTGACGAAATTTGGTACAGGGTTAGCTTATATACCGGGGATGGATATAGGCTACTTTTTATCCCGGAAAATCAAAGAGTTCGCACGGGATTCCTACAAACCCATCCGCTTAACCGATTTATATAAATTTGGTACCGAGGTAAGTAGCTTGCGTCCCTGTAATTGACATAGGCATTTTATCCCGGAAAATCAAACAGTTCCCACGGGATCTTTAAAAACCTAAATCCACGTGGACGAAGTCGCGGG
This sequence comes from Maniola jurtina, assembly GCF_905333055.1. Taxonomy (NCBI): domain Eukaryota; kingdom Metazoa; phylum Arthropoda; class Insecta; order Lepidoptera; family Nymphalidae; genus Maniola; species Maniola jurtina. Next base: position 5,691,010 of record NC_060033.1, read on the forward strand.
CATCTGCTAGTTACCGATAAAGCCGTGTCACCAAGTGATTTCGTTCCGATACGATGCCATGTAGAAACCAAAGGGGTATGGGTTTAATAAACACTGTCATACCTCTTCCAGGTTAGCCTGCTTCCAACTTAGACTAGATCATCACTTACCATCAGGTGAGATTGCAGTCAAGGGCTAACTTATAAGTTGTAAATGAATAAAATAAAAAAAATAGGGCATCAGCTGCACATCACTGCTGATCAAGGAAAACGCTTTTATCAAAATATCACTGCAATACGGTATTTGCCTATGTCAAAAATACATTATTGCTCAGTGATGATTCAATGGCGGGTTTTCCAAAATACGTTACCATTTTAAATTAACGATTAAACTAACAAAACCATTGTGACGTCACCTGCCAGTATTTCATAGATGCTCGCATACTAAGCGAGTGTTTTGACATTTGATAAAAAGATATTATTTTCCCAATGGAAAATCCACCCTCAGTTCCGATAGAATCATCGCTTCTATGCTATTACGTGTATTACGTCTTTATGTATGGTAGGTAGGTACATATATAAAAAAAAAAAAGATTCCGACGAATTGAGATCCTACTCCTTTTTTGAAGTCGGTTAAAAATGGAGTGCCATGAAAAGTCCGTACAACTTTTGAGTTTATAAAATATATTTAACTTTATAAATATAAGGCATATTATTGTAAATTGAATACTTGAAAAGAGCAACCGCCGAGTTTCTTGCTGGTTCTTCTCGGTAGGAACGGCATTCCGAACCAGTGGTAGATTATTTTGACGATTCAAAAGCACTTGTAAAAGTTTAATTGAATAAAAATATTTTGAATTTTAATTTTTTGAATTTTTAAACAGAAAGCTGTAAATCGATCGAAGCTTATTCACAAAGAGAAATTTTATGTAAAGGCAAAGAATAAAAATGCGTTCCCCTTTACACATAGGTTTTTTCCTTACTCCATTTGTACTCGTTCCACGCTTCATCGAAATGATTTATTCGACTCCTGGCTTAAAAGCTTATTCAGATTTTTTAAATTCACTTTGCTTTTGCAAAAGTTTTTATACATATACGAGTACGAGGTTCAAAACGAGTTTTACAAAGGACTTTATAACTAGGCTAGCCTCGTTACATGCATGAATTTGTCTTCGAATTTGGCTTTACACTTTTATGTGTGTTGCTTTCTTTTTAACCCCCGACCCGAAAAGAGGGGTGTTATAAGTTCTCTGTGTATCTGAGTATCTGTGTATCTGTCTGTGGCATCGTAACTAAACTACACTACAATACAATATAAAGTGTTATATTTTACAGTACAATATAAAGTCATAATCCTCGTTTCCTCCTCGTTTCATAATCCCGTGTTTTTCTTATAACTTCTAAACTTAGTGAACTAAATACGAGAATTTGCAAGTAAAATTAACAATCAATACATCTGTAATAATGTTATATGTGGACTTCGTCTGTGGTGGCGTTTGCTGGCGCGCGTGTTGTGACTTTTTGGAGTGTTTTTTTTGTGAAAATTGGCCGGTTTTTGTGTTCTGCTGGTGTTTATTGGTGGTGGAACTGACTGGGAAGCGCTCTAAAGGGGCGCCGCGGGTATGTCGGCGGGCGCCGGCACAGACGAAGTCCATACTTATACCTCACTTATACATATAGTTTCCCTTACTTGTAAATAACTACAAACTTGACATTGGCTAATCAGTGTAAAGCCAGACGAGAGAAAAAAAAATGTTATATGTAATGATAATAATAAAATTATTAGATGTAAGTTCATATAACCGGATTTTAGCCTTCAGTAGCCTTCAGTATATCAATAATTTGCATCATCATCTTATTTTACAAATTGCAAATATAGGTACGGCTGTAACTACGTATTATTATTTTACCATTGTGTTTTAAACAATGAAACTAAGCCATGCTTCCATTTTACAGACAGAACAGTTAATAAATCCGTAGTCTAATATTGTATTGTACTAATGAATACTAGCAGAGAGAAATTCGACAATGTATTTTGCATAGGTAATAAATAATCAATTTACTATGAAGCTTTGTTTCACATGCCTAGGCCCGTGTTCTTGTAAAATAGGATACCTTATTATATTACTAGCCGATGCCCGCGACTTCGCCCGCGTGGATTTAGGTTTTTCGAAATCCCGTGGGAACTCTTTGATTTTTATACATAGTGTGATAGTGTGATTATACAGATCTAAATTTCCGAGCTAAAGTAGTATTGTATTAAATTTTAACATCTGTGATAATTTTAGAGACAAACCAAAAACTTTTAAACTAACAATTGAATATTATAACAATGTATACTTTTTTGAATTTGCTTCGAACAACAGTTATTGATACAGGTTAGACTGTGTATCGTATCATTTTTTTTAAAGCGCGCTATCCAATTAATTGAATTTATAATAGACTGCACAATTCGATGATCATATGCATATTATAATATATTAAAAGTAAAAAGTAAAATATTCTTTATTGTACACCAACAAGACAGTAATATATAAATAATAACAATAAAGATTTATGTACAAGAGGCGGCCTTATCGCTAAAATAGCGATCTCTTCCAGGCAACCTTAGGGTGAGGAGATAATAAAAATTAAAGAAAGTGGAAGGGGTGTACTAATAAAATAAAGTAAATAAACATAATGTATATATAAAATTTAAAATAAATAATTAAGTAAATAATAATAATGATATTACAGTAAATAAGAACGGAATAAGGATAGGAATAGACGACAGATACGAGGAATAAAAAGTAGAAATAAATAAATAAACACATCAGATTGAGGATAAATAGAATAGTTTCAGTTTCGTTTTTTGTATATTATATATACATACATACTTAATACAAATTTTATTTTATTTTTTATATATTTACTTTATGTGACATAAGTTCGAATAATATTTGCACTGGTTTGTTTTGCAATCAAGTAAATATTCACCGTGCATAGTAATTTAATATTTTTAATACAAAATTCAAAACTCCATTTGCATAAAACAGTGAACACATCTCAAGGGAATATTCGAATTTGTTATTCAAGAGAAGTTTTAGGTAGTCGTTGTAAATAATACCTCTGAACGATTTATACAATAATTGTTCAATCCCTAGAGATTCATCTAAGTTAATACGAACCAGGTTTTTAAAACTTATAAAAATCACAGTATCTGAATTCAAACACTAATAGTGTGTGTGTATGTTTGTTACTCCTTCACGCAAAAACAACTAGACGGATTTGGCTGAAATTTGGAATGGCGATAGATAATATTTTGGATTAGCACATAGGCTACTTTTTATCCCGGAAAATAAAAGAGTTCCCACGGGATTTCGAAAACCTAAATCCACGCAGATGAAGTCGCGGGCGTCAGCTAGTATAGTACACTACTAATAGGACTAGTATATATATATGATTAATAACCTATAAAAATAAATAAACTTGAAGTGTTTAATTATGCGTTTTCACAAGGAAAAGATATTGAAACTCCAACCTCACCTCACCTAACCTCAATCCTACAATCTTACAGCCATGTTTTATTATTAACTAACTAAGGTACTAAACACATTCAAATATTAACACTTATTCTACCTGATTCAGTATAAGGAATAACTTTGAGGCTTTTGAAACATTTTTATCAAAATATTTTCCCAGTTTCTACCCTCATCTTTTTAAAAATTCCTATAAAAGTGAATGCACACTTATCTGAGCTTAACACGCCACAATGTTTATAGTAAAAGGTTATAAGTGCGACTGGTTATTGCTGCAATAGCTTTGCGAAATTGCAACACCAATTCTGAAGCCGATCGTACAGAGAGACATCCTTTTTCTTCATATAATATAGATTATAGATGGTGTAATTAATCATATTTATCTAATGCAAAACATAACTATCATTATCACATAAATTACATTAAATTACATTAAACACTTCAGCAAGCAAACAAAGCAAGGTTAATAAAACATCATTAGATACATATAATTTTTTGCTTACCTATTGTTTGAAATCGTATGCTTCTGAATTATGTCATTTGCCTACCATACCTTATAAGAATCTAAAAACAATTTAAGGCTTCATAAATCCTTGATCTCTTTCTTGACAAGCGCGGAAATGTCGACGTTGTTAGTAATAGTTTATTATGTTTTTATATTTACAACATGCGAGTGTGCAAAAATATTAGCTGTTTTTCCGACACCTTCAATAAGTCATCAGATAGTTTTTCGTCCTCTTGTCCAAGAATTAGCAAAACGCGGTCATGAAGTTGTAGTAATAACTACAGATCCAGCGTTTCAAAGGGGTAAAACTCCTCAGAATCTCACAGAAATTGATGTTCACAATATATCTTACAGCATTTGGAACGAATTCGTAACAGCTGAGAAAGGTCAAGCAAATGATGCTCATGCACATCTAATACATATATTTGAGCTGTTAAGCAAAATATTTGAAGGACAATTGAAATCGGACGAGGTGCACAAATTAATTTATGATAACAATGAAAAATTTGATCTTGTATTTATCGAATCTTTTGTAAGACCAGCTTTGAGCTTTTCTTACTTGTATAATGTACCAGTGATTGAAATTAGTTCCTTAGGTCCAATTCACGGGACTTTTGACACTATGGGCGTCCCGATGCAACCACTCCTATTTCCCTTTTATACTTGCCAAAGAATGCACAATTTATCCTTCCTTGAGAAGATATTTGAACTACATAATCAGTTTTCTTTCGAGAGAACATATAAACTATTAGAAAAATCAGAAAATGAAATGTTAAAAAGATATTTTGGCCCAAATATACCTTCGCTTAGTGAATTGAGGAATAATGTGCATATGTTATTTTTAAATATACATCCAATATGGGATTTCAATCGGCCCGTTTCGTCAAATATTTTATATTTGGGAGGAATGCATCAGAAACCTAATAAGAAATTACCACAGGTATTTTAATTTTTTTTTAATTTGTTTATTCATGTAACCCGTTGATTGATGTAACGTCATTCCGATGTTTATTTGTTACTTTAATTGTGTTAAATAGTGGAACTGAATATAAATTTACTATCTCAGGATCTCAAAGCATTCCTTGATTCATCTAAAAATGGAGTAATTTACATGAGTTTCGGTACAAACGTTAAACCATCCCTTCTTCCATCAGACAAGGTTAAAATATTTACTACCGTGTTTTCTCAACTGCCCTACGATATTTTATGGAAATGGGACAAAGACGAAATTCCAGGACGTCCCCAGAATGTTAGAATTTCGAAATGGCTTCCACAGTCTGATTTACTAAGTAAGTTTTATTTTTATATGTTACGAATTTTAAAACAATGTTGCCAATTGAAATAAATCCGATATTAGATAAGTTAAAAATTACTAGATGTTGGCCTTGAGCTGTGCTTTGATAAATCAGTCAGTCAGTCAATCAGCTTTTCCTTTTATGTATTTAGAAATTCGTTAAGTTTGATAATTTATTAATTAAATAATAAATGTATCTCGTTTCCAGAGCATCCCAAAATAATGTTGTTTATAACACAAGGTGGTCTACAATCAACAGATGAAGCCATAACAGCAGGAGTGCCTCTCATCGGTGTACCAATGTTAGGAGATCAATGGTTCAACGTAGAAAAGTATGTTATTCATAACATAGGGATGAAACTTGGCATAGAAACACTTACTGAGGAAGTATTGAAAAATGCTATAGAAAACGTAATTGGAAACGAGAGGTAGGTTATATTGAATAGACTCACTATATTACCTACCTAGTAGTTTTCTAATTTCAATAGGATAATATTGCAAAATAAAGTTAATTAAATTATTAGCACTGCATAGTTTATTCATGTATGATTCATCTATTAATCTGATTGTTATAAAGAAAGATTATGTAGAACAAATTTTTACACAAGATATTGAGTGGATCAGGGTCATGTAGAAAGTGAAGTATTTTTTTAATAGGCTAGCGCTTGGCTACAATGCCAACGTGCCTATTTACTCTTGACTTGAAAAACTAATGCTGGAATGGCGTTTAGCGGTTCGAATTAGAAACAAGGAAGCAAATCGCTTTGTACGTGACCAGGGTATTTTGGATATGCATGGGTGCAAATCTTGACGTTGCCTTGCGATACGGTACGATAGTTAAAAGATGGAGAAGGGACCAGCCCAAAAAAGTTTCGGGCACATCCTCCGAAATATATCCTGTAAAACACCGATATACAGGCAACTTTGCGCTGAATGTATTTATTGTACTATCACGCATGCATTTTAATAATTATGCTTATTTCAGCTATCGCCTAAACGTAGTTAAGTTACGCAACATTATGCACGATCAGCCGCAATCTTCTTTGGAAAGAGCTGTATGGTGGACGGAGTACATACTGCGACACGGTGGCGCTACCCATTTGAGATCCGCAGCCGCAAATGTACCCTGGATAGAATATTATGCTTTAGATCTAATTTTACCGCTGTTAATTCTTATTCTTAGCGTCATAGTAGCTGTAGTCTTTTTGATACACATTATTGTATTGAAATTAAAAATTCTACGGGTAAAGCTTAAGGTAAATTAATAAACGAATTTGCCTCGATTTGGCCTCTGCAGGTTTTTTTTTCGTAGAAACTGTTGTGTTCATGGGATAAAAATTAACTAAAAAAGCTAAGTAAATTAATAAATGAATTCATCTACCTACTGATTTTCGTTTAATTTCAATTTTGGCTTTTACAGAATTAAGAAAATAAAGTAAAGTACTTAACCGCTACCAAAATTATTTTAATACTGTGTATCTATCGATTTCCATAGTTTTTTGAGACGAGAAAAAATATTGTCCGTTTTAACAGTGTCATTAGTCTAAGCAAAGACAAAGTGCGCCCTGTAGTATTCACCCTGAGTACTCTAAAGCCTGAGTACTCTATATTTTGTGGTCCCAAGCCTGCAATAGTGCAAAGGGTAGAGTTTGCAACGTCAGCTCTTTGGATTTCAGCAGAACTACTTACCTACTCACATACTCGTAGAGTGAGTTCGGCTGGCTGGAGTGTTCCAGGCGGGGAGCTGCTCCAGAGACTTCACGTACAGCGGACGTTCTCTGTCAGTCTGTCTGTCCGTCTGTCTGTCTGTCTGTCCGTCCGTCCATCCGTGCCGTATGGTACTTCCCGTTGACTTAGAATTATGAAAGGCAGGTAGGTAGCTCTTATAGCACAAGTAAAATAATAAATACAAAAACCGTGAATTTGTGTAAAAAGGAAATTAAAATGTGTTTAAATTTTTCAAGTAACTATACCAAGTGGGTAATGATATGAAAGAGATTTACTTGTACATTCTAAAACAGATTTTTACTTATTTTCAAGCGTAATAGTTTTTGATTTATCATGCCAAATATCGGGAAAAACCCCGAGTACCTACGAAACCCTCAGTGCGCAAGTCTGACTCGCATTTGGCCGTTTTTTTTTAATTTATTTTACCTAGGACAAAGATATTTTTCGAGATATAGTAAAATTTTGTCAAAATTTTCTAGCAGGTACAGACAGATACTTCTTCTTCTTTATATAATATGGATGATATAATTGTTCATGTTCATATTTATCAAATGCAAAACATAGTTATCACATAAATAAAGAACCGACAAGTCATTTGATTAGGTTAAGTATACTTCAGCATGACTAAGCAAGGTTAACATCATTACATATAATTTTCTTGCATACGTATTGTTCGAAATTGTATGCCTTTGTAACGATTTATGTCATTTGCCTACCATACCTTATAAGAATCTAAAAACAATTTAAAACTCCATTAATCTTTGATCTCTTCTTTGACAAGTGCGGAAATGTTGACGTTTTTAGTAATAGTTTATTATGTTTTTATATCTACAACATGCGAGAGTGCAAAAATATTAGCTGTTTTTCCAACACCTTCAATAAGTCATCAGATAGTTTTTCGTCCTCTTGTCCAAGAATTAGCAAAACGCGGTCATGAAGTTGTAGTAATAACCACAGATCCAGCGTTTCAAAAGGGTAAAACTCCTCAGAATCTCACAGAAATTGATGTTCACAATATATCTTACAGCCTCTGGAACGAATTCATAACAGCTGAGAAAGGTCAAGCAAATGATGCTCATGCACAAGTAAAACATATATTTGAGCTGTTAAGCAAAGTATTTGAAGAACAATTGAATTCGGACGAGGTGCAGAAATTAATTTATGATAACAATGAAAAATTTGATCTTGTGTTTTTCGAGTCTTGTGTGAGACCAGCTTTAAGCTTTTCGTACTTGTATAATGTACCAGTGATTGAAATTAGTTCCTTAGGTCCAATTTACGGGACCTTCGACACTATGGGTGTCCCGATGCAACCGCTCTTATTTCCCATTGTAACTCGCCAAAGAATTCACAATTTATCCTTTCTTGAGAAGATATTTGAACTAAATAATCAGTTTTCTTCAGAGAGAACATATAAACTATTAGAAAAATCAGAAAATGAAATGTTAAAAAGATATTTTGGCCCAAATATACCTTCGCTCAGTGAATTGAGGAATAATGTGCATATGTTATTTTTAAATATACATCCAATATGGGATTTCAATCGTCCCGTTTCGTCAAATATTTTATATTTGGGAGGAATGCATCAGAAACCTAATAAGAAATTACCACAGGTATTTTAATTTTTTTTAATTTGTTTATTCATGTAACCCGTTGATTGATGTAACGTCATCCCGATGTTTCTTTGTTACTTTAATTGTGTTAAATAGTGGAACTGAATATAAATTTACTATCTCAGGATCTCAAAGCATTCCTTGATTCATCTAAGAATGGAGTAATTTACATGAGTTTCGGTACGAACGTTAAACCATCCCTTCTTCCATCAGACAAGGTTAAAGTATTTACTACCGTGTTTTCTCAACTGCCCTACGATATTTTATGGAAATGGGACAAAGACGAAATTCCAGGACGCCCTCAGAATGTTAGAATTTCGAAATGGCTCCCACAGTCTGATTTACTAAGTAAGTTTTATTTTTATGTGCTACGAATTTTAAAACAATCTTTGCCAATTGAATTAAATCCGATAATTAATCAGTAAAAAAATACTAGATGTTGACCGTGACTTTATCCGTCTTAAGATTAAGGTTTTTTGAAAATGTGTGAGGACTCTTTGCTAAAAATTATCCTATGTCAGCTGTTTCCAGGATGCAAGCTATCTTTGTATCAATAAGATGATGACCGTGACTTTGTGGATTTAGGTTTTTTAAGAATCTCGAGGGAACTCTTTGATTTTCCGGTATAAAAATAGCATACATTTCGGAATGCAAACTATTCCTTTATCCATCAAAATCGGTTCGGCCTTGAGCTGGGTTTTGATAGATCAGTCAGTCAGTCAGTCAGTCAACTTTTTTTATATATTTAGAGATTCGTGAAGTTTGATAATTTATTAATTAAATAATGAATGTATCTCGTTTCCAGAACATCCCAAAATAAAATTGTTTATAACACAAGGTGGTCTACAATCAACAGATGAAGCCATAACAGCAGGAGTGCCTCTCATTGGTGTACCAATGTTAGGAGATCAATGGTTCAACGTAGAAAAGTATGTTATTCATAACATAGGGATGAAACTTGGCATAGAAACACTTACTGAGGAAGTATTGAAAAATGCTATAGAAAACGTAATTGGAAACGAGAGGTAGGTTATATTGAATAAACTCACTATATTACCTATCTAGCAGTTTCATAATTTCAATAGGATAATAATGCAAAATAAATTTAAATGAATTACTAGCGTTGCATAGTTTATTCATGTTTAATTCATCTATCAATCCTATTGTTATAAAGAAATATTATGTAGTAATAAATCTTTCACACAAGATATTAATTGGATCAGGTATTTTCAATAGGATAATAATGAAAAATAAATTTAAATAAATTACTAGCGTTGCATTGTTTATTCATGTTTAATTCATCTATCAATCCTATTGTTATAAAGAAATATTATGTAGTAATAAATCTTTCACACATGATATTAATTGGATCAGATATCCTGAAGAACACTAATAGACAAGCAACTTTGCGCTGAATGTTTTTATTGTACTACGTCACTTTTGTGAATGTGCATGCATTTTCATAATTATGCTTATTTCAGCTATCGACTAAACGTGGTTAAGTTACGCAACATTATGCACGATCAGCCGCAATCTTCTTTGGAAAGAGCTGTATGGTGGACGGAGTACATACTGCGACACGGTGGCGCTACCCATTTGAGATCCGCAGCCGCAAATGTACCCTGGATAGAATATTATGCTTTAGATCTAATTTTACCGCTATTCATTCTTATTCTTAGCGTCATATTAGCAGTAGTCTTTTTAATACACATTATTGTATTAAAATTAAAAATTCTACGGGTAAAGCTTAAGGTAAATTAATAAACGAATTTGCCTGGATTTGGCCTCTGTAGGTTTTGTTTTTTTTTTTCGTAAAATCTTGTGTGTTCCTGGGGTTTTGTGTTCCTGGGATAAAAATTAACTTACACCAACACTGCTTTCAAATTGTCCCAGTAATAGGTACTTCCCGTTAGAATTACTGGTATAGGACTAGAGTCCCGTCAAAATTATTCTGTTATTTTTGTGATAGAAAGGAATACGTACTGTATACATTTTATTTAAGTTTATTCAGATGGCATACAAAAACAATTGAAGCGTCTCACGAGGATCCCTGTATTTGAAATTCAAGACAAACTCGAGGAAGCCACTGTCAATAAATGCCCGAAAACGATTTCACTGAATGCTTAGATACTGCAATCTTATGGGAATTCGCTTGAGTAATGTTTAAACTGAATAAATCAGTTGATTGCGGAGACATCCATACGACATTATTTACTGACTTCAATAGAGATATTTACACACATAGTAGGTAATTGATGGAGTCAAGTCAAACGGAGTCTAGGTACTTGGTTGAATTTACAATTACTTGGGCATCCGTCTGGCTAGGCTATCACAACATACAATCCTCCTTCACTAGCTTTTGCCTTATTAGCTAGTTCTAAAATAATGAATATAAAATATTATTGAAATTCATAAAGTATAACAATCCAATCTAATGAAAATGTATCGAAATTCGGGCTGAATCAATGCAATCTTTGCAAGCAAAATTATTGTACCACAAAAAGCACAATTACCTTAAGGGCACTACCTATCTAACTAAGACACCAGTGGCGGCGTAATCAGTCGCGCTATGAGATAAATGTAAGTAGATACCTCACATGGTGTCCGCTTGGTTGCGCAACCAGTTTAGTGGCGGCGTGGTTGCATATACAGAATTCTAAAATTCGTTTCGTTCGACTCGTTTGCTCGGATAAGTGTGCGTTAACTTTAAGTCTGCTCCGATATTTCTCGTATCGTAGATCAAGATACCACGGTGGCGCGACCAGTGGCGCCACTGGCGTGGATTTTAGGCCAATTATGTCCTAGTGAGATATTAGCCTAAAGTTCACCCTATAGAATGATGGCAAGGACTGAGAACAATAGTGTCTGCAAAGTTTTTCCGCAATAAATACGTTTACGAATACCCCCTACCCTTCTTAATAGATTGCAGTTGTACTTTCATAAGTTTTATTGCCCCATTAGGTAAGTCCATTAAACTTTTTAATGGTGTTTTTTATCCTTTACGTCTTTTACGAAGTTTTTATGCCAACATTTGAATAACACAATCTTTGCAGAAATTAATTGAGGAACAAAAATCTGAAAACACTCCACCCTGCCCACGTTTAAGTTAACAAACAGTAGCCTTTATAATTAAGATTGTGATTGTAAAAAGAATACCCGGCTGAGTTTGTTGTGGGCTCTTCCCAGACCTGGGCGCATTTGGAACCCTAGTAGCTTTAGTTTTAAAACGTAATTGATTAATATCACCATTGCATCATTAAATTACAAATCCAACAAGTGACTATCAAAAAGTGTACAATGTTACCTATATTTTTAACCGACTTCGATAAAAGGAGGAGGTTCTCAATTCGTCGGAATCTTTTTTTGTATAAATTATTTGAGTTTGACTTCGACTTTCTTATCAATGTTGATATACTTTAAGCGTCCATTTCTATAGCGTCAAAGTAAAATAGACTTTAAGTGGCTTATTTTAAAGATCAAGATATATCTTCTGCCAGTAGCGTTCCAAATGGGAACGTAGCAAAAAAGCGATGGTACTGAATTTTTTACTTTGTACCAAGAATCTTTAGGCCCATTTTACTCTGTCTCTGAAATTTTTACTCACTCTAATTCGATCCTCGCGTCGCGTTGGTGAGGTTTAAAATCTCATACTAACCAAGCTGTTATGAGCACAGATTTAAAAGTATTATTTGTTCTGTGGTTATGAGTAAGTAAGAAAAGAAACATTTATTGACAAGTGTAAATTAAAAATTTATAACACCCCTGACAAGTGAAGGTTACAGTAACTAAAAAAGAGTTGACAACTTTCAAACGGCTGAACCGATTTTCTTGGATTATAGCTAAGAACACTCTCGATCAAGTCACCTTTCAAACAAAAAAAAGCTAAATTATAATCGGCTCATTAGTTTAGGAGCTACGATGCCACAGACAGATACACAAATACACGATACACACGTCAAACTTGTAACATCCCTCTTTTTGGGTTGGGAGTTAAAAAGGAAGAATTTAATTTCAGGATCTCTGTATAATAATTGTACAACTAGGTAAGTACTTTGTAGGGACTATGCCGTCAAGGTTCTCCAATAATAATAATTTTATGCGTAGTGATATTATCCGAACAATGCCAGGAAACGCTTAGCAGAAGGCTGCTAAAGGTTTTCCTTGTATCGCGAAATTGCTTTTTTCAGACATATTTTTTGGGGAAAGGAAATATATTTTTTACCAATTCATTTATATTAAAAGATGTGTAAATACAGTAGTTTTATGTGTACCAAAAAGTTTCATTTTATACGAAAAACTAGGCACACGGATTTAGTATCGTCTTTGGACACTGAAGTTGATGAAAGCCTTATTAACTAACTAGAGGATGCCCGCGACTTCGTCAGCGTGGATTTTGGTTTTTAAAGATCCCGTGGGAACTTTTGATTTTCCGGGATAAAAAGTAGCTTACGTCAATTGCAGGGACGCAAGCTACCTCGGTTTCAAATTGTATACAAATCGGTTAAGCAGATGGATATTTAGGAATCCCGTGGGAACTCTTGATTTTCCGGGGTAAAAAGTAGCCTATGTCCATCCCCGGAATATAAGCTAACTCTATACCAAATTTCGTCAAAATCGGTTAAACTTTTGGGCCGTGAAAAGGTAGCAGACAGACAGACACTTTCGCATTTATAATATTAGTATGGATTGTGAAAACTGACTGCAAGAAAAATTTTTTGAAACAAAATTTTATACCTGTAGGTATTTGTTTACTAAAAATATACGAGATGAATAATTGAGAACTTCCCCTATTTTGATATCAATTACAAAAGACAGTACTTGTACAGTTACAATGTGATTCAGATTCAATTTTCCGAACTATGGAAAAAAATGAGCCCATCTGAGATCAAATCATCTGAGATGTCAAATTTTGCACAGGGGGGGGGGGGCCTGTGCTAAATTTGACATGCAATCAAATATTATCAAAGATCACTTAACTCAAGCGTAAACACGTACATAGGTACACAAACAAAAACTTAAACATCAAAATTGTACACACCATTATGATCTTTAACAATGTACGCTAGAGTTCAAAATCGTGTCTTGGTATTTATTTGATGATATTCAATATTGTTAATGCATTCACTAATGACACCTTTGCTTTGTTAATCTCGGGGTTGGTGTAATAGCAAGTAATTTGCTGTATAGTTGACGTCATCGTGCTAGCGAAGCACGAGGAAGCTAAGGCTTTATTCACATGAAAAGAAAAAAGAAAATGTTTACTTCGCTAGCATGCTTCCGTATTTTGACTTACAGCCCATCATGTCATCTCTCTAGCAACAAGATAAAGTTGAAAACTAAAACGCACTAATAAACGCTGAAATATTAGACAAAGATTGTTTTTCTGTCGCTTGGTATATTTAAATGTTATTGTACATTAATATACATGAGCTCAGAATTTTCTCTACTCTCATTTAACATCCCACTCGATACAATAGAAAAAAAAATTTTTTGAAGACCTCCCTTTTTTTGATTGGACATCCGTTAGGTCTTTTTTTTCTTTAACTTAAAACAAGATGGAGACAATGATTTTAACATACCACGATTTATTTGATGATTTCCCGTCCCGTTATATAACAAATTAATTATATAACAATTTTTTTTTATTTATTAAATTCACACGGCGGCTATTTCGAAATATTTATTATTTGTTGTTGTAGAGGCATAGAAATACACAATCTTTGAAAATTTCAACTCTCTACGTATTACGGTTCATGAGATACAACCAGCTAAAAGACAGACGGACTGACGGATGGACGGATGGATAGGGTCCCTTTAGGACCCTTTGGGTACGGAACCCTGAAAAGCAATTTTAAAAGAGCTTGTTTGCTAGAAAAAGAATATCTCTAGATTCTACTGGGTATAAGTTTCGTTTACAAGCTCTATTATTTGCAAGACTCTAATACAAAACTGATTTATTTTCTCCACATTCCTGTAACGGATGGAGCAATAAATGCGGATGAATTCTTGGAACAAAACCCTATTTGCAAAAATAAGGTAATTTGTCTTTGAATCGCATGGATCGCTTATTCTCTTACAAATAGTAAAGGAAGCTGGTGGCATTATTCTTTCAAGCATTTCATCATCATAGAAAGATTCGACGGTGCCACAGTTGTCACAAAAAATAATTTGTAAATAATATAAAATCATAATAGTACCCTAATCCTAAAGATAATTCGTATAGTCACATTGTAAAGGTAAGTAATGAGTATGTGTGCATTCTGTTACTCTTTCACGAAAAAACTAAGGGACAGATTTGCTGAAATTTAAAGTGGAATCCTGAATTAACACACAGGTTATTTTTATGCCGGAAAATCAAAGAGTTCCCACGATGTTAAAAAAATGATATCCACACGGATGAAACCGTAGACGAAATCTAGTATCTCCATAAAACTAATTTTTTTTTTGGTAAAACTCGGATATTTTCCTTCATTAAAGGCTAAACTTAATTTGTAACATAATATAAGTAACAATTTTGTGAAAGAAACCACACCTGAATAACTACTAGCTCTTTAGCTACTATATTTTTTCGACTATTTTTATTGCATCAAACGGAAATCAGAGCAAAATTGCAATGAGTTTGATTTATGACCAGTCCGACGGAAAGGCAATCCTGAGATATCTCAATTTGATTCGATAAACTCCTACGAAATACTTATACAGTCGTCCGTCTGTGAACGATTTCCTTGCATCTACGAGATTAATCGCACTAGTGTGAGTGAGCGTGTGTGTGTATTTGTGTATGCGTTTGTGCGTGTGTGTGTGTGTATGTGTGTGCGCGCGCTTATGTTTGTTTCTCTGTCACCCAAAAACTACTGAACGGATTTCACTGTTTGGAATGAAGGTAGGTTTGACTTTGATTTAACTTATAGGCTACTTTTTATCCCGAAAGAAATCTCGCGGTATTAAAAAAGATATCCACGCGGACGAAATCGCCAGGCTCAAACATTTTTAATTTAATTTTTAATTTTTAACCAAACAAAAAAGTCCAAGCAAGGCATATTTGCTATAAAATCTAGCAAAATCTAGTCACTTCATTTTAACCTGATTTTGGGAAAAGGCTATCCCGTGAAAGCTGATACTCAGAGAATATATGTATATTTAACGGAGAGTCTGTTAGCTAACACATAAATCAAGTCGACGCTTTAAGTGAAAAGTACACTTCCTTTTAGCGTTAACAGAGACCAAGGCGGCGGTGTGGAAAATGTCTTGGAATCACAATTAGAAAAATAAAACAGGGCAACTCTTAAAATATAATTATTTGAAAGTGTATTTTAAGGTTTCCTTTTTTCATGTTCGTCTATGATTGGTAGGTTAAAACTTACAGCCATTATGTCAAGGAATAATTTAAAGATTTTTTTTCCGAACCAAACGCATGTCAGCAGACATAGATATAATGCACGTGATTTGAACAGCCAAAAATGTATCTTTTCAGACAACCAAGGTCTCACCTCGCTTTACTTACGAGTTCATTATTAGGTACATTGCATTTCAATGCTAGAAGTTACCGGTGAAGGAGAACATCGTGAGAAAACCTGCATAACAGAGAGTTCTCCGTAATGTTCTCAAAGATGTGTGAAGTCTGCCAATCTGCACTTGACCAACGTGGTAGACTACATATGGCCAAAACTCTTATTTATCACTTGAGCAGACCCGTACTCTGTAGTGAGCCGGCGGGCGATGGAATGGGATGATGATGCCAGACAACTGATAGTAATAGTTGCCCCAACTGAGTTTAGTTAAAGATAGAACAATGTATTTCCCACATTTATGCAGATTTCATAGATATTTTTTTTCCACAGAACTCGAAGTACGTGTGACCATACCGCACTGACCCCGACCTGGTTTTTATGAAAGAAAAGGAAAAAGATTTTTGTATTACAATCCTTAGCTTGTGCTTGACAATAATCATGCCTTATAGAAAGCAATGATGAGGTCTCAGTTGAAGCGCGCTTGACTAGAAGATGCCTATTCACTCTTGCCTTAAACGTACTTACTCGTAAGTAATATTACAAGTGGCAGAAAACACGGCCGCCGGACAAGTTTTCCAAATCAGCCTACTACACTATATTATAAACTATTCTTTGACAAGCTGATTCCCGCGATTTCGTTCGCGTGAATGTAGGTTTTTTTAAAATTCCCGTGGGAACTCTTTGATTTTCCCGGAAAAAAAGTGTTCTATATGCTAATGCAGGGTATAATCTATCTCCGTTCTAAATTTCAGCCCAATCCGTCCAGTAGTTTTTGCGTGAAGGAGTAACAAACATACACACACACACACACACACACACACACACACACACACACACAAACTTTCTCCTTTATAATGTTATAGTGTGATGTGATGTGATAAAATTTCTACGAATGAATATGCGCTAATAATTTTTCAGAAACAAGTAGGTACATACAACAAATCGTACCAAATTACAAAAAAATAAAAACACGACTGCCTTGCCAAAAAATGAGCAAAAAAGTACAATTTTTACATTTGTAAATGGCGCCACACAGTCACCATATTGAATTTTTTTCAAAAAATTTATAACTCGATAGATCCAAACCTGTTCAAGCACTTGGAAGTTATGGTGGAAAAAAGAAACTCGCATATATACTTGAATCCCGAAACATCACACTCCTTTTTTTGGCAATCGTGTAAAAATAGGTATTACCAAAAATTCCATGTTCATACTTTCGAACGTACAATAAATCTCTTCTCTCAAAACTCTTCAAAGTCAAAGTTTTATCTGAAACTAACTTAGCTGCAAAATTGGAAAGTGATGCTAACGAGATTTTTCTGTTGCAATGCGAAGTTACGGCTCAGATGCGAGCTAACTTTGTGTAACCTAGAATTTAGTTAAATTACCAAATAAATGACAACTTATCTCTGCTTTTTCCCCAAAAGTAGGTTTTCCACTAGCAATAAAACTTGCAAAAGTCGAAATCATGTCAATGTCAATCTCTGCAAGTTTTGCCACCAAGCGTTTTATGATGCCCTGCATCTTCACTTATCACCAGGTGAGATTGCAGTCAAGGGCTAACTTGTATTTGAATTTAAAAAAATTTAAAAACTGTTTACTTAGTGGAAGTGACTTTTAAGTGACTAGCCACAGCTACCTTTTGCAAGCTTTGTTGCCAGTGGACACTGTGGAACCTGTCCCACAGAAAAAAGTCGCCTGCTCAAGATAACAAAGATTTTTAGATTTAAACACTGTGCTATATAATATTTTTCCTAATAACAAAGTCTCAGCCCTTTCTTCACATTTTTGCATTCAGCAGTCCCCAAGATATTATGTTATAATAGTAACATCTATGAATTTTATATCTACTTTTTTGTTTAATTTACAGATTTGGCTGCAATCAGACCTGCTAGCAAGTGATGATGCAGCCTCAGATGGAGCGGGCTTGCCTAGAAGTCGCCTATTCACTCTTGACTTGAAGGTATCCATATTAAAAATTGAAAACTTTAGAAACGAGGAAGCAAATCGCTTCGAACGTGTACATATTGTAACATTTTGCTTTTTAAAAAGATTAACTACATATTTTTGCAGACTCTTTTCAGTAGATCTGCTTTATGTACCTACCCGTGATAAAGTCGTGCATATTATCATTAGAAGCATAAATTTCTCTTATATAAAATAATTATTATTAGTGTAGGTACATTTAATTTGATTTAGGGACATAAGACTCATAAGTTTCCAGTTATTTGTATCTATTATTATCAAAAGTAGTCCAGAATTACTCCAAAAGATTTTTATATCTTCAACAAAGAACAAATACAATAATCAGTAAGTATACAGCTGGGTTTAGGTCGAAATAGTCCCAACTGAGTCCCAAGAATTCCTATTTTCATCTTGTGAAAGTTATGGCATTTATTAATGTTACTAGAAATGAAGGGGCGTCGGAATAAAAATGTGATGAATTTAGCCTCCAATATTTCAGGGGTAGTTTTTACCCTCTGGGAACTACACTTTATCTGAATATCCACTTAAGACGGGTTGGACTTTTTTTCGCAACAATGGATCCTCCGTGCCATGCAGTGCTATTCTCTAAGTGTTTCACTTTCGTCGCTGACGCAACCATAATATTATGCGTACTCGTTTTTAAATGCAAAAGTTTGTCTTCTTCTATTAGCTTTTCAAGATTCATCCATTTAAACAATTCAATGAATATTAGTACAGAGAAAGCTTACATTCTGGAAACGGATTTCCTGGGAACTCTTTGATTTTCCTGAAACAACCCTGTAAAAGAAGAAGTTCCAGGTAGGTGAGGTGTTAAAATCTTATTAAAAAAATGATTTCTCCGCCTTTTACGTTAGTTTTTGAGAAAAAACACATATGATAAATATTTTTTCAGACAGATTAGACAAATTATATAAATTATTCTAATTTGACCATTATGTAGTAAGTAAGTAAACCGAATCCGACTCACAACCACAACCCAACTGGAAACTTTCACAATGGCGTCAAGAAAAAATAACTTCCACTTGGTTGGTTTGTCAATCAGCCTTACGTTTCCCACGCAGTATGAAAGAACAGTTCCTATGCTTAGATATATTCCACTGTTTCTTTCTTCATCTCAAACTAACTGTACCTATACCCGCTCGTCGATTCCATTTACCTCACTTGTACTACCCATGTATGTATTCTGAGCCTACACGCAAAAAAAGCTTGGACAAGCTAAGGACATAATACTTATCAGAGATAAGTATTATGTCCATTTTAACCAATTTAAATAATCACTTGCTTTAACAGTGAAGGAAAACATGATCAAGACTTTCATTCCTGAGAGTTCTTTCTCTATAATGTTCTTAAAGGTGTGCGAAGTTTTTCAATCTGCACTTAGGTGGACCATGGTTTAAAGTTGAAACCTTCTCATTCTACGAGAAGACATCAGTATCTCAGTATCGTCGATGAGTTGAGATGATGATATAGGTAAGATAATAAATTATTATACTGCTTCCCAATAAATTAATGATCCCAGTAAATACCAGACTGACAGCATAATCGCATAGCTGTGACGTAGCTAATACCTTCTAAGTAAGCTTCGGTGTATTTTTAACCACCCACCCAATAAGAGGGGTGTTATAAGTTTGACGTGTGTATCTGTGTATCTGTCTGTGACATCATTACTCCTAAACTAATGAACCGATTTTAATTTAGTTTTTTTTGTTTCAAAGGTGGCTTGATTGAGAGTGTTCTTAGTTATAATTCAAGAAAATCGGATCAGCCGTTTGAAAGTTATCAACTCTTTTCTGGTTTTTACTGTAACGTTCACCTGTCGGGGGTGATATATATTTTTAATTTACACTTGTATTATTAGACTCGGTTTCGCATGTTAATGTAATAATAATTAATCAGTAGTTCTTACTTTCTTAGTCTTTATAATGAGGGCTCTGCCTATGCTGCGCTTCCCAGTGCAAGGTCACCATATTCAGCACCAGATTGTAGTTTAGTGATTTCAAGTGTAAATTAAAAATTTATAACAAGAGAAGATTACAGTAACCAGAAAAGAGCTGATAACTTTCAAACGGCTGAATCGATTTTCTTGGATTATAGCTAAGAACACTCTCGATCAAGCCACCTTTCAAACAAAAAAAACTATATTAAAATCGGTTTATTAGTTTAGGAGCTACGATGCCACAGATATACACATCATCATAGATACACACGTCAAACTTATAACACCCCTCTTTTTGGGTCGGGGGTTAAAAATGAAACTCAGCTTGCAGAATTTCCACTAGATTTATCTCTAACCAACAGACGATAGCTAATACGAAGTTTGATAAAAACCCCACAAATTGAACAATATTGATCCTTCCCATGCGTCTCGCGGGAATCTTAAACATTTCCTCACAGAGCGTCGGGCGATGACGTGGATAAATTGTAACACGCAGTTTGACGCAGAATTCTAGCAGAATTCTCATTATAGTCTGAGAATTCAACCAAAAGTTATGCATCTGATGGTGCGTTTATACGTGGTTTATACTCAGTTTAACCGTCGCGTTGCATCGGCCAATGTCAGCAAGTAGGTACAGCAGTGTAAGAAAGTACCTACTCAGTGGCTTTAGTCTTGGTCATGACAAAAAACGCCTTTCTACATTCATGTAAAACGCACCATGAGATACCTACTATTATAATTTTGCTGTCGATGTTTCATCTGGTAGACATCTATTGCTGGACATATAATTACTTGCACGGATTTACACAATTACTCAACTTAACTACATACATAGATATTAAAATATTCACAATTTCACTACTTGCGAAAAAATGTATTTCACCTATTAATTTAGTTACGTTTAAAGATTCTCGAAACTAGTTATAGATGTTTTTTTTTCTTATACTCCCCTTTCCTCTCCAATTAAGCGTAAAGCTTGTGCCAGGAGTGGGTACGACAATAGTGCAACGGTGGGGTTCGAACCGCTGACCTTTCAGAATTCAGTCCGCTCCTCAACCGTTGAGCTATCGAGGCTCTGAAATGCATGCATTTCATGTGTTACCATCCCGTTTTTTATGCATAAGCACAACATCTATACAGTTCACTACAACACAGCACTAAATAGGCTACACAGGAAAAGCTGACTGACTGACTGACAAACCACTTGTTTGAGCCGTTTGGAATGCAGATA
The DNA here is from genome assembly GCF_905333055.1 of Maniola jurtina. Classification (NCBI taxonomy): domain Eukaryota; kingdom Metazoa; phylum Arthropoda; class Insecta; order Lepidoptera; family Nymphalidae; genus Maniola; species Maniola jurtina. The sequence goes on from NC_060033.1 coordinate 5,712,310, forward strand.
CCTACTAACTAAGGTAATGTGCCGTAGATATCTGTTTAGAAAGGATTTGTGAAAATTCAATCCTTGAAGGCATAAGATAGGGGATTGAAATTAGCGTAGTCCACAACTGATACTAACCATGGACTACAACAATTCTTCGTCAAAGACGCGTCGCGAGTCATAGGTGACTCGCGAGGTTTAAAGGTAAACTTAAAAAGTTTACCTAAAGGTAAAGGTACCTAAAAATGGTAACACGTAGTGTTTTGTCCATTCCATAGTTTAGTTTTTGGAAGCAGAATAATATATTATCAAATATACTAACCAAAAGCTTACAATATCAGGCCACGGGCTCAGTATCAAATACATTAGCGGTACCATAAATCCATAAAGCTGGTTCGTGGGAAATTATGTGATCCAGTGAGCGAGGTTCAGTGCATGACGTCGGCTGATATTAGTGCAAATCGTGTTGAATCAGGCTGGATTTACTCGTATTTGGGTATACGGAATAATTTAATAATTCTTTTTTATATTCTCGTTTGGGAAAAATTAAATTTACTAGGTATGAATTTGTGCGGAATTATTGACGATTACTGAGAATCTGTGTAGGTAATTTTATTAACCTGGTTTCTCCTTTCTACCAAAACGCTAGTCTATATAATCTCTATCCACGGAGAGAAGGAAAATTTTGAATTAAGCAGAAGAATTAAAGAATTAATTAAGAAGAATTAAGCAGAAGAAGAATTAAAAATTAAAAATTTTTAATTAATTAGCTTTTAAACCCCCCCCCCCCCCCCCCCCGAATTTACGTAGGATACATTTTATCTCAGAAAATCAAAAAGTTTGGTACTACGGCATTTATAAAATCAAAATCTATGTGGAACATCCAACTTATTGCACTATTTTTGCCTGGAATAATTTTAAAAGACATTTACCTAACATTCCGGTTCTAATTTATTTTCAAAAACTAAATCCCCAAGGAAGGTTTGCTACCAACGTTTATCGGATACTGACCTATCTTTCCGAAACATAAATCTAGTATTTTTGGTCGCCAGAGGTTTCCACTAATTTGTCTAGCGAGAGCAAACCCACTCTTGCATGAAACTAGAAAAAAGACTGACAGAGCAAGTCGAATTCGTTAAGTATTTTTTTTTTTTTTAAAAGCGGCGAAAAATGTCAAAAGTACCTACCTATTATACAAGGCTAAGTAGTATATACTTCACAAAATATCAAAACGCATAATAGAACAGGTTCAAGAAAAAAATATGACATAGGAATAAGTAGATATGTATATAACCAACTCTCGCCGTTTTTAGGGATTACTTAGCCATTGCTGGTAGTGTCTTTCAGCGAGCTGTATCTCGTACTTAATAGATAGACAGTTGAAATTTTCACAGAATGTGTATTTTTGTTGCCGCTTAAAGTGTTATTTCTTTTACGATGGTACGGAATCCTTGGTTTGCGAATCCGCCTCGCACTTGCCGATTTTCCTGGGATGGGATCTAAATACGCATTATCTTACTGTATGAGAATAACAGAAAAACGATTTATTATACTTATTCGTTATTATTAATACCTTTTTTTGAGACGAACTTGGTACAAAATTAATAAACTATGTCTGTGGTTTGTCATATTCCCGGCAAAAACATAAATACTTGGTTTCAAAGCAAACCTGAGGCCGTGTAACTTTAAAACTGCGCATTTTTACCGAAATCTGAAAAACTACAGACACGGTTATTATAAAGTGCGTACCTACAAAATCTAATTCAGTTTGTGTTCATTCAAATAATAACATAACTCCGTTTGTATGTATCGCACTCCAAATACAGTCTTCTTAACGCAGACTTTAGTGTGCGTTGAGTCGTAAAATCGGACGCCCATTTCTCACCGCCTAAAGATGGCCGAAGTCTGATAAAAATTCTATCTCAGACAACCATCGGTTCTGCGACAGACATGACCTACAGCTTGCTAATCCTCGTGCAACTTATGTCGGTTACTATGGTTCTCTGACAGATTTCCTCGGTGCGAGTTTTATCCCTCAGACATACTATGAATTTATGGAAGAGGCCAGCTGCCAGTTTCCACATATTTTCCACTTCATACGTCAAAGAAAATATATCACCGACAAAAACCCGACAGTCGTAAGTCATGATGTGAATTTATTCACCCTCCCTTACTCACACAAAATCATCGCACATGACGCGCTATCGAGTATCCTGAACCCTCATAAGTTATGAAAAAAAATATCTCTGCTTAGGTGAGCAGTTTTTAAATCGCCTAAATTATTGGGAGAGTTCGGATTCGACACTTTCCATTCCTGGAGAGTAGTTTTCGCAAATTATGGACACTGATAGCTACAAAAGTACTCCGTTTCAAAATTACGTTATTTTTGGTTCATATATTCCAAATCACGTCACCATAGTAAACCTTCGTGGTTTCAAGCTGTGGTACATAACAGAATTGTCGATCGATTCGTCTGCGTAGATTTAGGTTTACTAAAAGTCCCTTTGATTTTCCGGGATAAAAAGTTGCCAATTTCCGGGATGCAAGCTACATCTGAACCCATATAAATTGGTTAAACGGATGGACCTTTAAGAATCCCATCTTTGATTTTGCGGGATAAAAAGCTAACTCTGTACCAAATTTCATCAAAATCGGTTAAACTCGGACAGACAGATAGATAGAGATAAGAAAATCCATCCACACTAATAATAACTAATCATCCACACTAATATTAGTGTGGATGGATTTTGCGTAAGATGAAGTATGATAATCCCACATGACGGTACTTTTTTAGAAAGGTAGAGGAAGATACAAGGAGTGATCTAGGCTATTTTTAACCCCCGACCCAAAAAGAGGGGTGTTATAAGTTTGACGTGTGTATCTGTGTATCTGTCTGTGTCTACATTTTACTCAAATCAGCTTCAAATATTAATTTACGAAATGATAAACTAACACTCTTTTGTGTTAGTTTATCTCGCTCGTTGAGTACAGGACATAATAGGAGTTAGATTAGTGAGACTGTCTACTATTGAAAAGTGAGCTACATGCTATATAATAGCCTATTCAAAGAATAAGTACTTATTAGAGTTCGACGTAGGTAGAAGTAGACTTTATTATCTTTACAAAAGTACTTGTACAAAGCCACCATAGCATTTGTCTACCTAACAGAATTTCAATCCATACTTTAATATTATAAATGCGAAAGTGTGTTTCTCTGTCTGTCTGTCTGCTACCTTTTCACGGCCCAAAAGTTTAACCGATTCCGACGAAATTTGGTACAGAGTTAGCTTATATCCCGGGGACGGACATAGGCTACTTTTTATCCCGGAAAATAAAAGAGTTCCCACGGTATTCCTAAACACTATCCGCTTAACCGATTTGTATGAAAGGTACCGAGGTAGCTTGCGTTCCTGTAATATTGACATAGGCAACTTTTATCCCGGAAAATCAAACAGTTCCCACGGGATCTTTAGAAACCTAAATCCACGCGGACGAAGTCGCGGGCATCCTCTAGTCACACTAATATTATAAAGGCGAAAGTTTGTGTGTATGTGTGTGTGTGTGTGTGTGTGTATGTTTGTTTCTTCTTCACGCAAAAACTACTGGACGGATTAGGCTGAAATTTAGAATGAAGATAGATAATACCCTGGATTAACACATAGTCTACTTTTTATCCCGGAAAATCAAACAGTTCCCACGGGATCTTTAGAAACCTAAATCCACGCGGACGAAGTCGCGGGCATCCTCTAGTAAGTAATAATTGATTCAGATACATTGCTTGATCGATCCGACGAATCTCTATTTTTTTTCCAAGATCTAAAGTCTAAACATTCTCACGATAAGCTTGGGTTTACTTATAATAAACATTTCGTTATCGCATTTAGAATTCAAGAATCCTACAATAAATTAACCAATATCGGTGCAATTTCACGGAGAATAAAGATGTCGTTTTCCGAATGGCCTTTTTGGAACTTTTGAATGCTGTAATGAGATCGTCTTTTGTAATGGAAATTGCATTTTCTGTAACGGCTTTAATCGAAAGAACGTTTCGATATATTAAAGAACCTTTGTACATGGTGACTTTTAGATGTGCAGTTGAAATTCGTCAGACTACAACTAAATCTCGTAGAGGAACTTTTAGGGTGCTTATAGCCTGAAAACCGAAATGTTGATGGTTTTGTTGTATCTACTATTGTCAATTGGAGGGAGAAGAGAAATATTCGCATGGCTAATTTTTGCTAAAAAAACTTAGATAACATCTTGTAGCGCAATATAATCAGCTGCAATATATCACTACTTTTAACTACCATAAGAAATTTAAGGGTGAATACAGCAAAGGGTTATTATTTTAAATGTGCAACCGATTTTTTAAACTCTAATCTACCTAACTGTGTTTGTTTGTTTCAAAAACATTAATAAACGTGTGAACACGTGGTCGGTTTCGGGCGGTGCGTACGCACGTTGTATCGCGAGTACAATAGTGGTTAAAATTACTGTTTGAATTATGTTTCACTTCTATTAAACAAAAAATCTAACATTTTATGTCACAATAAACCCCAATAAACGTTATACTGTGTTTTAAACTGTGCTAAATCAAATTAAACATAGTTAAAACCTTCTCATCCAGTTGTGCTAGTCGAGTGCAGTTTCTAAATCTACCGCCAACAACAAGAAAAAAATAAAAAATAGTGAACAAATATTTCAACATGGTAAAATGCGGGGCCTGTGGACGATTTTTATCAGCGACAGCTTCGGATGCAGTCTCTTGCAAATGTACTTCAAGTTACCATCGAGCCTGTGTCGCGCTGGCTCCCGGCGCCGACGTCGATCCTGCCTGGAGCTGCCCGGAGTGCAGGAAGGGTCTGAGGCAGATTAAAGGATCGGAGACGCCCGTAAAAGGATTCAGTCCCATGCCGGACGCAGGCAGCACGGACCAGCTCAATCCTGGGCCCTCGAGTGATGCGCCAATGGAAAGTGGGTTAGAAATGGAGCTGCGTTTGTTCCGTGAGGAAATGCGGGCTATGCGTGACGAATTTCGGGCCTGTCGTAAGGATATGAGCGATATTAAGGCTTCCCTACTACTATGTACACATAGATTAAATAGTGTAGAATCAAAAGTAGAATTACTTGAAAAAAACATGACAAATAACAATCAATCAGCTGCAGACTTCTCTAAGCTGGAGAGCATGGTGTCCCAGCTAAAAAGCGATATCAACGATCGCGATCAGGATTTACTGGCAAATGACATAGAAATAACAAATGTAGCGGAGATGCCCGGGGAAAACCTTATGCATATACTATTAACCGTCGCAAATAAGATTAGTGTAAAACTAGAGGAGCGGGATGTGGTCAGCGTATCTCGTGTCGGTGGGCACCTGCGCGCGGACAGCCCCCAGGGCCCCGTGCCGGTCCGTCCGCGCCCCATCGCAGCTCGCCTGGCCAACCCGGCTCTCAAGGCTGAGCTGCTGCAGAGCGCGCGCGTCCGCCGCGGCGCGACCACCGCGGACTTGGGTCTGTCTACTGCACCACGGAGGTTTTACATCAACGAGCGTCTCACAAAACAAAATCGTGCTTTATTTCGGCAAGCCCGTGATGCTGGCCGCGGTCATAGCTGGAGGTTTGTCTGGACAAAACGAGGTCGAATTTTTGCTCGCCGCGATGAAGAATCGTCGGTGTGTCATATCAAATCAGAGGAAGACATTAATAGATACATTCTACGAAATGAAGTGGGTAAATAATGATCTTGCCAGTAGCCTATGTTTTTATGTACTAACTTTGATGTTATACTACTTACATTTGCATACCAAAGTGTCTAATATAAGAAGTTATTATTTTATCTTAGAAAATTTGTTAACTTGGAAGCAATTTTTAAAACCGCATTGTAATCTAACAACCATTATTATAAATAACTTAAAAATATGTTATGTTTGGAATACTTTTATAAATAATGTACCAAAACAATCCTACTTTATGTCTTGCATAGTTGTTTTTAGGTTTATTTATGACAAAATATTAACACCTTCCCAATTTATTATTATTAACGTTATGGCCTTATATCACATGCGATTACTATGTAAAATTATAAAATTCTCTAAACTGTATTTAGTCTATAAAATAAATCAGAAGGGCTGTACCTTTTTCTGGACTGTAATATTGTTACACTTCATTAAACCGAAAATCACTTTTTTATTATTGATATGTTCAAAATTGTGTTACCACTTAAAATACTATAATAGTATAATTTTAGAAATATTACTTCTGATAATAGCTCACTACACTATAATAATTTGTTCTACTTTACTTAATCTATTACTTTTTTACTTCTTACTTTATTGCTGTAAACTAACTTGTGTATGTATTACTATGACTCATTATAGTCGGTGTGTTGTGGTACCAAAATGGAACATTCAAATAATATTAAACAATAATATGATATTTCCTTGCAGCTGTTTACTACTTATTACTAATACAATAATGACTTTTATATACTATACAATATTATTATACTATATAATATTATATGCTAATAATAATTTATTTTATATTTTATACAGAATTATGGTAATAATATTATTAAAAGAAAACTATTTAAATGTTTTATTTTATTATTTTTATATTATTAAAAGGTAATAACAAAACTAATAAGTTATTAGTGGGTTTACTAAATCCAGGATCTTTAGGTACATCTCATGACGAGTTTATCGTTGCAATGCAGACTCACGGAGTGGACATAATGGCTATTAATGAGACGTGGTTAAAGGAGGGCGAAGACTGTCGCGCGCCAAAGGTACCTGGTTACAAGTTATGTCATATCCCGCGGCCGTCTAGCGTGCGCATGCGCGGAGGCGGAGTAGGTTTTTATGTTCGGCGAGGTGTGAATGTTAAACTTTGTGCTCACCCGGAAAGCCCTCCGGTGGAACAGATGTGGCTGGCGTGTCAGTTTAAAGGTTTAAAGCTTATCATTGGTACGGCATACCGTCCGCCATGGCTCGATGCAACTATTTTCATAGATGCTTTGACTGCTTCGGTAAGTTCGTTTTCGAACTATGATCATACTATTCTACTGGGTGATTTCAATATTGACATGTTACAGCCCGACACTGCAAATTTCAAGAAGCTGAGTGACTTTTTAAGATACTTGAATCTTACGCAGTATGTCACGGATCCGACACATTTTACAGACCATAGCTCAACCCTTTTGGATCTCATTTGTGCAGACATTAGCATCTCAAATATCCACATTGATTTTATCCCCGACTTGAGCAGGCATGCATTTGTGAAGTGTGAAGTTGATGTCGTAAATACCAAACGAGTACCCAAGAAACTCACTTTTCGTTCATTAAAAAATATAGACAAGGACTTATTTGATGTACATCTTAACCAAATAGAATGGGATCTCATTATTGGCATGCAAGATGTAAATACCATGCTTGAGACATTTAATTCATACATTTTATTGTTATTTGATGTCCATGCACCACTGAGAACTATTACTATTAAAGAGGAATCTTACCCATGGATCACTCCTACTATTGTACAAATGATGAAATTACGTAATGATGCACATGCAAAGTCACGTCTAGACGCTAGCTGTGAAATTAGCAAGAAGTATTATAAAGATCTTAAGCATATAGTTAATACCGCTCTTTACAGGGAAAAGGAGGCCTTTCATAATCATTATATAAATAAATACATTAATGATTCAAAACTATTATGGAAAAACCTCAGAAAATACGTTGTTCCAAAAAGCAATACTTCTGATGAGGATATAATAAATACATTCAAAGATCCAAACATTATAAATAATCATTTTCTAGACATACAAGTGCATAAAAATGTCAAAGAAACTGATATTGTTTATTATAAAACGAATACTTTTGGCAATTTTAAGTTTAGGCTTCACTGTGTTACAGAAGGTGAAGTAAGAAAAATCATAAGTTCTCTGAGATCGAACGCTACTGGGATCGACGCGATATCATTAGATATGATTTTATTAACCTTACCCACAACCCTAAGCGTTATAACTGCAATTATAAATCGGTCAATTGAAACGGGTGTTTTTCCGAAAGCCTGGAAAACTGCAATAGTCAGACCGATTCCAAAAAAAGCGAATGTCACTACTCTTAAAGAATTACGTCCTATCAGTATTCTTCCCTGCCTATCAAAGATTCTTGAAAAAGTAATCTGTGAGCAGCTGACTAAGTACGTAGAGAAGCATGATATTCTGCCTGAGCGACAATCTGGTTTCAGAAAAAATTGTGGGACTGCCACCGCTCTGATTGATGTTGTCGATAATATACTAGCATCACAAGATTCCGGTGAAGTGAGTTTGCTTGTACTACTAGATTTCTCGCGTGCCTTTGACACCATCAATACAGCTTTATTGCTCGCTAAGCTGTCGTTCTATGGCTTGGACTCTAATTCCTTGCAATGGTTTGCAAGTTATCTCAATGACCGCTCTCAGTTTGTACAGTTGCGACATTCTAATGGCCATACTGTAGATTCGACACTCAAACCAGTGACTAACGGCGTCCCGCAAGGATCTATATTAGGACCCCTTTTGTTTATTATATACACAGCAGATATCATTAAGAGTATAAATAACTGTAATTACCATATGTATGCTGATGATACACAAATATATACATCCTTTAAATTAAGTAATATGTATCTCTCAAGCTGTAACTTTAATTAATGAAGACTTGGAAAGTATTGCAGACTGGTCGGATTCAAACCAGCTCGTTCTAAACTGTAGTAAGACGAAATACATGTTTCTCGGAACTCGTCAGAGTATAGCAAAAATTCCTCTCAATGCTCCTCCAGTGTGCGTCAGAGGTGAAGTGCTGGAACGGACCACAGAAGCTAGAAATCTGGGAGTTCTGACTGACAGCGAACTTCGATTTGAGAACCACATACTTCAAGTAGCCCGAGCCTGTTTCTATAAACTTAAAATTCTTTACCGCGTACGTAAATTTCTTACCACTGACACTCGCCTCAAGGTTTGCGAAGCATTAATTCTCTCCAGATTGAACTACGCCGACGCCCTGTATGGTCCCAGGTTGTTAAGTCGCACTCAACGGCTTGTTCAGCGAATTCAAAACGCCTGTATACGATTCTGCTATAATGTTCCTCCAAGATCGCACATCTCGCCCTACATCAATAAAGGAAACCTGCTCAATATGAAAACCAGAAGGGAGTTGCACTTGGCCTCGTTACTGTTTGGGGTGATACAGTCTCAAAAGCCTCGCTACCTCTTTAATAAGATCGAATGGGCCAAAAAGACGAACACTCGCTCCAACAGAGTCTGGACTCTAAAAACTCCTCATCACGTAACCGCAGCATTTCGTGGTAGCTTTAAATATGCCGCTACGAAATGCTGGAACAACTTGCCTCCTCCCCTGCGCGATGTAAGCAAATCAAAAACATGGTTCAAATCAAATTTAAGAATTTTGTTATTGCGTCAGCAAAAGGGTGAGGAAGGCGCGTAGTTCAGGTCCTCCCACATCTTTATTCTACTTTATTTTATTATATACCTACTTTATCATTAAATTATTGTACTAACCCTATATCTACTAACCACATTATTTATTTTGTATTGTATTTGTATTTTGTATATTGCATCCTATAGTTACCGTCCGAAACTTCTGGCTTCACGGAAGACCAGCGCTGTGCCTGCGTTCCCGGCACAGGCGCAGCAAATGCTGAGTGGAGTCCATTTTGGCACCACACACCTCGCGTCCCATTTTATATTTTATTTATTTTAAGTTATTGTTGGTACCAAATAAACAGTTTTTCTTTCTTCTTTCTGAACACACTACACCTACTACTCGGTCAAGCTAAGTTTGCACCTCGCGTCGATAACGTCTCACTAACGTTTAGGCACATTTTTAAAAATCCCGTGCGAACTCTTGATTTTCCGCAATAAAAAGTAGCTGATATCACTCTCCAAGTCATTAACTATATCCATGCAAAAATCACACCAATCTATTGCTCCATTGCGACGTCATTGGGGGACAAACCACGAACCAATAAGCCAACTAACAAACACACTTTCGCATATTTTATAATATGGGTAGGTACCTAGTGGATACAATAGCGAAATGTCTCAAATCATTAAATAACAATCCTCTATGCATAAAAATAAAATAATACTGTGCAAAATAGCAAACAGTTTCAGCTACCCATAACATTTCTCGGAATTGTAAATCTTTCCTTGGTTCTGGAAACTCGTACGTACCTACTTACGAGTATTTTATTCTTCCGGTGCTTGAAATATTTCCGTTGCTCATGATTAAGATGTTTTAAGTATTGTCTTCTCTTTAGCTTTAAACGAGTTAGGGGAAATCTCAGACTGTTACTTCATTTTATCGGGCTCTGCATCTCGAACAAGATGATGCCCGCAACTTCGTCTATGTAGATTTAAGTTTTTTTTTTTTCTCGTGGGACTTTTTCGATTTTCCGAGACCAAACGCTTATGTTGCAAGCTAATGAACCAAATTTTGTCAAAATCTGTTAAATGGGGCGTTAAAAGGTAGCAGACAGACAGACATTCTTTCGCATTAATAATATTGGTATGGATTACATAGTATAATTAGCCTATTTAATATCTATCGAAATCCGATACATGGAAAATTAAGTTAATTTAAGTCCATGCTGACAATCGTCTTTAACCTTTAAAAGATAACAATAACAGACTGTTAAAATTATCGGTTAAATCACTGGTAACGCTAGAACTGCGTAATTAGTACCTACACCTAATTGTAAACTACATAATTTTATGTACTCAAAAGTAATAAAAAATTATTGCTATCTATTTGTGCTTTATGTATTTACAAAAAAAAAAAAAAATTAAAAAACTTTTGCAACTTTTTCACTAATACGCTCATCGTCAATAATAATTGACATACACCATAGATTAATTTACCTTTTATTTGACGGTAATTAGCTGAAAATGTACCTATTGCTCTGGCAACAAAACATCCGCTATTGTGTTGTTTACAGCAATATTCTGAGAATCGCAAATAACTCCGGAAATTCATGAGCTCTCTGAAAGTTGTTCTAAATTTAATTTAATTACAGCGTGCTTCAACTTTACTAGTTCATACTTGTTTGTTATAAGAGTTCCTTCAGAACATCTTAAGAACCATTGGCTGAGGGTTTTATGCCTTACTATACCCGCGGCATCGTCTGGGTGGACATATAGGTTGTTTGAGTCCCGTGGGAACTCTTTGATTTTCCGGGATAAAAAGTAGCTTATGTACTAAGTTAGGTACATTATAAGCTATCTCCATTCCAAATTTCAATTTCATGCCAAGTTTTGTTATCACACTAATATTATAAAGGCGAAAGTTTGTATGTGTGTGTGTGTGTGTGTGTGTGTGTGTGTGTGTGTGTGTGTGTGTGTGTGTGTGTGTGTGTGTGTGTGTGTGTGTGTGTGTGTGTGTGTGTGTGTGTATGTTTGTTATTCCTTCACGCAAAAACTACTGGACGGATTTGGCTGAAATTTGGAATGGAGATAGATAATATCCTGGATTAGCACATAGGCTACTTTTTATCCCGGAAAATCAAAGAGTTCCCACGGGATTTCAATAAACCTAAATCCACGCGGGCGAAGTCGCGGGCATCGGCTAGTATTATAATAAAAGTGCACGTAGCGTGCAGAATAAATATTATGTTTTGCAATATCCTGCTTATTCGCTTACTTAATAACAACTTCTCCCTCACCAAGGATGGTCTGTTTGTCTAAAAATTACTTTTATCGATAGAGATCACTTACATTCTTTCTTTTGATGTTTTTTAACTCTTGTTAACAACTAAACTACTATTCTACAGAAATAATAAAGAGACAATTGTAAATTAAAAAATAACACCTCCGACAAGTAAAGATTACAGTAACTAGAAAAGAGCTGATAACTTTCAAACGGTTGAACCGATTTTCTTGGATAATATCTAAGAACACTGTCGATCAAGCCACCTTTCAAATAAAAACAAACTAAATTAAAATTGGTGCATTAGTTTAGGAGCTACGATGCCACAGACAGATACACAGGTCAAACTTATAACACCCCTCTTTTTGGGTCGGGGGCTAAAAATGTATGAATTATAATAAAGAATAGGTTATTTTATTAGAAGTCTACGAATATACCCATTAAACCTAAACTTAGCAGGCAAAGTATTTTCTTTTAAGCTTTTTGCTCGGTGGCCATTTAGGCGGTAATTAGAGGAAGATTGTTTCTTCACGGACAATTAACAACAAATAACGTTACGCCTGAAACTTTATGCTAATTACAATTGTTTCTTCTTCAGATAAAATTCATAAGAGTTTTTCAATTTATTTTCGCATTTTTACTGTAATGTCTTTACATTAATTAAATATTGTGAAAAATATCATTAATTATTCCCATTATTCAGCCCGTAAACAAAAATAAAATCAATCACTTTAAAAAAAATTAACCTAGACAATAATATATTTTCAATAATTACCAATGTCATAATATAGTAATTATTATTAATAAAAGTGTATAAATTAGTTCATCTTCATCTTGATTTTAAAATTGCTCACTCGTGACTTCAATATTAAAAAGCGTATCAAAATATAAGACTAATAATCTAAATCAATAGCATAATATTCCGAAGCTGTGGCTGATCGTGCATTAGTTTAAATACAGTTTCACGACATTTAAGGTGATTTACTTGGCCACGGCTTTAAAACCACTAAAATTTCGTTGCACCGTGCACGAGTTTTTGGACGAGTAAAAACGTATAACATATTGGCAAAAACCTGGCCAAGTACGATTCAAACTCGCGCATCGAGGGTTTCGTACTAGGGTATTGTTTCAGACATTTTGCTCAATAAATCAAAAACTATTACTCACTAGCTGACGCCCGCGACTTCGTCCGCGTGGATTTAGGTTTTTCGAAATCCCGTGGGAACTCTTTGGTTTTCTGGGATAAAAAGTAACCTATGTGCTAATCCAGGATATTATCTATCTCCATTCTAAATTTCAGCCAAATCCGTCCATACACACACACGCACACACACACACACATACAAACTTTCGCCTTTATAATTTTAGTGTGATAAAAATAAATAAAAATCTGTTTTAAAATGTACAAGTTAAGCCATTTCGTATGATGTCCCAGTTGGTATAGTTATCTTACTTTAAAAATTGACACACATTTCAATTTTTTTTTTTGTGATTTAACCACAAATTTACGGTTTTCGGATTTTTCCCTTTACTTGTGCTATAGGTAAGACTTACCTACCTGCCAAATTACATGATTCTAGGTCAACGGGAAGTACCCTATAACTTTTTTTTGACAGACACGACAGAAGGACAGGCAGACAGATAACAAAGTGATCCTATAAGGGTTCCGTTTTTCCTTTTGAGGTACGGAACCCTACAAAATCATAATTCGTTTTTATTTCGAAATTCGTCTGTATCGTCTTCAAAGATAATGGGAACTATTATTTAATTATACATTTATGGGAGAGTTCTTGAAACGAGTAGTTTATTATTGATAAAATATAATAATGTCATCTATTATAATAATATAAGTAGAATACAGAAATTCAATGCAGAAATCTTGAGTTTTCAAATACTTAAATATTGCACAGTCATCATTACTATCAATGTTATAATATTTTACATTTCTGAGTGAGCTTCTGTGATTCTATGCGCTATATTAGAATAGGTAAGTGTAGATTTACTTGAACAATGGCAAAAATTATAACTCAATCTGTAAATAGCATATTGTCTAACCCAATGACGCAAGCGGCGCTTACTTATTTTTGCTTAAAAGTACTTAGTAATTATAAATTGGTTTGTGTAATTTTTAATTTGAAAAGCCCCTTTAACTTTTTTTTTATGTAGACTTTATTTACTCACAATATTCACAAATACTATAAAAACTTACCTAAATATAAACAATACAAAAAAAAAATATCATCCAAATCACTGTAACGAGGCAGGGTGCCCCAGAACGCTGGCTGCGTTACCTCGTTGAGTGGCCAGACTAACATGCTGACCAAAGTTACTTATTTACTTTAAAAATTACAGTTACAAGTACCAAAGCATAAGATATTCGAACATAAAATTTTACCACATTGTTTTCAACTTAATTTAATATTTCTATTTAGAGTTTCATAGCAAAACAATGAATTCTGTCTGTTTTGTGTTTTTTATATAACATTGCCAGCTTATTCAGAATATACTAAGCTATAAAGTCGAAATTTGAAAATCATAAAAACTTTTTTTTTATAATTCTTATTTTTTGGTTCACGATAAGGGTGTTTGTATAAGAATAACTAAGAAAGCTTTTCATATGGTGCGTGTTTACGCCTTTAATAAATAATACTCTCTATTATAATATATGAAACGACCAATACACATTACAACGGACATCATCAATATGACTGCTACGATCACAGCGAATACTACCATCACAAGTCTGACAAGTAGACTAACTTGAGTGTAACAATCAGTCAAGATCGTGGGTTCGGATCGCAGATGCATCACTCCACCGTGACGCAGCACATACTCGATCCACCATAGTGCACGTTCTATTGGCAGCTGCAGTTTTGCCACATTGTCACGGTAACTGAAAAATACTATCAAAAATATTATATTGCACATAATACATTAGGTGTAATCGCAACGCAAGCGAAAACTTCTATTCGTCTTCTATATAAACTTACTTATCATCTTCAGCAATGTATTGTTTGCGCACTTTAAAAAAAACGGTCAAGTGCAAGTTGGACCTCGCTCTTATAGGGTTGCATACACAGAACATCATATTTTAGATGTATGAAATATTTCTTTACCGAGCTAGAACATATCACAGTAAACCGTCAAAGAAAACCCCAAAAAATGTTCGTGTGTTTTGGTGTTACAGCTTACAAACTATTTTATAAATCGTTGTCTTTAGTAGGTATTTGTTGTAGACAATATATGGTGCATAATACACCGAAATTTCATATTCCTAACTAGCTTAGTTTTTGAGATAGGCCCCGTCACAAAAATGGTCTAAAACTGACAACCTTGACGGCCCCCTTTCTTTGTTTTTTAAGATAAAAAAATATGTATTCGTACTCTACTCCATGGGCTCTAAACAATGATACCCCACATGCTAGTGGAAGGAAAAAAAATTCGCCATCTTTTTCATTAACCCTCGACCCAAAAAGAGGGGTGTTATAAGTAAGTTGAGATGGCAATCGGAGTATGAGTCGAGAGGACGCCCTGCACACCCGCATATCACCTGCAGTGGGTTAGTGTGGGGGCTGTGAGGGTGTACAGGGCGTCACCATCCCGGTTGCCATCTCAACCTGTCGCGCACTATACTCCATGTGTCATGTCTCAGCAATGATTTAGTATATGAGACAAATTGCCTGCGGCATACCTACATGAAATTAAGAATAATTAATTAAGGATTTTACAAATTACATATTTTGTCATTATCTTGGCCATACTTGAAAATATTGTTACTAAATAAAGCCAGAAGAAGAGAACTTAGACTGGCCAAACATTGACGAAACCAAACAGAAAATATTTTTGTTTATAATTCTTACTATACTCAACTATTATGGAATACTAGCTGATACCCGCGACTTCGTTCGCGTGGATGTAGGTTTTTTAAAATTCCAGTGGGAACTCTTTGATTTTCCGGGATAAAAAGTAGCATATGTGCTAATCCAGGGTATAATCTATCTCCATTCTAAATTTCAGCCCAATCCGTCCAGTAGTTTTTGCGTGAAGGAGTAACAAACATACACACACACACACACACACACACATACAAACTTTCTTCTTTATAATATTATTAAGTGTGAAGTGTGATACTCACGTGTTATTCTGAATAGTAGTTTTAATGACATTTTTTAATTTAGCTTCAGTAATTGTTTCTATATCAAGATATATTCCATTGTCTAGTACATTCTGTCCAGCAGTAAACAAGCTATGGTTTCGAAATGGTATTACAATTATCAATGGTACACCGGCTGTCAAAGCTTCATCGATTGACTGTATGCCACCTTGGTTTATAAATAATTTCACTTTGGGATGTTCTAAAAGAAAATAAATACTAAGATTTTTTATTTTCATTTTTAACCAACTTTAAAAAAAAACCGGCCAAGTACGAGTCAGACTCGCGCACTGAGGGTTCCGTACTCGGGTATTTTATCCAACATTTTGCACAATAAATCAAAAACTATTAACGTGAAGATTTGATGAATACCTTTGGAGATAGAGAACAGAATTCCTCAATAGATTGCTCGCGATCGGTGTTACAGCTTAGTAAACAGTTGGTTTTGACCAGGTATAGTATATTCTTTAATACAGTTGGGCCACTAAAATTTTAAAATAAATAAAACCTACTCCAAAAACCACAAACACTAAAAAGTAAAAAATAATTTTTGTTTCTACACGGATGATGTATGTACCTACGAAGTCGAGCGAGCATAATAAAGAAACTAGAAATCAGTGTGAAGCTCGCCCGACTTCATACATACATTACACATGAAGAAAAAAATATTTTTACTTTTTAGTGTTTGTGGTTTTTGAAGTCGGTTTTATTTTTCTTTTCAAAAATTTTTATTTCACAATTTTTAGTGGCCCACTGTTATACTATAATATGCTATGCCCAGTTAAAACCCTACTGTTTACTAAGCTATTACACTGATCGCGAGTAATTTGCTCTTATCCATTGAGGAGTTCTATTCTCCATCTCCGAAGATATTCTTCAGGTCTTCACCTAATTTATATGGGACCACCTGCAAAGTATGCTCTTTCAAACAAAAAAAAATTCAAATCGGTCCAGGCGTCTTTGAGTAATCGGGGAACATACATTAAAAAAAAAAAAAAAACAAAAACAAAGATTCCGATGAATTGAGGACCTCCTCCTTTTTTGAAGTCGGTTAAAAAAAACCACGAATACTAAAAAGTAAAAAATAATTTAATTTATTACTGAATATATTCAAGAGTTAATGTAGTTCTATACTATCATTTTTTTTGTTGGTGCCAGTATGGATTGGCAGACTTCTCACATTAACATTATGGACAACTCTCAGGCATGCAGGTTTTCTCTCGATGTTTTCCTTCACCGTTATAGTCAGTGATATTTGATTGTTTAAAACGCACATCACTTCGAAAAGTTAGAGGCCCGTGCCCGGAATCGAATCCCTGATCTCCCGAACAAGATGCGGACAAAGATGTTAATCACTAGGCTATCATTGCTATTGCTATTGTAAGCAAGATGTGCCTCATTATTTAAAAATATTTCTAAATACAAAATATATAATCAAATAAAAATAAGAAAAACAATTACTTAATAAATCTGACTGTGGTAACCATTCAAAAATCTTAACGTTTTCCAAACTCATTAGTTCTTCTGTGTACTTGGATAAATTAAACACTTCATCCAAGTTTGTATCCCATTTCCATACAATGTCATAGGACAGTTGAGAAAATACATTTGTGATACTTTTCCATTTTTCTGCTGATAATAATGATGATATGTTAGTACCAAAATTCACGTATATTACGCCATTTTTAGATGAGTCAAGGTATGTTTTGATAGGCTGAAAAAATCATGATTGCTTACTGTGTGAATATTAACAATTCTTATTCCATTACTTCATTCATTTTAATTAGAAATGATAGTAATAATACCTTTTGGGTACTATACTAAATATTACCTTCAGCAACAGTTTATTAGACTTCTGGTGAATTATTCCCAAGTATATTATATTAGTTAGAACGGATCTATCTGTATTGTTAGGTGGATCAGATCTATCCCATATAGGATTTACATTCAAAAATATCAATTGCACTTGTTTTTTCAGTTCACTTAAACTAGGTACTTCTGGCCCAAATATGCTTCTCACTATTACATCTTCTGTTTCCACATGTTTATTATAGTCTTCTTGGATCTCTTTATTATTATTATTGTATGCTTCTAAAATTTGCTTCCATGAAGTCAGATCAGGGAATCTCAGACATAATGGCAAAGAATACAGAAAAAAATCCGCCGGCGTTTCTGTACTATCAAATTTTCTAAAAACGCCATCCAATGAATTGAATTCTATAACTGGTACATTGTATCGGTGTGCGAAACTCAAAGCTGGTCTCATGCAAGCTTCTACAAGCAATAAATCAAAACTTCTGTCTTTATCATTTAAGATTTCTTGGATTTCCTCAGAGTTAACTAGTGCTTTGAATACATTTAAAGTTATATTTAAAAATCTACGTATAAGTTCAGGAGTCACATAATCTTTTCCTTGTACAGCTTCTAAGAAATCATCCCACGTTTTGTAAGTCAAATAATGGATATCGATTTCAGTTAAATTTTGAGGAGATTGCCCTTTTGGAAAAACCGGGTCTGCTGTAATCACTACTACTTCATGACCGCGTTTTACTAATTCTTGAATTAAAGGTCGCAACACTACTTGACTAGTTATCACTGAAGGGACAGGAAACACTGCTAATATTTTTGAAGACACACTTGAATTAGTTATTGAACAAATAATGCAAAATATAATCACTAAGCGAGACATTATTTATTTAAATATTTTCAGAAACTAGTAATCATATAGAAACAACTGTCTTGATTGATAACGGTAACTCTTAAACATTTACCTGTAGTAATTACCTACTTAAAATGAGTAGTTTGTTAAGGGTGCGATAAATATAATATGATACCTATGACAATTTTATCTATGAGTTTGTATGAGTGAAGAAAGCAGAAATCTTCATTATTCAAAGCTTTAAAATATTGTACTATCGTACAATATTTTAAAACCAGTTCAGTTAATTTTATCAGTTTCTTAAGCATTAATCATACTTAACTCCAAGAGTTCCCATGGGATTTATAAAAAACCTAACTTGAAAGAAGTACCGGGCATCATAAATTTGGTATAGAGCTGATTTCTTGCATACCTGAAACGGATACAGTTTATTTTATGCCCGAAATCCAGGATTTGTAAAAAACCAATCAGTCCACGCGGACTAAGTTGTTTTTAAAATAGTTTGAGCCCGATAAAATATAATGCAGTCCTTTCGGGATCGGCAATGACAATATTGGTGCTCTTTCTCCTGTTTCTCCCTTAATCCATCATATCTTAACCGATTTTCTTATTCCTTGTTGTTTGCAAAGGTTGCACTTGAAGTCAGGTTGATTTTATGTGTAATGAATGGAACTTCTCCACGGGTAAAGTAAACGGGATAAAGTAGACTTTTAACCAGCCTTAATGCATAAATTATCATATATACTTTCATTTTTCAGTTTTTTTTTTATTAGGACAGGTCCGGTATCGGTAATTTGGTGCTTAAATTTCTTAACAGGGCTCTCTCCGTCACTTACTCCACACAATCGTAGTTCCAATTTCATTTGAATATTAAGCAACCAAAGTCCATGAAATTTTGCAGACATATTCCAGAAACTAATATTTATGTCTGTGGTTTTCCAGATTTCTGTTAAAATATTCGGTTTCAAAGTTACGCGGTCTTAAAAATTTACATGCAAATCTTTGAGCCCCTGTAATTTTAAAATTACATATTTGTAGAAAAATCTAAAACACCACAGACACAGATATTAGTTTCTAGAATATGTCTACAAAATTTCATGGACTTTGGTTGCTTAATATTCAAATGAAATTGGAACTACGTTTGTATGGAGCCAGTGACGGAGAGACCCCTCTTAATGTTGAATAATACGCATTTTTTTCTTACATTGAGAAAATTTCACGAGGAAGACTTACCTATATATTGTTATGTTGTAATACTTAAAAAATATTCACAATTATTGTCTAGGGAATTAGGTAGTAAATAAAGAACGAAAGAAATAATGCCTGTACCCGTGCAAAGTCGGGCTGCATGTATTTTCATAAACTCGTATTACTACTTAATATTAAACTAAAACCTAATATCCTTATATATTAAAAGTTCTAAAATTTACATTCAAATATCCTCTCCTAAGTATTAATTATATTAACATTAAGTATATCATTTAATCAATTTATCTTCATCTTAATTTTCAAATTTCTATTTTGAAACATAACAAAGCGTATCACAAAAATCATTCCTATGACTAGCGCGATTAATGCAATAAAAACCAATAATACTAAATCAATAGCATAATATTCGGTCCAGTGCATATGAGCTGCTGCGGATCGCAGATGCGTGGCTCCGCCGTGGCGTAGGACGTGCTCCGTCCACCACACGGCGCGCTCGAGCGGTGGCTGTGGCTGATCGCGCATTAGTTTATGCAGTTTCACGACGCTTTCACGGTAACTGCAAAATAACAACAAAAATATATTGCACTAGATGATGCCCGCGACTTCGTACGCGTGGATTTAAGTTTTTTGAAATCCCGTGGGAACTCTTTGATTTTCCGGGATAAAAAGTAGCCTATGTGCTAATCCTGGATATTATCTATCTCCATTCCAAATTTCAGCCAAATCCGTCCAGTAGTTTTTGCGTGAAGGAGTAACAAACATACACACACACACACACACACACACACACACACACACACACACACACACACACACACACACACACACACACACACACATACAAACTTTCACCTTTATAATATTAGTGTGATATACAATAGAATAGTCGAGAAGAAGAAGATTGATGCTCTAGAT
The DNA here is from genome assembly GCF_905333055.1 of Maniola jurtina. Lineage (NCBI taxonomy): Eukaryota > Metazoa > Arthropoda > Insecta > Lepidoptera > Nymphalidae > Maniola > Maniola jurtina. The sequence continues at coordinate 5,732,933 of NC_060033.1, forward strand.
TGATTTCATGGAATGAATTTCGCACCAATCTCTACACACACACAACGTATTCCAAGAACTCTGCATTAAACAACGTCTTTCGGCGTTAGTTAAGAGTCGCATATTTAAATTCTTCGGACATGTCTCCCGGCGTGGGAATGACTCCATTGAGCGTCTTGTAGTGATGATGATGACGCAATGGACTGACCAAATTAAATCCGCTGTAGGCGGTGTCGTGCACGAGTGTACAAGTCTATCGGCCAGCAGGGAGAAATGGGGAATGCTCGTGAGGCGTATAACATCTGCCCCCAAAATCGTCATTTCGTTATGATCACGACCTCTCTACCAAGAGTGTTACGAAGAAGAAGATAACAATATAATACCATAAAAATTTTACGATAGGAAATTTATAGCTAAGTAGTTAATGCGTCCGCCTCCTATACGGGAGGTCGGGGGTTTGATCCCGGGCACGCACCTCTAACTTTTCAGTTAAGTGCGTTTTAACCAATTAAATATCACTTGCTTTAACGGTGAAGGAAAACATCGTGAGGAAACCTGCATGCCTGAGAGTTCTCCATGTTCTCAAAGGTGTGTGAACTCTGCCAATCCGCATTGGGCCAGCGTGGCAGACTATGGCCTAAACCCTTCTCACTCTGAGAAGAGACCCGTGCTCAGTAGTGGGCTGGCAATGGGTTGATCATGTACCGTGCTGAACAGCCAGGCTGATCCTTTGCGCAAAAACTGAGTCAGTTTTTCTATAACAAGATCAGGCAGTTAAAAATTACTCACGTGTTATCCTGAATGATGATTTCAATGGCATTTTTCAGTTTATCCTCAGTAATAGTTTCTAAATCAAGTTGTATTCCAATATGATGTTTAACATACTGTTCAGCATTAAACCATTGATCTCCAAGAAACGGTATAGCAACTAACGGTACACCGGCTGTCAAAGCTTCATCAGTCGACTGTAAGCCTGCCTGAGTTATAAATAATTTCACTTTTGGATGTTCTGAAATTGAATGAAAGTAATTAAAAAATCACTGCGTCAACGAAAACAACTAGGCAACCGGCACGCCCGAATGTTTTTAACCCCTGACCCAAAAAGAGGGGTGTTATAAGTTTGACCTGTGTGTCTGTGTATCTGTGTATCTGCCTGTGGCATCGTAGCTCCTAAACTCATGAACCGATTTTAATTAAGTTTTTTTTTTTGTTTGAATGGTGGCTTGATCGAGAGTGTTCTTAGAAAAAGCCGAAGAAAATCGGTTCAGCCGTTTGAAAGTTATCAGCTCTTTTCTAGTTTTGTTATAGAGGTTTTTGTGTCGGGGTTTTTAAATTTTGATTTATATTAATTGAGTGAGTAAAGTCTGCCAATCCACACTTAACCAGTGCGGTGGACTATAAGCCAAGCCTTTCTCTTTCTGAGACCAGAACTCAGGAGTGAGCCAGCGATAAGTTGATGATGATGGTAGAGTAAAAAAAATTTCAAAAGAAAAATAAAACCGACTTCAAAAACCAAAAACACTAAAAAGTAGAAAATAATTTTTGTTTAGCTACACATGTAATGTACCTAGGTATGAAGTCGAGCGAGCATATTAAAACAAAATTAGAAATCCAAGAGTGAAGCTCGCCCGACTTCATACCTAGGTACATTACATGTGTAGCTAAACAAAAATTATTTTCTACTTTTTAGTGTTTTTGGTTTTTGAAGTCGGTTTTATTTTTCTTTTGAAAATTTTTTATTTCACAATTTTTAGTGGCCCCACTGTACTATAATATGCTATGCCCAGTTAAAACCCTACTGTTTACTAAGCTATTACAGTGATCGCGAGCAATTTGCTCTTATCCATTGAGGAGTTCTGTTCTCCATCTCCGAAGATATTCATCAGATCTTCACCAAATTTATATGGGACCACCTGCACAGTATACCCTTCCAAACAAAAAAAAATTTTTCCAAATCGGTCCAGGGGTCTTTGAGTAATCGGGGAACATACATAAAAAAAAAATAAAAAAAAAAAAAGATCCCGACGAATTGAGAACCTCCTCCTTTTTTGGAAGTCGGTTAAAAAATATTCTAAATTTTTAAACAATAATAAAGGTCTTCGACTAAAAATCAAGAGTCTTATATCACACTAATATTATAAAGGCGAAAGTTTGTATGTGTGTGTGTGTGTGTGTGTGTGTGTGTGTGTGTGTGTGTGTGTGTGTGTGTGTGTGTGTGTGTGTGTGTGTGTGTGTGTGTGTGTGTGTGTGTGTGTATGTTTGTTACTCCTTCACGCAAAAACTACTGGACGGATTTGGCTGAAATTCGGAATGGAGATAGATAATACCCTGGATTAGCACATAGGCTACTTTTTATCCCGGAAAATCAAAGAGTTCCCACGGGATTTCAAAAAACCTTAATCCACGCGAACGAAGTCGCGGGCATCAGCTAGTTTATAATAATAATTTCAGTAGATGTTCTTTATAGTTGTATTCCTTCAATACTGAGTTCTTTTGGAATAATAATGCGGAGGGTTTCCAGATCATTCCGCATACAACTCACTAAGAGAGCGAAATTTCGATGCTTAGGTTATTACAGTTATTATCAGATGTTAGTGATAATAACCGAGACCGATGGCTTAACTTGCTCTTCGAGACACCGATGCAGCGAAAAGGCCAAGTTTCGACCTCCAAAGTCAGTAACCCATCCAGTAATCGACTTGGGTCAACATTGCTTAACAATCGCTATCGATTATGCGTTGTCACAACTAGGCCACACGTCTCTTCAGTACTAAGTAACTTTCAAATAAAATGCGCCTCATATTTTAAAATATATGACTAAATCCAAATAGAAAAAAATAATTACTTAATAAGTCTGACTGTGGTAACCATTTTGAAATCTTAACATTTTCCAAACGGGCCGGTGGTTCATCTGTGTCCCATTTCCATAAAATGTCATAGGGCAGCTGAGAGAATACATTTGTAAATATTTTCAATTTTTCTGCTGGCAATAATGATGGTCTAGCGTTAGTACCAAAACTCATGTATATCACGCCGTTTTTAGATGAATCAAGATAGTTTTTGAGATCCTGAAAATATAATAATATCAATTAGGTATAGTAGGTTATATTTTGTTTATTTTTATGGTTGCTTAGTTTATGAAAATCAATAGTCAAGAAAGAAATTTTATTTATATCTCATGTAAATACTTTTATTCTAGATACAACAGTGATTTATGTTTGTCACGCTACAGGTCAGCATAGTAATTACTTATAATTATACTGATTGCCGTGCGTGATTTTCCATGTTTTTGTTCAGACGTTGACGTAGATTCAAATGATGACGTTAAAATTATAGTAGCTTACTAAATTATAAATAAATTAAATTAAATTAATAATAGTTCCGTGTGGATTTAGATGTTTTTTAAACTATTTAATTTTCCGGGTTAGAAAATTAAAAAAAAGATCCGGATGAATAGAGAACCTCCTCCTTTTTTTTGTCGGTGAAAAAGTAGTCTATGTCCATCTCCAGTAGGTAAGCAAGCTATCTTTGTACCAAGTAAGTAGATGATGCCTGCTTCATAAATCGCGTGGCAACTCTTTCATTTTTTCGGGAGCAAAAGTAGCCCATGTCCCTCTCCGGGACACAAGTTATCTTTATACCTTTCGTTTAAATCGGTTGATCGGATGGATCACTAAAAACTAGCAGATACATAAGGAGAAACACACTTTCGAATTTATAATATTAGTATGGATAGTATGGATTTTGGTTTTTATTGATAACTAGAGGATGCCCGCGACTTCGTCCGCAGAGATCCCGTGGGAACTGTTTGATTTTCTGGGATAAAAAGTTGCCTATGTCAATTACATGGACGCAAGCTACCTTGGTACCAAATTTTATTCAAATCGGTCTAGTAGATGGGTCTTTAGGAATTCTGTGGGAACTCTTTGATTTTCCGGGATGTCCTATGCCGCCTATGTCCGTCCCCGGGATAAAAGCTAACCGTCAGAATCGGTTAAACTGTTGGGCCGTGAAAAGGTAGCAGACAGACAGACAGACACACTTTCGCATTTATAATATTAGTATGGGTAATAATAATTATTAAGCTAAATACTACCTTCGGTAACTGTTTATCAGGCTTCTGGTGAATTCCGCCCAAGTATATTATGTTAGGGGAAACAGGTCTATTAAAGTCCCATATAGGATTTACATTCAAAAATATCAATTGAACTTGTTTTTTCAATTCTCTTAAACTAGGTACTTCTGGGCCAAATACGCCTCTCACTATTTTATTTTCTGTGTCGACATGTTCATCGCAGATTTTTTGGATCATGTAATCATTGTACACTTCTGAAATCTTCTCCCATAAAGATAGATTATAGACTCTCTGGCGTGAAGGCAAAGGATACACGAGAAAGTTTGTCGGGGTCCCTGTACCATCAAATGTTCCAAATACACCACCTAATGAACTAAATTCAATCACTGGTACATTGTATCGGTACGCGAAACTCAAAGCTGGCCTTATGCAAGATTCTACAAATAATAAATCAAAACTTCTCTCTTTATCATTTAAAAGTTTTTGTACTTCCACAGATTTAGTTTCTGCTTCGAAAATATCTAAAAGGATATCTAGAAATATCTTTACTTGAGTATAAGTCATATGAGCTTGAGCTTTTCCAGTTTCTAAAAATTCGTTCCACATTTTGTACGACAAATCATGGACATCGATTTCAGTAAGATTTTGCGGAGATTGTCCTTTCGGGAACGCCGGGTCTGCTGTAATCACTACTACTTCATGTCCACGTTTTGCTAATTCTTGCATCAAAGGGCGAAACACTACTTGATGACTTATTGAAGGCACTGGATAAACTGCTAATATTCTTGCGGCCTCGTTTGACCCAATAGCACAAACGAGACAAAATATTTTCAGAAATAATGACATTGTTTACTTATTTTATCTTACTGTGACTAGTAATCGAATAGAAATGCATATCTTGAATGGTGTCAGTTAATAATATATGGTACTTAACTAGTTAGATATAATCATGCTATTATGATACGGCAACGTCATCCATACAGAGCAGAAATCTTTAATGTTAGAGTAATCTTATAGGTGCATAGTCATCGTCATCATATCATATACCTATAATTACTGCAACTCTTGGTCAAACTGCTGAAAATAAATGAAATTTTTATATTAATAATTATACAGTATTTAATAATTATTACAGTATACCTAATTTACGCGCTGATTTACTCATGCTCAAAAATAATTTTGTACGAGATTTTTCGTCCGACTTTGTTGATGGAATGCGTCGAAGAAAAATTTTAGGAAAACTTTTAAGTACTATAACTAGATAAGCCGCCCCGGCTTCACCGGAGAACTGAGAATTTTTTCTTAGGTAATAGCCGTCATACAAAATGTAGGAAACTACAAAAAAAATTGTATGCTTTTCTAAACATAGAGGTTTGAGCTGCAGTACGTTCACAATTTGTCAGTCAGTTAGTTTCTTTTTTAAATTATACTAGTTTATGCTCACAACTTTGTCCAAGTAGACTACACTAAATTTTGAACTCCTATTTCTTTTTTAAATTAAGACTAGTTTATGCTCACAACTTTGTCCAAGTGGACTACACTAAATTTTGAACTCCTAATTTATTGTATTTTTAGTTAAATTTTTAAAAATCCTTTCTTAGCGGACGTCTACGTCATAACAACTATCTGCGTGCTAAACACCCCGATCCGTCCAGTATTTTGAGCTGTGCGTTGATAGATCCAGTCAGTTAGTCAGCTTTACTTTGTATGTATGTATTGAGATACATCAATTTTAACTTTGCACTAGGTACATCTGAGATAACAAATTATCCTATAAATATTGTCATTATTACGAGAAATCATCACACTAATATTATAAAGACGAAAGTTTGTATGTGTGTGTGTGTGTGTGTATGTTTGTTACTCCTTCACGCGAAAACCACTGGACGGATTCGACTGAAATTCAGAATGGAGATAGATAATACCCTGGATTAACACATAGGCTACTTTTTATCCCGAAAAATCAAAGAGTTCCCACGGGAATTCGAAAAACCTAAATCCACGCGGACGAAGTCGCGGGCGTCAGCTAGTAAGTACATAACAATGACGTCTGCTCTTACGGCTTGTAGGTACATAGCGATTAAACTTCACATTATTATGATTATTTCTTATCAAGAGTTATTTATATCTTTTAAGATGTTGGTCTTCCATAATTTTAATCAGCTTTGAATGCAATGATAGCATGCAAAGTTTGAAATCTATAGAGTGCACTTTGACTTTGTTCAGACTTAAAACACTGTTAAAAAGAGACAACGTTATATCGTCGACATAAATCTTTCTCATTTTAACAGGAACTTAAGTCAAAGTCAAAGTACGTTCTATAATAGATCTAAGCCTAAGTATTAACAAAGATAAGTGAATACATCATAAAAAAAAAATTATGTGTTTTCAAATTTCAATTTTCAAAGTAAGATAACTAAACCAAGTGGGGTATTATATGAAAGGGATTTACCTGTATATTCTAAAACAGATTTTTATTTATTTTTATGCATAATAGTTTTTGATTTATCGTGCAAAATGTCGGAAAAAACTACCCGAGTACGGAACCCTCCGTGCGCGATTCTGACTCGCACTTGGCTGATTTTTATTACATCAATATTTACTTAAAGTAAAATTATGGACGTTGAAATAAAGTTTCATTCTATACAACTTACTAAAATATTTTTTTCGTACTTACCTGTGTTTTTTGTTAGCACGAAATTATTATTAAGTACATGAAGCACTTCATTAAATAAAATAAGTAGATACCTAAATAAGAACGTAGTAAAATTATCGTACCTACTAGATCACACTATCACACAAAACAGAAGTATAATGTAACTTATAGAAGACAGAAAAGTAAATCCTATTTCATTTCATTTGAAGACTTGTAAAATGCTCTTAAATAAACAATAGAGTGTACAATTGGGATTCACAAATGAATATGTGAATGACTGTCATTGGCATGATATAATATTTTTACTGCCAAGTCTTGAGACTATGATATGATGACGCCAATTAAGAGGGCTCTCTCCGTCACTCGTTTCATACAATCGTAGTTCCAATTTCATTTGAATATTAAGCAACCAAAGTCCATGAAATTTTGCAGACATATTTTAGAAACTAATATCCATGTCTGTGGTTTTCCAGATTTCTGTTAAAATATTCGGTTTCAAAGTTACGCGGTCTTAAAAAATTTCATACAAATCTTTGAGCCCCTGTAATTTTAAAACTACATATTTTTAGAAAAATCTAAAACACCACAGACACAGATATTAGTTTCTAGAATATTTCTGCAAAATTTCATGGACTTTGGTTGCTTAATATTCAAATGAAATTGGAACTACGATTGTATGAAACGAGTGACGGAGAGAGCCCTGTTAATATAACGCAGATACCTACCTACTTACTTGATAGGTAGGTATATCTATTATTATCATAATAATAATTGTGTCTACATATTCCCGCAATATAGTTACAACAGTTGTATTTATTTGTTGTTAACTAGAGGATGCCCGTGACATTGTACGCGCAGATTTGGTTTTTTAAAAGCAGTTTATATTTTTGTCCGGACTGCAAGCTATATGTAGATAGGTATTTGCATGAAATAGATAATGTCCACGACTTCATACTTTTGGATTTAGGTTTTTTTGAAATCCGTCTCTAAAATGCAAGGCAAGCTATCTCTGTGCCATTCATCAAAATCGGTTAAATAGATAGACAGATAGACACACTTTCGCATTATTAGAATTTACTACGGACGATTTACGATTTAAAACTAATGATCGAAAAAATACTATAAAGCGCCATTCATTTTCAAATAAGATCGTTTTAAATACCATTTTAAAAGGGGCATTTAAAAACAATGTTCATCGAGTCCAGAAATTTCTTTAGTTCAAAGCCCCTTTTCCATAACAAATACTTCAATAGTCTTTAGAAATGATCAATGAAAAACCGAACAATAATACTCCTTTGAATGGAAATGAGCATTGAGCACGCGACGGTTGCGCAGTTGTTCTATGAAATGGTTACTTCTTTTGTTTTCTTAAATTCTAGATCTTTAAACACACCTGAGTTCTAGCCTTTATGAAGGTCAGATTAAAGGTCATAGCTCATTAGAGGCCACCTGGCACCCGATCTGCACGGCCTCGACCCGCGCGGTTAGTATTCTTTGAACTTCTATGGACATACGCTCATGATAATATCAACCCCGAACGCAGCAATCCGCTGACGTTACGGAGTTGATATAGTAATAGAGAGTATGCCCATAAAAGTCTATGGCATATATCGAAAAGCAGTCTAGAAAAGTTGAAAGTGTAGAAAACTATTTATTTATGTGCTAGAATTAGATGATGGACAAGACTTCGCCTCTCTCGGAACTCAAAATCGATTAAACATCGATTAAACGATTGGGCTGTGAAAAGCTTGTAAGCAGACAGGCTGACAGCCAGACACACTTTCGCTCCACGGATCACTCGGCTCTAGTTCACCAGCCCGGCTAGCATGGGCAGTAGATAAAAATTATATCCCCAATTATGTCCACTGATTTCTATGACATCAGTGGATATAACCGGGGGATATAATTTTTATCTACTGCCCGTGGTAGCCGGGTAGGAATATTGAGCCTTTTATCAAGCACGCTCAATATTTTTTGAACTAAAATTTAAAGTTTCTTTAAATATGAATTCACGAAATATTAATTCTATGAACAATAGATTTTTTATTCCTGTCTTTGAATGCGTGGCCCAGTCTGCGACCCGTTTGGGATTTTACGTTCGATTTTTGCAAACCTCAGGCGATATCCGAAAGGTAATCTCATAATCCAAGCACGAAGTGGGGAGCGAAGTGGGTTAATAATTTACAAGACAGCGCTGAGTGAGTCAATTCGTTCTGTCAGCACTTTGCGGCAACACGAGTAGGTACCTACGTACCTAACGTAATAGCGATAAGATTTGCGCTACATAGAGCTACTATAACTTGGACTTAATTCACTAATATTATATAATCTCTACATAATCTAAATATATAAAAGGAAACGCTGACTGACTGACTAACTGATCTATCAACGCACAACTCAAACTACTGGATGGATCGGGCTCTTTGACATGCAGATTACTATTACGACGTAGACATCCGCTAAGAGAGGAGGATCACTTAAATCCGTAGCTCTGCTGCAGCGTGAAATCAAAGTCATTGACTTTGATTTCACGCTCAAAATCAAAATCATTTATTCAAAGTAGGTACAACTGTACTCCTTTTGATGGTCGAAATTGTTAAATTTGTACGATATAGTGGTGATTAATTACGTAACTTAAAACTAAAGCTACGAGGGTTCCAAACGCGCCCAAGTCTGAGAAGAGCCTTGGAGCGTGATTGAAGGAAATATGGTATCCTGCGGGAACTGTTTATTTTAGCAGACAAATTAGCCTATGTCACTCTTCAGGTTCTCAACTATACCCATGCAAAAAATCACGCTAATACATAGCTCTGTTGCGGCGCGATTGAAGAACAAACAAATCATCCAACAAACAAACAAACACATTTTCGCATTCATAAAAATAGTAGTAGCGAAGTATGGATATCATATTAGTACGATATTACCTAAAACTTAAATTAAATTTTTACTGCTGCAGAAACATTGCGATCAAAAATTGTAGTACAATAAAATATCTGGTGTAGTTTTCATATCCCGAGTTCTATTTCCCGTTGGCAATGCGTACCTACAATAAAGATTTTACGGCACTCCAACTTTACACTGCATGAGTGAGTTATATTGCTCTCTCTCTACCGAAACCACTATCCGTCTATCCCCAAAGTGTCTGACGTAATTCAGCGAAGCATTTTTACCCGACTACAATAATAATTTTCATTTTTTAACCCCCGACCCAAAAAGAGGGATGTTATAAGTGTGACGTGTGTATCTGTCTGTGGCATCGTACAATGTGTGGCATGTAGTACAAATCTAGATTATACGTTCGTTTATATAGTAGGGGATGGTTTTAGTATCATAGCCCCAGCCATAATAATATAATTTCCCCGATTGATTATGCAATAAAGCTTTTTCCTGTCAAGCAAGATAATCAATAAAAGGTGATAGAGAAGCTAAGAAAAAAAATACCAGTGGAGTATTCAAAATACGCACAACTGCGGCCTGTAATGGGCCATCAGTTTTCGTTGCACGTACGATACGATAGGGTTGACAAATGTAACAGGTTCCATGATTTTTATCATGGCTAGACGCAACCACTGTTGATTTGGGACACACATTTAAATTACTTATTCTGTTTTCGTATAAGAACAGTCCAAACTTATAATATTTTCTATATGTACAGGACCTATGCCTTGCACAAAAGTTATGTTATGTAACCAAAACTGTGCATGTTATTCAATCACAATGTATTCGTCAAATTGTGGTACAGAGGGCACTAATTTCACTCTATTAAAAAAAAATTACTTACAACTCGTGCTTTCGTCGACTTAACGAGTCAACGACTCAAAAAAATCTTGACTTCTGACAATTGCTATCTGACCTCAATCAATCGATTCTAGACCTACCTTAGAGAAATATATAGTGATCTACCTAGAAATTCTAATATGATTACTGGTAGTATTGATAAAATTTAGACGCACCGATAGCTATGGTATACAACAGGGTATTTTCGTCTTGGATGCCTTTCACAAAAAAAAAATATGCCAGAAGAGAGTATTCACTTCTATTTAGGCGGGTGCGCTTCACCTTAGGCTGCATTATCATCTACTAAGTATTTGGTGTGATTGTAGTCAAGCGCATACCTATTTATTGGCACCCCTAACCATTTTAGTGATTTCTGCGAAATATTGCCGCCCTGATTTACGATTGCGTTATAACTATTGCTGATTTTTATCCACATTTTAGGGTTCCCGGCGGGTGTATAAACCTACGGTAAAAACAATATTGGCTTTGATTCGTAACTTTATATCTTATAGATAGCGGTGGTGGAGACTCTTCGAAATAAAAATATTATGTACTTTTGTTATCACTGAAGCTAAGAAATTATTTATATTATCTAACATTATTTTTAGAAAAGTATGGGTTCAACTCCTGTGTATAAATTTATTAAAAATCTTTGATCTCAGTTTATATTGCTTCAATAAAATTGATGGCAAACCAAATTCCTCCGTCTCTAATATTTGTTATTAAAATGTTTGTCTTTCAGTAAGGCAAACATTTTAGTAACAAGCAAACATTAGTAAAATAACACTCTATTTATATAGATACTAGAAGATGCCCGAAACTTTGTCCAAAAGCAATTATGTTTTTAAAAATCCCGTGAGAGCTCCTTGGTTTACCAAAATTCCATAGTCCATGTCTTTTCCTTGGATGCAAGCTATGTCTGTACCAAACGTCAAAATCGGTTAAACAGATGGGCAGTGAAAAGATAGCAGACAGACAGATATACTTTCGCATTTATAATATTAACTATAATATTAACTACAGAACACTGGTTTCCTCTCAGTATGAGAAGGGTTTGGCCATAGTCCACCACGCTGGCAAAGTGCGGATCGTCAGGCTTATTACACACCTTTGAGAACATCTCAGGCATGCAGGTTTCCTCACGATGTTTTCTTTGCCGTTAAAGCGAGTGGTATTTAATTTCTTAAAACGCACCTAACCCCGAAAAGTTAAAGGTGCGTGCCCGGATTTGAACCCACGACCTTTCGAACAGGAGGCGGACGTCCTAACCACTAGGTTATCACGGTTTTGTGGATATGGATTATGCGTGAAGTTAAATCTGAATTCAGAAAATATGAGATAGTATAGGAACACAACATTATTTGTATGGATTAAGCGTAACGAACGCGAACATAATTTCTGCTAATGGGCCCATTATCTGACCGAATTTCAGTAGGTAATAACTCGTATGTGTAAAACTTATCACGTCGATGATGCATTTAAACCCCTATTCAAAATAGTTTAAATTAATTGTATTGTTTGTTCAATACATATTTGTTGTAGTAATATAATATTTTATACTAGACTAGCCGATGCCCGCGACTTCACCCGCGTGGTTTTGAAATCCCGTGGGAACTCTTTGATTTTCCGGGATAAAAATTACCTATGTGCTAATCCAGGATATTATCTATCTCCATTCCAAATTTCAGCCAAATCCGTCCAGTAGTTTTTGTGTGAAGGAGTAACAAACATACACACACACACACATACAAACTTTCTCCTTTATAATATTAGTGTGATACTAGATACTAGATACTAGATTGCATGATTCGCGACCGCGACTTCTTCCACGTAAGTTTCGGTTTCTTAAAAACCCGAGGGAACTCTGATTTTTCAGGATAAAAAGTAGTCTATATTCTATATCCATCCCCGGCGATGGATATGCAATCTATGTCTGTACCAAATTAGTTAATGCCCCCGACTTTATTTGCTTGCATTTAGATTTTTACCAAACGCTTGGTCGCTTGCTCTTCCTAGATGTTTAATAGTGACAGGGCGAGAGGTGCATGCTGTACGTTGTACCTTCATACCGTGTTTCTTTTCTCAGATAGAGAGTGTATTAGATATTTGATAGAATAGGTATAATATCAGTACTCGAAATAGTAACGCATGTCAATAGTCTAATTACATTACAGCAATGCAAAGAGCAATCGTACTAATTGAATATACCTACTTAGCGAGCCGCGGCCGCTTTGAGCTAAATTATAGCTCGAATTAGATAACATTAGCATATATATTGTAACATATTTTATACATATATAATATTATTCTTCTATACGATACATAACAAGGCTTGACTGACTGATCTAATAAGTATAAGAAATGATTTTTGGAACTCCGTCCATAAGCAGATTAAATAGGGAGTGAAAGTTTGAAAAGACTATAAGTGACTTTGCGAGTTTGACGGGCAATTACTCGCAGGTCCTTAACTCCTGGGTAAAGTGCGCGTGTTTTGACCGCCAAGACAGTGCCCCTGATCGAGATTTTTTCTTTGATAGCTCTTCTCGCTGCATAAAAACGGAGAGAGAGTTCTTACCGGCGGCGTGTGCATTGTCAGCGATCACTATTGATATATTTATTTCTTTTATTGATACGGAATCATACATCTTACACGTTTCTTGAGCGATACTTACTCGTCGGCGGTGTAAGAAATGCTTTAAGTTTTTAGGCTTTTTGTATCTGTATAATAATATAGGTACTTACCTTTTACTTGGGCAAAACCTAGTCGAGCGTTCATAGAACCCCTTCGAAATAAGAATTTTCCTCTAGAGGACTGGCCCTACTTATTTTTCATAGTAGGTACTTAATATCATTATTTATTTTGAGACATCTCAACAGAAGAGCTTAATGTTAAGGAAAATATTCTAATCGGGCCTAATCTTTCCTTTTGAGTTCATCGAATTGAGCACACGTGTACCTATTTAAAAGCTGACGGAAAAGTTTGCCGGGTTTGAGGGGTTTATTCTAAACAAACATAGTTACCTATCTTCTAATTTGTACATAAACCAATCAAAGTCAATAAAATTGTACAAATCATACGTCCTAAAAACGTGGATTTCAGTTAAAATATTTTGTTTTAAAGTTATGTGGGTTTAAGGATTTACATAGACATCTGACTACAAAAATTTAACTTTACAATTTTATTTAAGGCTAATTTTTGTATCGATAAATCAAAAAAAAACCACGTGGTGTTTAAAACCCTAAATCCACATGAGCGCAGAATATAATATGTAAATGCAACAGAAATAATACAACTTGAGTTAAAAAGTCACAGTCCAAACTTCGGATTCTCCGAATCACTTTAAAAATGGGACTGATGTAAGAACTAATGTTTGCAGAAGCAAACTTAGCACTTCTAACTTCGAACTGCAATTTAGCTGACGGCTTCTCTAATCTAAGAAACTTAACTTTTAAATTGTGTCTGGGCTGAAAATTTAAAATTTCCTGTCAGACAAAATATGCTTGATCCACGATCAGGACGTTTTGGCTGCGTTTTTTAATTGAGCACTCAATCAATTATATATATCCATAGACCTTCCATATCACACAAAGTAGTTATGATAAAAGTTTGGATGGTTGAATATTTATTACTCCATAATAACTGAAATTTGGATGGGGATAACTTATAAATATACTACACAAGGCTTCATTTACTTATTTCAGAAAATCAAAGAGTTCCCACGGAAATTTTAAAAACCTAAATCCACGTGGTACTTACGTAGTGGGCATTATTATTTATAATTAATAATAAAAGTCACAATTGTTATAAAACAACATTAACATATCTATATTATCATCGATCTATCTACATAATATCGATGATAAGAAAGTGCCTGAAGCATCGATGGCCTGAAGTGTATAAGCAAGCGGAACAACTTGACATAAGAGTTATTAAATCTACTGAGCCATATTTACGTCGTTATAGCCTCATACCTCGCTGACATAGTAAAATACCGCGTATATACATAAAATTAAAATTGAGATAATTTACTGTTGTAGGTTATGATTGCAATGGGCAGTGGCAAGTTAAAAAAAAAAAAAAAAACAAAATGATTCTAAACAACAGATTGCTTCAAATGCGGCTGTTTTTTTTTATTTTACGGGCTCGTGTCAATAGTAATTTATCTCCTAATAAGCAACTTATAGTTTCTCTGAAAACGGAATTTTGAGAAGGTATAGGTAGGTAGGTAGTAGTTACCTATAGCCATTTTTTCCACCAAAGAAAGGTCACGTAATTAATTTATATTAATTAAGTTATATATTTATATTCAGTTAGGTTATAACTTATAACAATAACCTAACTGAAGGATTTAACAACATTATAAACATGTTATTTATCATCAAAAAGTAAATTTCCATAATCACTGAACAGTTTATTTCACTTTATTTCATTCGAACTGTTCATGTTTCATTTGAACTGTATTTGGAAGTTGGTACACGATTCAGAATTATTTCGACCTAAGCTATTTTTTACAGAGCGGAATTCGAGTATGAAAACTTTTGCAAAGGGAAGGGGATTTTCTGCATTTTGAGTTTTTAAAACACGCTTTTTGTTCACAGAGTTAAAAAAAACCGCCCAAGTGCGAGTCAGACTCGCGCACCAAGGGTTCCGTACTCGGGTATTTTTCCGACATTTTGCACGATAAATCAAAAACTGTTAAACATAAAAATAAATAAAAATCTGTTTTTGAATGTACAAGTAAAGTCCTTTCATATGATATCCCACTTAGTATCGTTATCATACTATGAATTTTAACACACATTTAGTTTTTTGTGATGTAACCAAAAATCACGGTTTTTGGATTTTCTCCTTTACTCGTGCTATAAGAGCTACCTATTCTAGGTCAACGGGAAGTACCCCATAGGTTTTCTTGACAGATACGACAGACGGACAGACAGACAGACAGACAACAAAATGATCCTATAAGGGTTCAGTTTTGGGGATTTGTTTAAAGTACAAAAGTCGTCTTATTCGAACTTTTTGAAAGGAAAAAAAATGAAAGTCGTTCTAAAAACTATTTATTCTAGCGCCTCACCGAGCGTACCGGGAATTATAATTGACACTTGGCGTCAAATGGCTGTCGTGTTGTCACGTCATCACTAACGCTTAGTTCGCAGTACGCTCACATGGCGCTTACTGCTGCTATCAACACTAATATTATGACGATGATCGATGAATAAAAAAAACGGCCAAGTGCGAGTCAGACTCGCGCACTGAGGGTTTCGTACTCGGGTAATTTTTCCAACATTTTGGACGATAAATCAAAAACTATTATACATAAAAATAAATAAAAATCTGTTTTAGGACGCACAGGTAAAGCCCTTTCATATGATAGCCCACTTGGTATAGTTATCTTATTTTGACGATTGAAACACATTTGAATTTTTTTTTATTGATTAAACCACAAATTCGCGGTTTTCAGATTTATTCCTGTACTTGTGCTATAAGACCTACCTACCTACCACATGATTCTAGGTCAACGGGAAGTATCCTATAGGTTTACTGACAGACAAACAGACAGACAGACAACAAAGTGATCTTATAGGGTTCCGTTTTCCTTTTGAGATACGGAACCCTAAAAACATACGGTCGAATTAAGAACCTCAACCTTTTTTTGAAGTCGGTTAAAACAGGTTAAAAATAGCAGATTCAGCGTACTATGTAACTAAATAGTAAGTATTATTTTTATACCAATGTGTGGTCACAATTGCCTTATTCTATGAAAGTTACTTGGGTCAGGTACTTTCACACAACAATAGTCACTACACAAAGCTCACAGTAGGTAACTCTGGCTAGATAGAGCCGTTTGTGACGTCATAAAAGACTCTGTGACCCGTGTAGACTCAAAGTGAAGTGAATATTTAATTCTCAGTACGCTGCACGACTGATTTAATGACGAAAACTTTCCTGCATTCATAAAGGCTCCAATATAAAATAGCCCAATGCGAGCCAATATTTATTGCAAAAACTTTTTTCAACGCACATACAAACTGGAATCAACTTCGGCGGTGTTCCCACTAGATTACGACATGGGATTATTCAAGGGTGGACCAACAATTCCTCAAAGGCCGGCAACGCATTGGCAATTCCTCTGGTGCTGCTAATGTTAAATGTGTTATGTTTTAAAACTGCCATACCTACCTCTTCCACGTTAGCCTGCTTCCATCTTAGACTGCATCATCACTTACCACCAGGTGAGATTGCAGTCAAGGGCTAAATTGTATAAGAATCAAAAAACCGTGAAAAGTTAACAGACATACAGTCACTCTCGAATTCATAATATCAGTATGGATTTAGTATTCTGTGGTTGGTATGTGGTGTGGCTAAAAGTATTGAATTACTAAAGCATCGTACTCAAAGGGCTAGCAATTTCTGAAAATCAGGCGGCCTCGATTGACAGACCGCTCGCTTTTCAGTTTGATTTCGCTTTGGCTTTTCATGAAAACACATGCTGCAGTGCTAACTGTGAAAAGTGCTATTGACTTAACAACTTCGCGACCAACGCTGACGCAGGGACAAAAGGAATCATTTATATTATTTGTACGTTTCCACTCACAGACATCACTGCGACAGCGCTTTCTCACGGATTTTGTATCGACAAAGCATTGTCACACTGATCATTAGGTAAAGGCTGTATGAATTACTAGATAGTGCCCGCGAATCCGTCCGCGTGGATTTAGGTTTTTTAAAAATCCCGTGGGAATTCTTTGATTTTCCGGGATAAAAGTTGCTTCTGTAAAGTTTCGGGATGCAAGGTACCTCTGTACCTTTCATATAAATCGGTTAAACGGATGGAATAAACGGATGGGTAAAAAGTAGCCTATGTCCTTCCCCAGGATGTACGCTAAATCTGTACCCATTAGAATCGGTTCAACTATTGGGTTGTGAAAAGCTAGCAGACAGACAGACAGGCACACTTTTGCATTTATAATATTAGTATGGATGGATTGTAGTTTGAGATAGCGAAGCTTCACTTATACCAGAGTAATGTTGTGGTAAGCCACAGGAATAAAATATAATCTATACTTACTTACTGACATTTTCACTGCTTATCTGCTTAACTAATTAAATTGCATTCCGAAGAATACTAGGTTACTTTTTATCCCGCAATCAAAGAGGTCTCCCGGAATTTTCGAAAAGCTAAATTTAATTAATCGAAGTTACGGGTATTATCTAGTTTATAATGAAAGAGGAAATGTCGCACTGGCAGACTATAGATTAATATTGTTTCAGCATAAACTAGATTACCGCATGCTGCTGAATGCAAAATTAATGTTTCTATTTGTGGCATGCAGCATTGTTACATATTATTGCTCCAGTATAAAACAGCCTTACTAGGTACTCATGCCACACCGTACCACTCTCGTATTTCATATTATGTTCGGAAATATAATTATTATGGAAACGGTACGTACCGTGCGTGTTAAATCAACCATAGCTTGTGTTAGGAGGCACAATACTAGTCCAACACGTGGGGTTTGAACTACAATCATTCGGATTTCCCGTTAAACTTTTGCCACTTTATTAGTAAACTAGCTGATGCCCGCGACTTCATTCGCGTGGTTCACAAATCAACCATTGAGTTGATTTTCCGCCCTTTCAACTATCTCTATGCCAAAAATCAAGTCGATTGGTTGTATAGTTAGGGTGTGAAGGACGGACAAGCACACAAACAAACAAACACACTTTCACAATAGATACCCTTTGAAACTAAACAAAAAGATGTGATTTTGGTAACAGTAAATTATAACCGTTGGTAAAGTTAGAGGCTTTTCGACGCAGCTGTAGTTTATCCGGTGTCTGGAGTCGGATATTGCGCGGCCCACGTCCATTCCTGTTTTATCGGCATCGCCAGCTTGTATTGAACGGGAATTTAACCTTTTTCATAACACTAGTGTGAACACGAAGATAGGTACAGTTGGTATATGGTTGGACGATATTGTAAAAGAGTGTCAACTGATAAATGGCTATTGCTGCACAACGATTTGGATACAGGCATTTTGTCTCATGTGTAGAACGTCTCCATCCCTGCATCTTGTATGATCATCATGATCAACCCATACTGAGTACAAGTCTCCTCTCAGTTTGAAGTGGGTATAGCAGTAAGTGTGGATTGGCAGACTTCACTCAGAAGAACTCTCAGGCGTGCCGGTTTCCTCACGATGTTTTCCATTTAATTGCTCAAACGCACATATCACATCACACTATCACACTATCACACTTCACACTAATACCACTAATCACACTATCACACTAATATTATAAAGGAGAAAGTTTGTATGTGTGTGTGTGTGTGTGTGTGTATGTTTGTTACTCCTTCACGCAAAAACTACTGGACGGATTGGGCTGAAATTTAAAATGGAGATAGATTATACCCTGGATTAGCACATAGGCTACTTTTTATCCCGGAAAATCAAAGAGTTCTCACGGGAATTTTAAAAAACCTACATCCACGCGAACGAAGTCGTGGGTATCAGCTAGTAATATTATAAAGGCGAAAGTTTGTATGTGTGTGTGTGTGTGTGTATGTTTGTTACTCCTTCACGCAAAAACCACTGGACGGATTTACCTGAAATTCAGAATGGAGATAGATAACATCCTGGATTAGCACATAGGCTACTTATTATCCCGGAAAATCAAAGAGTTCCCACGGGATTTCAAAAAACCTAAATTCACGCGGGCGAAGTCGCGGGCATCGGCTATTAGTAACATATAGTAAAAGTAACTTCCGCCACTTTTCTTGCGCGAGAGTTCAAAGCTAACTGCAAATTTAATTGCTAGTGGATATTTGGCAAAAGACTTTTACTTACACAAAATATATTCCAAGCACAGATCAAGTAACAAGACCTAAGTGGGAAACTATGTTAGCGCACGTTGGAATAAAACCAATTTAAAAGAAGAACGGTGCTAACAGACTATTTTATGTGGAGCTACCGAGTGAACCACGAGTTTATATTCTTAGCATACGTAATGTAAAGTTACTTCAGTGACTGTGCCGCTTACAGCTGTTCAATATGGGTACATAGTTTATTAAATCTATTTAAAATATGGTCATGAAAAAAACATAATTATTACACAATCGAAGATTATGTAAATGATAAAAGAGCATGGATTTGACTCGCAATACACTCCAGCAATGCGAAGGACTGCAATTATTACTTTTATAATGGCATACCTATTCGTAGTTATGATTGTAAACCGAAAATAGCAACCGTCGAGATTCTTGCTGGCTCTTCTCGGTAGGAAGGCATTCCGAACCAGTGGGAGATGCATTTACGATTTAAGTTTATATGAGTAAAAATCTTTCTATTTCGATTTCTATCCATATTAAACTTACCGTTTCACGGTTCAACAAGGAAACGATTTTTAACAAATTGCAATACAAATAGGTACTGGTGGACAGGTACAAAAATCTATTGACAGGACGATAGTCTGTTGATGGGAATTATAATAAGTACATTATACTCTATAGGAATAAATCGCGCAATCAAATGAGAAGAAACTATAATTGTCAGGTACTTTATCTACTAGATCTCATAAAATTACAACTAGAATAATACAAATTAACGTGAAAACATAGTTATTACTATCGCAATAAAATATCTATAGTACAGTATCAGAAAATAAGGTCGATACCTTACGGCTAAGACGTTGAACTATCGAGAACACCGTTTGTCCATCATCCCAGTCTAGTTCCCGATAATGTATAAACCCGGAGAGGAAATTGCGATAAATGTACCTTTAGAAGCCATAGATTAATATAGGTAAATTCGACGGATACTATATTTGGTCCTTGGAAACACAATATGTGTTTACAATATATTATATATATTTTTCCTTTCTGTTGTTTTTGTCTGAACAAATTTACTTATGAACTCTTTCGTATGACTAGTTGACCTGCCCCGGCTTCGATGGAGAGGAGTTTTTGAAAATCGGTGGGAATTCCAAAAATTCTAAAATACATACCCATTTCATTATTTTTAAATATCTACCAATTTTCATGTATATCATTTGAAATAGGTTAAATTTTTATAACTTTTGACCCCTATTCATTCTTCTTAGGTCTATGGAATTTCCAAGAAAAAGAAATTAAAGTAAGGTAAATACCTACTAATCCATAGGTACCTACCTTACCTTATCCTACCTACTAAGGAATTTTAAAACCCTAAATCCACACCGAAAAAGTTGCGAGCACCACCGATTTGGTTTATGAGAAAGCTTGCATCCAGGAGATGGAAATAGGAACTTTTAACCCCGGAAAATTAATGAGTTCCCACGGGATTTTTATAAACCTATATCCACGGGAACAAAGTCGCGGGCATCAGCTGGTGTATTATAAAGTTGAGAATGCCTATAATAACATACGTCAAAAGCTACGCAAAATGGAAATAAATCTTGTTTTTCTTGCTGGCTCGACGCCAGACTTCTACAAACATATTGACAAAATAAATGGCGAAACACTTAGTAAGGCTATTGAACCTTAAGGGATCTATTTGCTGAGATAATACTTATCCTACAATAACTCGATAAGTTTAGGCCATTAAACTCAATTATCATTCTGAAAGAGCTTTGCCACATTAAATTTCAAACAATTACCACTAACTGTAGTTTTCAAGCTTCTTAGCGTTAACATTTTCTGGTTAAATAGTACCTACAAAACTGAAAAACCGAAAATGTGTCCATTTGTTTTTTATTTCTTAACACCTCAACTATTTATTTGATTTCAACGAAATTAAACAAACAAAGCTAAACACTTTACTCATAGGATATTTTTTATCCCAGGAAATAATTATAAAAGCCTTGATCTAAGCAGAATAAATCGCTAAAAAAATGAATTGTAATACCTTGATATTACTTATTTCATCTTTTTATGACTTTAAAACAGCAATTGCCGAGTTTGCCACCCGAGAATCAGCTAAACTTGAAGTTGCCCACAAGATAAAGTTGTGGATAGTTACGTTGGATAAGATTCTATCTTTTTATGATTTGAAAAGAATAAATTACATTGAGCTAAGCAGTCGCTCCGACGTTAATATCACTTAGAAAATTTCGATATAAAATGGCAAATGCGTGCTGCCATCATGTTTTAGCAATCCTGTCAGTTTTATCTCCGGGATAAACGAGTAACTCCGAAACTTTCGCTCAGTTACTATGACAATAAATCCTGTTTTCCCTCATTTGACCTTCTCAAGTGAACTCCGTCTGGAATCGCTTGGCAAGCATCCAATCAGCAGCCTTATTTATCGTGTATTAATCGTTTTAATTCCGAATGTAGCATCTGACCTTGGCCCTCAACTGATGGCTAAAGATATTGATCTAGAGGCTTCATCTCTTCCATGGGCAAGCAAGCCAGAATAGTTAGATTATTGATATTGTGACTTGTTATTTATAATAATATTTGTATACAACTCCTTGTTTAATCATAATTTTTAACCCCCGACCCAAAAAGAGGGCTGTTATAAGTTCGACGTGTGTATCTGTCTGATGGCATCGTAGCTCCTAAACTAATGATAGGTTTTTTTTTGTTTGAAAGGTGGCTTGATCCAGCGTGTTCTTAGCTATAATCCAAGAAAATCGGTTCAGCCGTTTGAAAGTTATCAGCTCTTTTCTAGTTACTGTAACCTTCACTTGACGGGGGTGTTATCAATTTTTAATTTACACTTTATACTTACTTAGCTAGTCAAATGACTAATCCAGATGATTTTGATCCATTTGATTTTCAGCAAGCGCAGTGTGAGACGACCTCTAACTCGCTGGACCGACGACCTTAAGAGGGTAGTGGGAAGTGGGTGGATGAGAAAGGCGGAGGACCGTGTGTGGTGGCGCGCTCTTGGGAAGGCCTATATCCAGCAGTGGACGAAACAGGCTGATTGATTGAATATAGTTTTCAAGATTAATATACCTATCTACTTTAATTGATACCTAAAATTACTTGTAGATATTTTATTGATAACTATACCTAATTCTTTTGAAATGATTCAATTAAATTTATGTTTTTAGTGATGGGATGGCCATTTGAATAATATGAATGGATCTCACTAAGATGTCGGACGGGGTAAGTATATGATTAGGTACCTACGTAATATCAAAACAAAGGGGTCTAAAATTTCATCCTAGAAATAATACGAAAACAAACTAAACTACTTACTAACTATCCTTTTTGTTGTCCTACTACGACTTTAACTTTACCGCTACCCGTTTTTGTTTCGTAAATTACTTAAGTGAATTTATCTTAAATTTTGTAGTGACAGGCGTGTGGTTTACAAAACATTGCTTGAACTTTGCGGCTCTATTGTTTTACAGATATACAAATAATTCAACTTATACCGACTTTTCACAACTAAATACCTGATACTGCGACGTGCGACATAAAACGACTAGCAGAACTACGGACGGGAATTTTTGATTACCTACCGGTATTTTTCGGTATCGGTATACCTACATCGGTACACCGCTACTAATAACGTTAGCGTTAACATAATGAAATGTTTCGGTAATTTAAACTTTAAAATTTTTTGAAACGGTAACCGTCTCTGGGCCAACAATCACATTAAATGGTAAAATATAATAGCTGCTTTTTTTTTTCATTTCAGGCATTGCAAATCCTGTGACCTTTGAAACTGTGTAATTATCTATTGACGGATGCACAGAGTGAGAAAGCTGCCCAAAAACCCCAAGCAGTGCGTTTGATGAAGATTGAAGACGGTTGTCCCGTGTGTCCACCTCCTCTAAGTGCGCAGCTCGGGCTGATTCTGCAAGCCAAAAATCCATTTGTGTGGCTCCACCGCTTCAGTTTCATCATTATCAATCTACTTATCGTCGGTTCCCTATAACTGAGCACAGGTTTCCCTTCAGAATCAGAAAGGTTTCGGCCATCGCCACGCTGGCCAAGTACAGGTTGACGGTATTTAGCAAACAATTGTTAGTTCGGACAGTGGAAAAAAAAAATCGACTGTGAAATTACTTTGAATAAAAATAATCAATCAATTAATCAATTTATTTATTCACAAAAATAAATACATACATTTTTTACTATTCCTTACATACTAATTATTATTATGCTAGTTTAAATTAATACGATCCTGACAAAGGAATCCCACCAAAAACATTTCATGTAAAAAGGTAGCCAAGACTCACAAGTTCATAATGTTTTCACTGTTAAAAAGTTATGAGATCTCTAGTAGAGCCAAGCCCCTAGCTGAGCTTAGATTTGTGCTGGCCATGGGACCTATCCCAAGTCCAAAGTAATATAGCTCTTAAATGTTCTTGACTGTATCAAATTTATAACAATAAATAACAAATCACTCTACTTACAAGCTCTGATTCTACAAACCCTACATCTTGGTAAAAAAAGGACGGCTTGGCCGTTTAATGTTCGTAAAACTATTACATGACATAACATATTTTAAGGCCTTAAGGAATAGGTTGTTCGACAATTACTTATTTGTATTGTACTTCGTGATGGTCGCAGAAGCTATTCCGGGCTTAGATGTCATTTCAGATAAAAAATCCACGAACTGTAAACGGCCAAGCCGTACTTTTTTTACCAAGATATAGGGTTTGTAGAATCAGAGCTTGTAAGTAGAGTGATTTGTTATTTATTGTTATAAATTTGATACAGTCAAGAACATTTAAGAGCTATATTACTTTGGACTTGGGATAGGTCCCATGGCCAGCACAAATCTAAGCTCAGCTAGGGGCTTGGCTCTACTAGAGATCTCATAACTTTTTAACAGTGAAAACATTATGAACTTGTGAGTCTTGGCTACCTTTTTACATGAAATGTTTTTGGTGGGATTTCATTTCTTTTTGGCAGGTGCCCTAGATTTTTTTGGATCTATTTTTTGTAGGTACATCATTTTCATGGCCCACTCTCTATCGTTACCTCTTTTTTTAAAAGCTTTTATTCAACTTGCTATGTACTCGTATGTAAATATGTTTGTTCGGGTGGAATCTTGCAACTCAATTTTGAAGCAGATATACCAAATTTCAGTCTTTTAGGACTTCAGGAAACACAGATACTTGGTACGTTTGATAAATCTGCCACGGACATCTTATCCTGAAAACTTGAGAATTCGAGCAACAGATTTTACAGATATGCATCTCATATACGAGGGGATGAAGGGGGACCCGATTTCTTAATTTATCTGTTGTTCATAATTGTTGAAATTCCTACTTAATGCCAAATTTCAGTCTTCTAGAACTTCAGAAAGTACCCTAGAATTTGTGACTAGAAGTTTTGAATGTCGATAAATCTGAAACTATAAAAGCTAGACAATTATACTCAGTGCGTTTAATGAATCTGCCAAGGACATCTTATCCTGAAAATATCAGCATTCTAGCGATAGAATTTACAGATTTGCTTCCCCCATACAGAGGCGTAGAGGGGTGAAATTTCCAATTTCTTAATTTTTCTGTAGTTTGTATGCAATTTCTAGTCTACATACCAAATTTCAGTCTTCTAGGACTGCGGGAAGTACCCTAGAATTACAAACTAGAAGTTTTGACTGTCAATAAATCTGAAACTATAAAAACTAGACAATTGATACTCAGTGCGTTTAATAAATCTGCCAAGGACATCTTATCCTGAAAATATCAGCATTCTAGCGACAGAATTTACAGATTTGCTTTTCTCATAAGAGGCGTAGAGGGGGGAAATTTCCAAAGTCTTAATTTTCCTGTAGTTTGTATGCAATTTATAGTCTACATACCAAATTTCAGTCTTCTAGGACTTCGGGAAGTGCCCTAGAATTACAGACTAGAAGTTTGACTGTCAATAAATCTGAAACTATAAAAGCTAGACAATTGATACTCAGTGCGTTTAATAAGTCTGCCAAGGACATCTTATCCTGAAAATATCAGCATTCTAGCGACAGAATTTACAAATTTGCTTTTCTCATAAGAGGCGTAGAGGGGGGGAATTTCCAAAGTCTTAATTTTCCTGTAGTTTGTATGCAATTTCTAGTCTACATACCAAATTTCAGTCTTCTAGGACTTCGGGAAGTGCCCTAGAATTACAGACTAGAAGTTTGACTGTCAATAAATCTGAAACTATAAAAGCTAGACAATTGATACTCAGTGCGTTTAATAAGTCTGCCAAGGACATCTTATCCTGAAAATATCAGCATTCTAGCAACAGAATTTACAAATTTGCTTTTCTCATAAGAGGCGTAGAGGGGGGGAATTTCCAAAGTCTTAATTTTCCTGTAGTTTGTATGCAATTTCTAGTCTACATACCAAATTTCAGCCTTCTAGGACTTCGGGAAGTACCCTAGAATTACAGACTATGAATAGTGATGATCATCAGTGAGGGACGAAAACGGCGTATTTTAGGTATCAATAAATCTGTAACCATAAAAGCTAGATATTTGATATTTGGTATATTTGGTAAATTTGCTGAGGACACCTTATACTGAAAATTTCAGCTTTCTAGCGTCATCCAGACCGAAGTTATGACGGGTCGAAAATACGGCGAAACACTTCGAGAAAAAAGTACGTAGCGCCCCGGCCGCCGCGTTTGGCTCGTCTTGGCGGGGGCACTGCCGTGCCCCCTGATGCTTAAACACTTATATGACAGCTTGTGTTTCGAGTGTCGTCTAGCTTCCTCCGCATCTTGCTTGTCAATTGCAATAATAATTTCACCGAGATTTAAAAATAGCATACCCATCGCTAGAAGCTTTCATCATCATCATCATCAGCCTGTGGACGTCCACTGTTGGACATAGGCCTTCCCTATAGAGCGCCACCACACCCCGTCCTCAGCCTTCCTCATCCAGCCACTTCCCACCAGCCGCTAGAAGCTTTACAATGAGGAAATAGAATACACGTGTGTACGAGGAATTACGTATTTCAATCATTATTACATGTACAAAACCTTCGCAATTTTCTTTTTGTAGGTAACAAAAACAGTCTAATTGATTACAGATTAATTGTCTTTGCTAGAGAAATTGGATTCCTGTAATTGGAACCGCTAAAAATCTACAGGCAATTTATTGAACAGGTTTATAGGAGAATCACTTTCCAGGGGGTTAATAATTATTGCTCATTATCTATCTATCAGCAATCTATCTATCTAGGAATCTAATAATTCTATATCCCCGCCTAAAAACGCAAAGATATAAAATGGGTCACAGGACATAGGCCGCATGTCGAAAAATTCCTACAAGAGACAGGAACATATAGAAACAGGAGGTATATAAAACATCTCAATAGATGGACACAGATCTAACATTGGATATCCTTTGATTAAACTACAGCCACACCTGCGCGTCATGAACACAGGGTGCAGGAGGCGATGCGGGAGTGTCCACGACGCAAATCTCTATTACAGTCCAGTGAAGGTGTAGGTAGTGGTCGCATAGGTGTGCATGGCACCATTAAAATATCGTGGAAACCGACCGCCGATGATGTTAACGTTTCGCAGTCACTTTGGTCTCGCAGGTGTGGATAATGCTTTAGAAGTCGAGAACTATAGGTATCGGCAAGAATAGCATAGTCATGCAGAAACAATTATCCTTTTTGCGTCCCTCATATTTTATTAATAATGTGATTGTTACTCCGTATTAATTATATCAGAATAAAGAAAGAGCATTTATTTATTTCATCAAAAACAAAAGAAAACCCGGAAAATCTAACAAATCTGACAAACATAAGCTGTATAATAAATAGTACCTAGTGTACCTAGTTTGAATAAATGGTTTGACTTGACTTTGATCACTAGGTGATTCCTGCACTTTTTAACCCCCGACCCAAAAAGAGAGGTCTGTGGCATCGTAGCTCCTAAACTAATGAACCAATTTTAATTTAGTTTTTTTGCTTGAAAGGTGGCTTGATCGAGAGTGTTCTTAGCTATAATCCAAGAAAATCAGTTCAGCCGTTTGAAAGTTATCAGCTCTTTTCTAGTTACTGTAACCTTTACATGTGTTATAAATTTTTAATTTACACTTGTTTGACGATTGACCTACTTACCTAGACTGTAGAGTTGCAAACATCCACGATCACTCTCTCTGATTTTGTCTAGGGTCAAACCTTGCTCAACCAACGCAAACATTTGTTGTATTCCACGGCAAATAAATCGGTTAAGGCTCACTAACTCGCACTGGGGAAGTGTATGATCATTTGTCAATATGTTTGTGGGAAGGTTGGCGTTGGGCCAACACTAAATTTAACGAGATTTGCTTGTATTTGCTGCAGGATTTAGTATATTTAATTTTCCCTATGAAATAAATCCCGATTCATATGAATATTACTGACTCGCATCGACTTCGCACGGGTTGTAAATCAAACCCGCTAAACAAAAAATGAAAACTACGATAAGGAGGCAAGCAAAATAAATAAAAGCTACATGGGTCAAAGCTGGGCCAAACATGGGTCAAGTCAAAACTAACCATTTGTAACCTGACTGCGGTAATCACTACCCACATTATAAATGCGAAGGTGTGTTTGTTTTGTTGGTTTGTCCAATTACGTCGCAACAGAGCAACGGATCAGCGTTATTTTTGCATGAGTAGGTATAGGTACAGACTTGAAGAGTTACATTTAAGCTATTTTTTATCCTGAAAAATCTAAGAGGTTCTATGGGATTTTTAAAAACGTAAATCCACTCGGATGAGTTGCGGTTATCAGCTATAGTTATTTATCTTGTAATGCAAGAATTAAGGGTAATAGATTTAGGCTGATTTAAAAGTCTTTTTAAAAATCAATATGCCATGCTTATACCAAAAACGCATTAGGAGGACTTGTGTTCGCATAAAAGGGTAATCTATCAAGCAGATATTAGTAACAGTCGGGCAAGGGCCAACTGACCCCAGCCGTGAATGAGGTACGGTCATAGTTAAAGCGTTTTATAATGCTGTCTGATTTAGGGAGCTGCAGTTGAGGACGTGTCTCTTTCTGTCTTTGTACCCGACTGCGGCAAAGCCAAAAGGTATTTATTTTGGTTGTATAATTATTTGAGATATATAAAAGAATGTACAGAATATGTATTTTGATCGTAAAAAATATAACGCACAAAAAGCACAAGCAATAAATATGTTATTAGGTAATCGGCACTTATTACATATTATTCGTGCTAACGAAAAATAATATTTATTTGTCAAATATAAAACAATAACTTATAAAATATTTTCTTCAATGACTCTCTCTATTTTAAGAGCTATAAAACCCAGAGCTGCTGAATATAGACACTCCGTGCACTGACACACAAACTCTCGAAGTAATTAGCCGACACTATTCCAGAAAAAAAAAGCTAAATATTATCCAGACTTACACAATTTGCACTTCCAACCCAAGAATCGAGGAAAGCGCATGTTAAAAGAATTCAAGAAACTGATTTTTTTTAGTTCATAGATGCAAGCAAAGATACTGACTCTAAAACAAGCAATGACTTCCAAAGAAGTACCATATGCAAACCAAAACGAAAGTAAAGAGTCTATTTATAAAGCCAACTAGTCCTTAATATAATATAAATATTTTCTATTTCGTTAACAGCCTTTATAAAAAATGAAGCTGCAAGAAGAGAAATGGTAGAATTTCCTTGATACTGAAAACCTAACCGAAAGTATAGATTCTATTTACAATGTTCAAACGCAAATGCCATTTAATGAGAAACCTGTATCACCAAAAGATAGTATACACAATGCAGAAACGCAAGTGAGTCTAAAACCTGTATGGCTAAGATTGAACGAGAATGTGAATATTAAACCTACTCGTAAGTTATCTAGTTGTTTCAGACGACATAATACTGTTTGATGAAATGGATAACGAATCATTGCAAAATGATTTTGAATCTCAACAATTGCTTTCACCTAAATCACTCCTGAGACGACTTAGACGAACATAAAACATAAAGACCGCTCTCCTTGCCTATCATGGGTATATGTCGTCATTACTGCAATATGGCTTCATCTTGTGGGGTAACTCCGTCAATGCCAACACTCAGATTGTAGAATGTTCAGATTCCCTTAATATTTATGAAACGGAAACGCAATTGCCAGCTCAAGATTATTTGTCAGAAGTTTGCAAAATACAAGAGCAAGAAAACCTAGTTGTATTTTCGGCACTGAGTATCCACGTTTTTTATGTTGAAAATTCAAGTCCTACTCGCTTGAACGAAATTTTTCTGATTTAGTTCAAAGTTTTTGCAGTTTTCCTTAACGCTACGAACCTGATTATTTTTGAGCATTAAAGCACTGCTCATAACGATTAAATTACAAAAAAAAAACTGCAAAAAATGGTCTTGGTTTTTTTTAAAAAAATGTTTAAAGCCGTGCTGGTCGAAATTTTTAAAAACCTATTAAAAAAAATCATAACTTGAAAACTACAAAAAATCGCGTAACATACATGGGGGTGATTTGGATACCTCTCCATATGAAGCACCCAAATTTTGCTTTTGGACGTCACTTCTCTGGCCACCCTGTATATAGTGTAACTCTGGCGCCATTGTAATGTATTCTATCTGAGTGTATTGTACCAAGGGGTAGATCCCTCATACATCAATATTAGGTATTGTACGCTATCAATAGGACCGTACCTGAGTGAACTGTGACCGTGCCACGCCCCTCTTTTATTTCATCGTTTTTCGTCAAATAACCCTACATCTATATTCCATCTGCAAAAGGCGTGCATTCAAATGACCCAGCATCCATGATACTGAACGCTTTTTTACCCTTATAACGGGTAAGGATTATTGGAAAATACTTTTGACATAAGATGTTGAATTTTACCATGTGACCTACCATGGTACCTACTGCTACCATGAAGTATTTAACATACTATGACGAAATAATCACTTTATATTCATAACTTGAATCTGACACCTTCAATCAGTGTCGGCAACCAGTCTTGTGATGCAGCTTTGTCTTGTCTACATCACTGATTAACATTAAGGAAAAAAGATGGTTCCCTGTGGCTGAAATGTCTAGCCATTATTTTCACCAGAGCTGTTAACCTTAATTTGGAAAACTTGATATATAGTCGGGCGGCTGTTGAAAAATTGCCTTCCCTGATTCACGATTTTGTTTGCCCTGACTAAATTATGGCGCAATGTTGTCATTTTCAACCAACCGGAAATTGGTTAAGAGACCTTTCCTCCGAACGTTGATTAGTTGCCGCTATCTTAGTGTTTTTATTTTGAACACTCAAATGTTAATCCATATGTAAAAGGAAAATCTGACTGACTGATATATCAACGTATAGCTCAAACTTTTGCACGGATCGAGCTGAAATTTAAGAGGGGTCTCTCCGTCACTCGCTCCATACAAACGTAGTTCGTTATTCATTTGAATACTAACCAATCATACTCAATGGAATTTTGTAGAAACGTTCCGAGAACATATCTATGCCTGTGGTTTTCCAGATTTCCGTTAAAATACTCGGTTTCAAAGTTACGCGGTCTTAAAAATTCACATGCAAATCTTTGAGCCCCTGTAATTTTAAAACTAAATATTTTTAGAAAAATCTAAAGCACCACAAGCACAGATATGAGTTTCTAGAATATGTCTGCAAAATTTTATGGACTTTGGTTGCTTAATATTCAAATGAAATTGGGACTACGATTGTATGGAGTAAGTGACGGAGAGAGCCCTGTTAACATGCAGGTAGTTATTATGACGTAGACATCCACTAAGAAAGAATTTATAAAAATCCAACCAAGGGGGTAAAATCGGGGTTTGAAATTTCTGTAGTCCACGCGGACGAAATTGCGGGCGTAGGCTAGTAATACATAAACTTTGAGAACACATTCGCCATAATTGCTTTATAACATGTCAACTATCATTTCAAAAGTATAGTTCAACCTTAAATTAAGGACATATTTTATTTATCGTATGGTACTCTTAGATTAAAGACTACAGTGGTATTTTTACCAGATAGTTGACACAAAGCAAAGAATGCGATCTCAAAATGTATGCACTATAGGGTGTGTGAGCGCTGGAAAATTGTCAACTATCAACCCTAATATTAAGAGGGGTCTCTCAGTCAGAATATGTCTGCAAAATTTCATGGACTTTGGTTGCTTAATATTCAAATGAAATTGGAACTATGATATGGAGTAAGTGACGGAGAGAGCCCTGTTAAGTTCACTGTTTATGCGTTTTGTTTAGCAAACATTGCATCGGCTATCAGATGAATGGTTGGATACAAATAAGTAATAACGTCTATTATAGGTTATTTGACCACAACTGGTTATACAATATCGGTTTTGTATTAATGGAAATTGTTAGCTCTAAATATTTGGGTTTGATTGTTGTTTATCGGCACATTGGCACATATATATTTTCCGTGGAGAAGTCGATGGATACCACTGCACTCGGGGAGGCACGGAGGACTTTTACCGATAAAAGCTCCTCTTGTTCTACGTATTACGGTGGACTACGGAACCGGACTCGTTCCCGTGACCCAGACAGCAGTGCCTACCAGACCCTCCTCTGGTACCATGGAAGTGTCCCTAATGCCGTCAAAAACAGAATTTTTGGCCTCCGATTAGAGAACTATTTTTTATAGTGTGATAGGTACCCCGTATCTACCACCCACAAATCCTAACCAAGTTAGTTATTACCTTAATCATATTATTATATAGGTACCTAGGTAAGTACATAATTATGCATATTATAATATGTAAGTGCCCATATGACAATAAGTTCACTATTAATAATAAATAATTAGTGGTTTATGTCGTTGATGCCACGGTGAATATTACTATAAGTACTTTCTAAAATCTTTAAATAATAAATATTGTGTTGCTTTTTGTAAACGCAAATAAATTACATAAAGCATACTTCTTTGATGGGTTGCAGATAAACTCCACAGATGTCATAAGTAAAAAAATATTGGTAGATACAAAAACAATACGTAACTTTAGGAATTCGATTTGTACCTAGTTTATCTGTTCATCATCCTCGTGTTGGAAATACTTAAGTCTTTCTATCTGCAAATTTTAACTTTAATTGAAATGAATAGAGTCTAAATCGAATTAAACATTATATTAGGTAGGTACACGTGGGCCACGTGAGCGAACAGAACTAAAACTTTCGGTTTCAACGAAATGTAATTAAATAATGTAGGTACGTGTTACCTTTTCTATGTAGAAAATAGTAAAATATACAGTTTATTATTGCTTACTCTTAACAAGTGTAAATTAAAAATTTATAACACCCCCGACGATCCAAAGTATTTGAGTTTTCCAAAACATTATTTTCAAATAAATAATTATGTATTTAGGCAACGTCCATCTTGACAGCTTGACATTTGTCTATTGACATAATATTATGAACCTAACGGTTATCTAACCTTCTTTTCTACAAGAAAACTAGAAAAGAGCTGATAACTCTTAAACGGCTGAACCAATTTTTTTAGATTATAGCTAAGAACACTCTCGATCAAGCCACCTTTCAAACAAAAAAAACTAAATTAAAATCGGTTCATTCGTTTAGGCGCTACGATGCCACAGACAGATACACAGATACACAGATATACAGATACACAGATACACAGACACACAGATACACACTTCAAACTTATAACACCCCTCTTTTTGGGTCGGGGGTTAAAAATACAAAATTGAAGTAAAATATCAAATCCTACATCAGATTTCTAAAAAAAAAAACAAGGTAAGTACTTATTAGAATGTGCCAATTCAAAAACCTCCTCCTTGTTCTTGATGTATTCTTGATCATACCCACCTTATCAAAATAAAGCCTATAGACACGTATGAAGACATGTATGAATACGTATAATTAAAAATTATGAAGAAACTAAGAAACGTCCATAATATTAATTGAAGAAACAAAGATAGACTGCTAGTATTAGAATTTTTCTTGTAACATGTAAAATCAATCGACTATTGGTACGGTGGTACCTAGCATCCTCCCCCGACTCTTTTGAATGAACAGTTATCCCCAATATTAAACATCACCTATCTACTAATATTAAAATAAGGTACGTATAAAGAAATACTAGCTAATCCTAAAACGTAACAAACAGCCTTCAAAACTTTGGCTCCCGGGCCAATCGATTGAAGTTTTACCTATAGGTACGTTCCGAGAACTGATTTTAGGCACCCAGACTACTTTGCGATACCTGTTTTATAGAATCAAAGTGAAAATGTCAAGGAGCAGGTATTCCTCGAATTGAAACGAAATAATCCCACCAAAAACATTTCATGTAAAAAGTTAGCCAAGACTCACAAGTTCATAATGTTTTCACTGTTAAAAAGTTATGAGATCTCTAGTAGAGCCAAGCCCCTAGCTGATCTTAGATTTGTGCTGGCCATGGGACCTATCCCAAGTCCAAAGTAATATAGCTCTTAAATGTTCTTGACTATATCACATTTATAACAATAAATAACAAATCACTCTACTTACAAGCTCTGATTCTACAAACCCTATATCTTGGTAAAAAAAGTACGGTTTGGCCGTTTAATAACTTTTAACGTTTAATATGTTATGTCATGTAATAGTTTTACGAACATTAAACGGCCAAGCCGTACTTTTTTTACCAAGATATAGGGTTTGTAGAATCAGAGCTTGTAAGTAGAGTGATTTGTTATTTATTGTTATAAATGTGATATAGTCAAGAACATTTAAGAGCTATATTACTTTGGACTTGGGATAGGTCCCATGGCCAGCACAAATCTAAGATCAGCTAGGGGCTTGGCTCTACTAGAGATCTCATAACTTTTTAACAGTGAAAACATTATGAACTTGTGAGTCTTGGCTAACTTTTTACATGAAATGTTTTTGGTGGGATTCCATTTCTTTTTGGCAGGTGCCCTAAATTTTTTTTGGATCTATTTCTTGTAGGTACATCATTTTCATGGCCCACTCTCTATCGTAACCTCTTTTTTTAAAAGCTTTTATTCAACTTGCAATGTACTCGTATGTAAGTATATTTGTTCGGGTGGAATCTTGCAACTCAATTTTGAAGCAGATATACCAAATTTCAGTCTTTTAGGACTTCAGGAAACACAGATACTTGGTACGTTTGATAAATCTGCCACGGACATCTTATCATGTAAACTTTAGTATTCGAGCAACAGATTTTACAGATATGCATCTCATATACGAGGGGATGAAGGGGGACCCGATTTCTTAATTTATCTGTTGTTCATAATTCTTGAAATTTGTACTTAATGCCAAATTTCAGTCTTCTAGGACTTCGGGAAGTACCCTAGAATTACAGACTAGAAGTTTTGACTGTCAATAAATCTGAAACTATAAAAGTTAGACAATTGATACTCAATGCGTTTAATCAATTTGCCAAGGACATCTTATCCTGAAAATATCAGCATTCTAGCGACAGAATTTACAGATTTGCTTTACTCATAAGAGGCGTAGAGGGGGGAAAATTCCAATTTCTAAATTTTTCTGTAGTTTGTATGCAATTTCTAGTCTACACACCAAATTTCAGCCTTCTAGGACTTCAGAAATTACCCTAGAATTACAGACTAGAAGTTTTGACTGTCAATAAATCTGAAACTATAAAAGCTAGACAATTGATACTCAATGCGTTTAATCAATCTGCCAAAGACATCTTCTCCTGAAAATATCAGCATTCTAGCGACAGAATTTACAGATTTGCTTTACTCATAAGAGGCGTAGAGGGGGGGCATTGCCAATTTCTTAATTTTCCTGTAGTTTGTATGCAATTTCTAGTCTACACACCAAATTTCAGCCTTCTAGGACTTCGGGAAGTACCCTAGAATTACAGACTAGTAGTTTTGACTGTCAATAAATCTGAAACTATAAAAGCTAGACAATTGATACTCAATGCGTTTAATCAATTTGCCAAGGATATCTTATCCTGAAAATATCAGCATTCTACCGACAGAATTTACAGATTTGCTTTTCCCATAAGAGTCGTAGAGGGGGGGCATTGCCAATTTCTTAATTTTCCTGTAGTTTGTATGCAATTTCTAGTCTACATACCAAATTTCAGCCTTCTAGGACTTCGGGAAGTACCCTAGAATTACAGACTAGAAGTTTTGACTGTCAATAAATCTGAAACTATAAAAGCTAGACAATTGATACTCAATGAGTTTAATCAATTTGCCAAGGACATCTTATCCTGAAAATATCAGCATTCTAGCGACAGAATTTACAGATTTGCTTTACTCATAAGAGTCGTAGAGGGGGGGCATTGCCAATTTCTTAATTTTCCTGTAGTTTGTATGCAATTTCTAGTCTACATACCAACTTTCAGCCTTCTAGGACTTCGGGAAGTACCCTAGAATTACAGACTAGAAGTTTTGACTGTCAATAAATCTGAAACTATAAAAGCTAGACAATTGATACTCAATGAGTTTAATCAATTTGCCAAGGACATCTTATCCTGAAAATATCAGCTTTCTAGCGACAGAATTTACAGATTTGCTTTACTCATAAGAGGCGTAGAGGGGGGGGCATTGCCAATTTCTTAATTTTCCTGTAGTTTGTATGCAATTTCTAGTCTACATACCAAATTTCAGCCTTCTAGGACTTCGGGAAGTACCCTAGAATTACAGACTAGAAGTTTTGACTGTCAATAAATCTGAAACTATAAAAGCTA
Organism: Maniola jurtina; assembly: GCF_905333055.1. NCBI lineage: Eukaryota > Metazoa > Arthropoda > Insecta > Lepidoptera > Nymphalidae > Maniola > Maniola jurtina. The sequence goes on from NC_060033.1 coordinate 5,769,002, forward strand.
GACAATTGATACTCAATGAGTTTAATTAATTTGCCAAGGACATCTTATCCTGAAAATATCAGAATTCTAGCGACAGAATTTACAGATTTGCTTTACTCATAAGAGGCGTAGAGGGGGGGCATTGCCAATTTCTTAATTTTCCTGTAGTTTGTATGCAATTTCTAGTCTACATACCAAATTTCAGCCTTCTAGGACTTCTGGAAGTACCCTAGAATTACAGACTATGAATTGTGATGATCATCAGTGAGGGACGAAAACGGCGTATTTTAGGTATCAATAAATCTATAACCATAAAAGCTAGATATTTGATACTTAATATATTTGGTAAATTTGCTGAGGACACCTTATACTGAAAATTTCAGCTTTCTAGCGTCATCCAGACCGAAGTTATGACGGGTCGAAAATACGGCGAAACACTTCGAGAAAAAGGTACTACGTAGCGCCCCGGCCGCCGTTTGGCTCGTCTTGGCGGGGGCACTGCCGTGCCCCCTGATGCTGTTTTTGTGAAACTGATTTTAAAAGCATGCAAAAGTTTCTTTCGGGAAAAACAAAAATAATAAAATAGATAAGTAATGCACTTTTGTTAAGTTTGTTTTTTTGGGTTCAAATTTTGTCTTTTCAAACAAAGTTACAAAATAAAAAATACAAAAAATAAATATTACAAAATAAAAAGATAGGTATAACTAATATTAAATACATCATATTTTAAAAAAGAACGAGATTTTTTTGTAAAAATTGAGCACTAAGCGAAGATAATAAAAAAAGTTACTACATATTGCACCTAAAGTCGCTCGCTTCACTATTTATAATTTTCCTCTCGTCCTTTTATATCTTCTGTATATAATTCCAGCTTATATTATTTATTTCTAAACAAAACCACAGTTTACTTAAATAAAATATTTGACCCAAGACCAACTGTGAAAAGAAATCTCAAGAAAGAAATTAAAAGAATCTGTATTTTATTTCAGAGCAGACAAATTCCCGGAATTACTTACCTGTATTTATTAGGGTCGCCCTTTAAGGGTCCCAGGAACTTGAGATTTACGTAAAAATAGTTCCACGTTCTTGAGTCAGACGCCGCCATTTTTTAACAGAGTGAATAAAGTTTGGTACAGATATTGCGGTGTTTTTAGGGTTCCGTACCTCAAAAGGAAAAACTGAATCCTTATAGGATCATTTTATTGTCTGTCTGTCTGTCCGTCTCTCCGTCTGTCCATCTGTCGTGGTCGTGTCAGATAAGTCTTATAGCACAAGTAAAAGAATAAATCCGATAACCGTGAATTTGTGGTTACGTCATTAAAAAAAATTAAAATGTGTGTTAAAATTCAAAGTAAGATAACTATAGTATAGTTATCTTACTTTGAATTTTGTGGGGTATCATATGAAAGGGCTTTACTTGTAAATTCTAAAACAGATTTTTATTTATTTTTATGCATAATAGTTTTTGATTTATCGTGCAAAATGTCGGGACTATACCCGAGAACGGAACTCTCGGTGCGCGAGTCTAACTCGCACTTGGCCGGTATTTTATGTAGGCATAACTTGAAATAAAAAGGAATGTCTTCTTTAAAATTATATCAACAGTTTGCAAAACTGAATTTAGATTCATAAGTTTAGCTGAACCAAAATTCGTTTACAAGTTTGGGCAATTTCCGTAGGGAAAAGGGTTCGCCGAGACTGAACCTTTGTTTGGAAGATTGATGTCAAAGTTTATAGAACAACTAAACTTCTGTTAGTGGTTTGAACCTTGTGGGTTTACCATCCATGTAATAAATAACTCAAAATTTAAAAAACTCCCGACACAAAAACCTCTATAAGAAAACTAAAAAAGAGCTGATAAGTTTCAAACGGCTGAACCGATTTTTTTCGATTATAGCTAAGAACACTCTCGATCAAGCCACCTTTCAAGCAAAAAAAAATCTAAACTAAAATTGGTTCATTCGTTTAGGAGCTATGGTGCCACAGGCAGATACACAGATACACAAGTAAAAACTTATAACACCCCTCTTTTTGGGTCGGGGGTTAATAAAAAGTAGATTTCCTCTGTGAGCTAAATGCAAATAAATGCCTGTAACACACCGTGTGGACTGTGGGACTGGTACTGAACGCGCGTGAATGCATGTACGTTTTTCACATGACTGCCCAAAACAAGAAGTCTAAAGGCTGTAGCTCACTTACACGACACAGTTACCGCACGGTAAAAGAATAAACATTCAAATATGGGCTTGAAATCGTACTCTGTAGATATATTTTACAGTGACAACATACAGTTGCAAACAACGCGCAGCAAACGAGCATGTCGCAATCTAGCCACTCGATGGTTGACGTTTTGCTTAGCACGCGCATCAAGCGAGCAGCCTATGCGTCTACAGCATGTGGGCCACTCGAGCAAGTTGTAACATACGCAGTAGGGAGACGCCATACTGCAAGCTATCATCGCGTGGACATCGAGCTTTCTGCTAGCTGTCGGCGCGTGGACAACTAGCGGTCACTTCGATTTGAGGTGGAGTCGTGCTTGTATTGTGTGGGAATGGTGTAGTATAAATAAGCTACTACCTTAATATTTTTCAGGGATCATGTATGTGAGTTTCTTTATTCTACCATAACTTTCAAATGCCTGAATAGCGATATATGGGATATCGTTAGAATTTTTACACAATCCCGAGTGACACTGTCGGCATGCGACTCCAGAACTGCAACTCCAATGGGTGTTTTGCTAAACTAAATAATTCTAACACGCACAGCATATGATTAAATTTGTTAATAATTACTAACTTAATAATTAATTGAATGCTTTAGAATACCTTCACCTAAAGGTAGAACGATAAAGTAGTCAGAGATTGTATCTCACCCTTTTGGAATACGTGATGATAAAGGGTGTTTGGGATTCATGTATTTGAGCGGTCGCGATGTTGACACGATACGGAAAACAAGATCTCACTAAATAGTGCCACAGGTATCTTCAATCTGAAATAAAAATAGAAAACGGAGCCTAAATCACGCTAGCGAGGTTTTAATCCCAGAAGATTATATAGGGTGTAACTAGAACGCTTGCAAAAACAAAGACACGTGATGATTACTGATAAGACCGTAAAAAACCTACAAAAAAAAATTAAAAATCCTGTGTAAGTTCACAAAACATTGCAAATAAAACATCTGGCTGACGCTAGAGGTCAATGAACCTTCAGTAAATAGGTCACTCTAAGTCAATGCCGCATTGGATTGTGTTAAGGTAGTATAATAATATCACTAAGTTTTGCTAGCGTTCTGATTACAACCTGTATATTATACAAGTTCCAAGATATAACAGTGAAACCAGCTGGATCCGGAGCATTACATCCGCTCGCTCGGAGGAAAATCTCTCTATCGTACGGTTGAGCCTACAACACACTGCACCCGAACATACCATAATCCGAATTCGAAGGCTCAACGTAAACTTGCAGAGTGGAATGGAGCAGAGGCGGAGGCTTGTGAGATAAAACCTCAAACAAAACACAGGAACAGCAAATGTACTCTATTTAGACTGCATCCATCACTTGCCAGCAGGTCTTATAGCCAAGAGCTAATTTACCTACTGGGCTATGTATAAATTAAAAAAAAACTTGCCCAAGACCTTTGAGTCATCTCCTTGTTTTATTTTAATTATATCCAATGAATTTATACCACTGAGTAGAGATATAAGCATTATAGACATGATACGTTTATATAACAAGGCGTGAGTATAAAACTCCTGCTTGGTGATGAATAAAACAGAAGATACAAAACACACGAGAGCAGAAGAGATAGACCTCTACAAATGTGATCAAGTGTCGTTGTTTTAAGTTTTCATTAACTTTTTTTACATTAGTGATATCAATTTCATCCGTGTTTTTAACTCTCGACCCAAAAAGAGGGATGTTATAAGTTCGACGTGTGTATCTGTGTATCTGTCTGTGTCATCGTAGCTCCTAAACGAATGAACTGATTTTAATTTAGTTTTTTTATTTGAAAGGTGGCTTGATCGAGAGTGTTCTTAGCTATAATCCAAGAAAATCGGTTCAGCCGTTTGAAAGTTATAAGCTCTTTTCTAGTTTTCTTATTAGACCGGTTATTACTATCCGACCAATACAAATTAGGGTCCAGCCAAATTCTAATAAAAATATGTCGGGGGTTTTTAAAATGTAAATTTTACTTATAAGTAAGTAAAACTTTTAAATTGTTAGCGAAAAAGTCGGCTCTACTCCATTTTGTAGGTGTGAGTTGGATCTTAATCACTTTGGTGTTGTTCCACTCCACATTTCTACCTACATGCTCTATGTTTTGAAATCCATTCAAATAAATTCGATAGTGTGGAGGCATCGGCGTGCTTTGTTCGACGATGCCTCTACGCCCGCTTGTCGAGTATGTATCTATGTGGGAGACCTTGCTTGGTACCAAAGCACAAAGGCTAGGAGCTACAATTGAACGCTCTACAGATCATTAGTGTATGGAAGAGCTACTCAGCGACTGCAAGTTTCACTGCGCTCATATTCAAATGTCAATCGCTGCAATTTCTATGAAACTCTAATATTGTATCTACCTACCAGACTGGTCTCACGTGAGTCAAGGAATATCGCGGCGGTGCGTATCTCTTTTTTTTAGTTTATAGATAAGCTTTTGGCTGCAATTAGACTTGCTGGCAAGTAATGAAGCAGCCTAAGATGGAGCACGCTTGCCTTGAAGATGCCTGTCCACTCTTCACTTGAAGGTACCTACCCATATACCTACTACCTAATTAATTGGACGGGAAATCTGATGCTGGAATGGCGGCGCTCCGTGTCCTAGCGGTTTAAGATTTCTATTTCATAATATGAGAGTGAGAGTTTATAAATACGATATAAGTTCATGTGATAGAAAGGGAGTCGATTGTTATTAAATTGTAAGGCACAGCATGAGCTGAATTATACTGTATTGCATCGTGCCGAAAGTCGCTATTTATTTAAATGTCTTTCGAAGCAATCCTTCTGTACCTGAGAATTACTATTAAATATTCGGTGCAATAAGTACATATGTGTGCTATGGCCTTAAAGCTAGAGGTTCTTCAAAGGAAACAAAATTTAGAATGAAATGTCAGTTTATTATAAACAACCTCATTCTTTCTCATTCGTAAATATTACAATATTATGATTTCCAGATATTTTTAATAGGTATTAAGACAGAGCAAAATATAATAATATTATTATTGAAGTAGATTTATACAAGTGATACGAGATATTACCTACTAGCCGATGCCCGCGACTTCGCCCGCGTGGATTTAGGTTTTTGAAATCCCGTGGGAACTCTTTGATGTTCCGGGATAAAAAGTAGCCTATATGCTAATCCAGGATATGACCTATCTCCATTCCAAATTTCAGCCAAATCCGTCCAGTAGTTTTTGCGTGAAGGAGTAACAAACATACACACACACACACACACACACACACACACACACACACACACACACACACACACACACACACATACACACACACACACACACACACACAAACTTTCGCCTTTATAATATTAGTGTGATAACATTGTTTTGGAAAACTTTAATATAACAATAAGTACGAATTTTACATTCATATGACAAATAGTACGGGCGCACTTTTTACACGTATTAGTTTACGATTTATACTGGGTGTCTTTAAAAAAAAGATTCCGACGAATTGAGAACTTCCTCTTTTTTTGGAAGTCGGTTAAAAATATAGTTCTGACTGTAATTTTAGCAGGATAAAATTACCTTTAACTTTTTTTAAATTAATTAAGAAATATGTTCTATTATAATTTAGTTAAGCTATTGTAGACTGCTATTGCTATTGTTTGTATGATAAGAAATATTGAAAAATATAATACTGTTTTTAATAGTTTTTATGATAGTTTTAAATACTTACTAATATTTTTGAATACTAATAAAAACAAAAATATAAAAAATAAAATAAAAACAAAAATTGTGAAACCAGCAGGATTCGAACCTGCGTCTTCTTGGGTAAAAATTACTGAGATAATACTGTTTATAAAAAGTCACCCAGTATATACCAACAACGTAGAGCTTACAATTCACATATTTTTACATATAACATTTCAGAGTGAATCATTTTAAATAATTTATCCTGTATCTGACGTATAATTACGTGAACTTTTATTAACGTGACAAAGTCGATTACTAAGAACACCCTCTATATTCCTCGAGAGTAATTCAATAAAAATACGTCTTGGCGTTTTTTGTGTGTCTGATAAGTAAGTAATGTAGACTTGATCACAACTTTTAGGTAGACATAACATTATTGCTACAAAGTTATATTTCATATTTTGGTGTACGTATAATTATTATTATAAACACAATATCTTTTTAGGGATCCATGGGTACCAAGGGGACACTATTATTAAACCTCCGCTATCCGTTTATCCGTCGGGGTGTCTGTCAACGTGCTGTATGTCGTGAACCGTAACAGGTAGAGTTGAAATTTTCACAGACTTCAGACAAAATAAAAATTTAAAAATGTACCTAAATTAAAAAAAAAATAATGACGTGTCTTGTTCGATGGCACGGAACCCTTTGTGTACGAGTCTGACTCACACTTGATCGATTTTTATTATTTTTCATCATAAATATAGATATAAATCAATCAATCAGCCTGTTTGCGTCCATACTCCATAGACATAGGCCTTCCCAAGAGTGCGCCACCACATACATATACGTGGGCTGTTCCGAAAATTGTTAGTGAAATGAAAACTTGTTGGAATTTGAAAAAAGTTTATGTATAACTTTTCAAATATTCCCCGCCAACCGCAAAGCTTCCCGCGAGACGTCCATTGTTGCAAACAAAAGAGTGGCAAAACTTTAAAAAAAATATTTTTAAAAAACTACACATTGGTGGCCAAATGATTTTCTGCAAAGAGTATTGAAATAAGCCGTCAATTCAAATAGTTTCCAGAAAAATAGAGATTTTGTTACTTTCTGTAGCTAACAATTTTCGCAACAACCTACGTATATTATATTATTACATATTTTTATTTTAAAACGGATATATTGTTAAAACAAAGTATAGTGTATTTGCATTGTGCATGTATCTTTCCTTAGATTACTTACAGGGTAAACAAATCGAATCCGTAGAAGGTAACCGATATAGCTCAACGGATTGCAAAGATGAAGAGGCAATGGGCAGGGCACATATTTCGAAGAACCGATAAACGTCGGGGGGTCCTAAGTTGCTGGAATGGCTGGGTGACCTCCCACCAGAAAATACAGCGTGGATGGACGACATCAAACGAGTCACAGAGGTCCACGGTGGAAGTCCTTACAATGAGATCTATGGTTGACGGCGACGAAACAAATAGTAGACCATTAATGCTTTCAAAAAACACGTAAGCACCACGTTATGCCCGGCTTATTTTCTACAGTTTGAGTTTGGTGTGAGTTCACAGCGCGACTACGAGAAATTATTTGTTTACATTTTCAGTAAACTACCTAATAAAAAAAACAATAAATGTGAAATGATACAAAAGTAAATACATAATTCTATATCACATCAATCTAATAACTAGTTCATTTTATTGTAAAGATGAATGACCATAATTTGTACAATAATTTAATTGCAATCATTAAACCAGTATGTAAACTATTTACAATAATCTGAAATCTATCTACATTTCTATTTACAATGAGCGTAAACATTTTAACAATCGTGTACATCGAGAATAACGTTAGTAATATTATTAATTAATTATTACATAATTATAACCGGTAACCAAATTATATAATAAATTAATATTACATTGGACATTTAACATAAATTAATAAAGGTTTAGCGAACGATCGAAAAATCAGTTATTTCTAGGTTTATATATATCATATAGGTGTATATAAAGAATTGATATTTTATTCCGTTTATTTGCCCTAAAACACCCCACCCTAGGGTGCATATTCTGAAACGCGTGCCCATCAGCTATCCACCCCATCAAACTAAAATTATTTTTATTCTAATTCTAATTTTTTCTAATTTTTCAATCCGGGGTGGTGGATAAATAGAATATACGTTTCATGTTAGAATCTTTAACAACATGTATTTGTGATAACTTATTGAGAGACACTTAGTTCGAGTGGACTTTCTATTTTCCTTTTTTTCGTAAGCATGTGAGTTTCCCAAAATATACTCTGATATTTCAGACAAATAAGACATTGCTGTGATGAAAAATTTCTTATTGTAAGTTGATATGGTTTTTTTAGCAAAAGAGCGGCTCCCCACCGAACTTTTCGGGAAATTTCCCGAAGTTGAATATACTAAAAAGTATGACATAGAATAAGACTAAAAAGTCTAAAATCAGACCACTGCCTACTAAGAACTGTTTCTTGACAATAATAGCCAGTATTCAGAGTCCAAATGACTACACTGTTATTTTGTGTCTGCATTTAATTGATCAGCCAGTCTGCAAAAGAAGGAAGTGCCTTTAAATTATTATTACTTACATAAAATGAAAAAGCTCATTCCTCCTAACTAAACCGAGCCAACGTAAAATACTCTACTGCCCGAGCTTTCCTTTATTTAAAAAAAGCATTTTCCATCCGCGTGGAGCCGTGAGCACTCACAGTAGGTATAAAGATAATAGTGCAGACTTTCAAAAATCCCTCAAGCTTAGAATGTAATTATAAAAATGTCTAGTTTCCATTGATATATAAGTATATAAGTCTATGTTAGTTTCACCTTTTTTTTTGCAACGTCGGAAACCCACGAAAAAGAAAACTAGAAACATTTGCTTTAAAAAATATTCATAACTAAAAAAAGTATTAGAGATATCCTGATATAGTAATTATAATAAAAATGGTTGTACTCATGTCGCGTTTTCTTGGGATGTGCCTAATTTTGAAAAAAAACCTCTTTATAAACTCACGTTGCGTAGGGTGATTGTGGTACATTTCTTGACCCAAAAAAAAAAATAATTTTAACGATGACAAGTTTACCCTGACAGCGAGTTCACCTAGTGGTAAGTGATGATGCAGTTTAAAATTGAAATGGGTAATCTAGACGGAGTAGCTACAATTTGATTTGACACAACACGTAGTTTAGTCGCAAATTCAGAAAACACATTAGCAAATTAACAGAATTGCGAATACGAACGTTAAAAGTATCACAATAACATTTCAAAACAAACAATAACTATAAATTTCACAATATGTATGTGTTTTCATGCCCGAACCATTAAACAGTTGCAAAATGCAAATATTCTGTGGCATATAACTCTGTCTGGAGTTCACTCATACTTTTAATACAAAACGGAAAGCTTTTGAATTCGTTTACATATCCTATCTCTTCTTTTCATTATTGTATTCAGAGTTGGTAACGTAGGTATTATCTGTACCTACTACATATTATATTGAGTTAGTATAATTTTTATGATAGTGTTTTTACCTACACTTCAAGAGCTACACAAAAAAAATTGATATAGAGACTAGTTTTCCCATTATTAACTGTGAGTTCATAATATATTTTGAAAAAAAAAATGTGACAGGAGTTACGCTATTCTGTAGTTAGGAACCGTCGAATCATTTTTTTTCGGTCGCCCGTTCATACTGAATGACAGATTCAATAGAGCTCGCTCTATGAATAAATAAATCGTTCATTCATAGATATCAAAAGGTGCATAAACACATGAATATAAATGTAGTCTTTGTCACTACGCGTAGATATGTCTTATGCAAATTTTTCTTCACTTTTTAAAATACTTTTATGTACTTACAATAATATTGTATGAGTTGCTTGTCTGTTGCTCTAATCTTCGCTTGCAACGAAAATGTAAATAAAAATAGCATTTATCTTCTTCTAACTGTGACAAAGAGTCGATGATTACAGTCAAAGAAAGTCTGAAATGGCCCTCTTAAAATATTTTGTTTTCTTTGAACATTTATAGGAAAAGAAACGCCAAGTCTCGGATTACAGTCGTAGAAATTCAAAGTTAATCTCAAGTAAAGTAACTCCGCCCGTAAACAGTTGCAGTGGACGGCTATTTGAAATTTATCCACTTTGTTCAAGAAAACAATGTAGAAACGCCGGCGAGGAAATAAAAAGGAAAAGAAAGTTAATAAAAAGTATTTTCAAATGAGTAGACAAAGACACGCTTATTGAGTCATGAACATATTTGTTCATTTTGTTAGGTCTTAATTCAGAACAATAGACTTCTTTACAAAAAATGGGCAGTTATGACAAATAACTGCATAAGTTCCCGTTTTTATGTCCCGCACAGTAAGAAGTAATTTTCCAAAACATAGTATCTGTTCTTCTCTTGGTAGTACCCGTTGAGTACGGTTCTAACCACATAGTGATATCCTTTCATTAGAGAATTCTACTCCAAAACGTTTGTATGGTCAAGATGCATTTGTTGCCAATCTGCAACTTAAGACCACAGCTGACCACCAATTGGCAGCTAGGAGCCTTCTCCTCATCGGCCGTTAACAAACTTGAGCTCCGGGCTATACTTCTAGGTTCTTTTTGAGGTTTAAGTATATCTCACTAATAAATAAGCAGTAATCCCGTGGCTCAGTGGGAAGTTTTCTCCTTCCTTGCCTTCTCTGGACGGAATATGATTCTTGATAATGGCCCTTTCTATCAATTTGTTTCATCCCAGTAACACATTTTATACTCCTTTTATGAAACTCTTAAGTAAAAAGTATTACCTATTATTATTAGCAGTTTTTTGCAGAGATAGTTTATTATTATTAACTCAAACCACCTTAAACAAATCTATCATTTTAAGATTTTTATTGTTGACAAGCTAGGTATTGAAAAATTGCTCACTTATGGTTTAACTGGAAATTATTTATCTTTCACAAAAAAGTATTATACTTTGTAAATTTATAGTTTTTTAAAGCGATATAATCATGCAAATTCTGACCTGAAAATGAACAGTTTTTGAGACTCATTGTCAATAATATCATTATACGAAGTATTTCTAAAAATGGCTTGGTTTTTCAACGAAATTCATTTTAAATTTTTTTTGAATCTTTAAAAGCGAAATTCTAACTTCAATAAACTCGTGCTATAGTTTTTCAAACACTTTATAACTGCGTAGTTCTCAAAGTTACCTAACTTTGGCTGAACTCGATCATTCTTTAAAAAGTAATAAACGTTCATAGCTGCAAAGTAAAACTTCCGATAGCGAAAAATGTGCTGATACATTATTGTGTGGACTTTCTAAGCGATTTTTATTTCTCTTTGGAAACAGACTTTAAAAGTTAGACAACAAATTATAACTGCTGCTTATTTATAAATAAATAATCGATAGACACATAATATTGGGCAAATTAAAGTTTCAGCTAACACAGTATGTGGAGAATCATAACATTATGATAAACTTATTTTATTTATTGATACATTTGGGAAAAGGTTTAATTTAAATCATAAATAAAACTGAGAAGTATATTTTTTACTGATTTTTCGATCGAATTATTACAGAAAAAATCGTAGATAAAAATATAAACAGATATGATAATTTTCATGTACTTAATCATAATATTTCATTAACTTTTTGTCATTTTAATTTCATTTCTCAACCTCTCTAAATAAGTCAATCCTTAGTTTCAAATCATCAGTCTTAAATGCCATTAGAGAATCATTTCTTGACTTTCGGATAGTAACTTTACGTCAGCACTTGTTACAATTTACGAACACAATATTTATTAACGTTACAAGTTCTAAAAAGTTCAACATTATCCATCCTTATAATATGAATAAAACTAAGTACACGTTTATTACTTTTTACAGCACATTGCGCGTACATTACGCGCTAAGTATATGTCAACTTAAGTAACTAGTCAATAAAACCAAAGTGGGATGTAGCATTGAAGCGGCTCCTCGTTGCATCGCCAGAGGATTTTCGCCTGCAAAGAGATTTGAATAAATTGACGATTCGCGAAATCGGTTTATATGAATATCGATTAGAATAACACTCGTCTGGGAATCGAAGTGAGGTTATTTCTTTGGATTGAGAAGATCAGTTCAGTTGCTCAGTTAAGCCGCATCCACCGCAATAGAAATTTGCATTTTGTATTGCGCGCTGCATATTTTTGCTTGCATTCTAATCTATGAACTAGTAAAGGATGAAGACGTCTACAAAATATAATCGCTGCAATTTCTCTCAAACAGAGTTTAGTAAATGCTCGATTTAAGGTCGATTTCACCAACGAAAATTAAGTCCTAACCGAGAGTAAATTTTATATTTTGACAGGCTTTTAATAAAAGAAGTATCATTACCCCCAACTTATTCTTTTGTTAAACGTCACTCGACGTTGGTGAAGTCGGCACTAAGTAATTTAGTGCAGCATGTCCTGTTAAAGTTAACTTGAGAACCGAGTGGAATGCGCCTTCTCTAATTAATAAGATTTCTTTTTCAAGTGTAAAATAAAAAATCCATACTATTTTACTCACCGATACTCGATAATATTCGGTAAAAACCGCTATTTTTTGCAATTAAAACGGCGTGCATACGTCATCCGAGTGAAGTCTCAAGTTAAATTTAAGGGGTTGCGGTTGTACACTAATGAATTTAACAATAAGCCCTAATTCGCACGAGCGTTAAAAAAGCGTTGCGTTAAAACCCGGCGTTGCGCTGAACATACAAAGTGCGCGTTAAAAAAGCGTTGACGTGTGAACAGATACTTGGGAATGCATTTGTTCTACTTGAAACGCTTTTTTAACAGACGTTAAAAAAGCTCTCGTGCGAATGAGGCCTCAGTAGGTATACCTGATACAAAATAATATATCATACCTCTTAATACATGCACAGAAACAGCAGACGCGGCGACGTCCGCGAGTGAGCATGTATAGTTTCCAGAGTCGTTTCTATTCGCATTCGCAATGTAGAGTCTTGACAGTGCGCCGTTCGATGTAGCCTCGGTTTTCACACTGTGAAAAAAAATCTCTAAAGAGAAATATTCCACTTTTTTTACTTACTAAAATACCATGAGATAAAAATATATTCAGATAGGTATTCAGTAGAAGAGGGGTAACATTAATACTTTATAGTCAAAAATATTTATCTAGTTGAAACACAAAGGCCATCATTTCCTCGACTGTGCTAAGTTACACGGAATGACACTTTCCTAAATTTGTGGGTCCAACGAAAACCCGTATAATGAAATCAGTGTTTTAATTAAAACATTTATTCAACCATGACAATTCTCAAACAAAGGGCAAAGCTGAGTATTAACTGTTATTTCCTTCCAAATAAATCCGGCCCCAAGTATTCACACACGTTTACAAAGAGCCGCTGACAATTTCTTTGTCCACGTTTTTAGAATGCAAATTGCTGGGGAAATCAACGCCTAGATCGGTTATCCTTTTGATTATATTGTTTGGGTTGTTGTAAGATTGGAATTTGTTCAATTACAGTTACTATTGTTTTGAGTTTATTGGTCCTTGGGGTCGGATAAAGGAAAGTGGATCGTATAACTAAATGCTAATCTAATAAGCGGGTTTGATCAAATCGGTGTAAGTTTTATTATTTTCATTTTCTAATTATTACCAAGCAATATTAGGAATGGCGGCGGGTCCTGATGTGGGAAAGTCTTACATCAGGGAACGCATCAGGACCAGGAACCATAAAAGAAATGGCTGAAACCAATAAACGGTGCAATTATGCCACCCTTATCGAGCGTTACATTTTTGCTCCGTTTGCCAAAAAAACCTGGGGCCATGGAGTCAATACTACGAGGCATTTCACTGCGATTAATTACTTCGTTTGGTAACAGAAGCGCGCTTATTTTTGATTGTTCAATATGGGAATGCAGCCAGTATTTTTGGCACCATTCTTCGCGGCATGATTTATATAGTAATTAAAAGAGGCTTGCTTTGAGTTTAGTTGTAATTTCATCATATAAAAATGTAGTCATATTTTACTAACAATGATAATAATCTGTCTGGAAGGAAAATTACCTATTTTATATGCATACGTTACTGTCATCGTATCGCCAACCCTTATTTATCAAGGTTATTTTTATTAAATTCCAAAAGGCCTTTGTCTCATACCAGAGTGGTTGAACTGATGACCTTGCTTGCCTTCTTGGAACGTTCATTTGAGTTACATTACCAGCTTTTACGTCGCATTGTTTACTCAGCATTCTTTGTTTTAAGTTTCGTAAACAATGCCATAATATTCAAGGTCCAGTTGACTGTAAAAATGAATTGCTTAGTACAGATTCTAGAGGTTTCATATTTTTATGCTACGTAGGTGCCTATATAATAAAGTAAAATATTGATATTGAAAAAATTAATATCCTCCTAACTGAATTTCAGCCACGGGCGGTCAATCTCCATAGAGATTAGCCATCTGTAGCACAAGTATGTACGCCAACACAGGTCAACTCTCTATTCAATTAGTTCCATAGCCCGATGGGACGGCAACCCGACACGACCGGAGGGACAGAAGTAAACACCACATATTGTGTATGTCTTGACACCTATAAACCCAATAACTACCTAACTAGTTTTAGACCAACGCGTGAATCGAACCCAAACCACCGGATCCTTTTTTCCATGCACATGCAAACTGTGGAATCAACTCTTTTCTGTGGTGTTTTCATTAGATTACAACATGGGGCTATTCAAGGGGCGGACCAGCAAATTCCTGAAAGGCCGGCAACGCATTGGTGGTTCCTCTGGTACTGCAAATGTTTATGGGGGGCGGTAATCACTTAACACCAGGTGACTCGCCTGCTCATTTGTTCGCTATTTTTTAATCAAAAAACCACTTACTAGACCAACGAGGCAATAAAATATATAAACAACTCAATCATACTGCATCGTTAAAATAGGTAGGAAAAGATTTAAATATTGTTCTAGTTCCCATCTTTTTATTTTTGTGTTTGTTCATCCCTAGATTATATTTAAATTAACATTATTTCACACCAAAGATCCTCAATTTCACGGGTTGTAATTTGTTTGAATTGCCCTAAATAATAAATCTTCCGGGAGTCCGGTATTAATTAACTTTAAATAGAAATTGGAATAATCATTCCTTTTATCTTAAATATACCTGTTCATTCAATAAAATTAAATATAAAATATCATTTATTATTGTTTTACATCTCTCCTGTTTTTGAAGTTTTACATTTACTTATAGCGCATTGAATCGCTTACCCTAATTTTAATGGGAGCTGTATTGCAATCATTTTTTTATGGAGTTTTTTATGTTTAATAAATTGAATGTTGTAGTCAAATAAATGACATTATCATTTCTGCTGGTATTTATTTTTAGTGTTTAATATTTAATATAATGGCCGTATATAAAAGTTTTAGCGATGTCTCTACCTACACTATGGGTAATCATTAATTAATAATTATCAATCTGCTAGCTAACGCTTTTTCAACGTTTTTCTAAAGTGTACTTATAATAATCATAGTAAGTAATAATGTTATTAATCAGTATTCATAATTATATGCGTTTTATGATTCAGGCCTATAGCATATAGGTCTTCATAAAAATAGTGTTAAGAAATCTTATTTGAATTATGCAGCCAGCGTTCTGGGCACCCTGCCTCGTTACAGTGATTTGGATGACATTTTTAATTAAGTATTTATAGTATTCGTAGAATTACAAAATAAATCTACATATTTAAGAAATTTAGCCTTTCAATTGTAAATAAGTTTCATATTTCTCAACTTCATATTTATTAATCATAGCAAAACTCACAACACACAGCATTCTGAATTACGTGTATGAATGAACGGAATGAATAATGAATGGAATAATCAGAGGATTAATAAAAACAAGTGTGTCGGTCCGTGCCCGACGACGCTTCGTTAGAGTGGTTCCGCATTAGTAAAACTGTCGCTCCAGTTAGTTCATATACAACGAATTAGTTCAAATATTGTGAACTCTAATTAATTATTACAATATTTAGCGACTATTTAGTATATACACTGAATTTTTTTATTTCTTCGATTTGGCCAGGCTATCTAAAGTTAATCTAGAAACTTTTAACAAGAAGTAAATCTAGGTATAAATCTAAAAAGGGGAATCTTCATTGAGATTGCCGTAACTAAAATTTAAAACTACAAGCTTGCTCCGTATGAAAATGTATTCATATGGTTTGAAAATATAGGTTACTAGTCGATGCCCGCGACTTCGCCCGCGTGGATTTAGGGTTTCGAAGTCCCGTGGCAACTCTTTGATTTTCCGCGATAAAAAGTAGCCTTTGTGTTAATCCAGGATATTATCTATCTCCATTCCAAATTTCAGCCAAATCCGTCCAGTAGTGTTTGCGTGAAGGAGTAACAAACATACACACACATACACACAAACTTTCGCCTTTATAATATTAGTGTGATAGTGTGAAGTGTGATCGTGTGAAGTGTGATAGTGTGAAGTGTGATAGTGTGAAGTGTGATAGTGTGAAGTGTGATAGTGTGAAGTATGATAGTGTGATGGTCCATCAAAATCTGAACGTACCTGACGCCACCACGTTTGGTGTCATAATTGAGCAGTCTTCCACCATGCTTCCAGTTGACCTGCCGTGCTGGTTGGGGAACTTCACTGACGACACATCGCAACTCAATGATAGAACCCTCCTTGTAGAACTTGTCTTGAAGAGGTCGTCCGCGCTCGTCCACTATCTCAACTTTTGGCACTGTAGGAAGAAAGTAACTTTTTGGTTATTCATACTTAAATTAATACTGATACCTACGCTATTTGCGTATTTATGTATTTTTCGGTACCCTTCAGTAAAAATTCTACCATATCATTCTCCTATTCCACTCCACCCTTCTCATATTTTATGTTTTGGCCTCTTAACTCACTTACACCTGCCCTTCAAGACGTGTAAATCAGGCTTCAGATTTTGAAAATATCAACGCAATCGATACTAAAATTATAAATACGAAAATGTTGCTTCCAAGAACATAGGAAAGGAAAAAGACTACTTTTTGTCCCGGAAAATCAAAGGGTTCTCATGAGATTCATAAAAAACATGAAGCCACATAGACGAAGTCGCGGGCATCTATTTGGCACAGAGATAGCTTGCATCGTGGAGACGGGCATGGGATACTTTTTATCTCAGAAAATCAAAGAGTTCCCACGGCATTGTTAAAAAACTAAATCCACTACGAAGTCGCGGGCATCATATTCTATAGTGTCTGCATAATTTGCTTAGCGATAAACTCGTTTATCCCTTTGTGACAATACCAGTTAGTAACTGAATATTCTATCAGTTGCATGCATTTGTATTGGCAATACAATTGATGAATTGTAAACCACTCACTGACATTGTCAAATGAATTTTAAAATAGTAAAACTCGTGAAGCGATTAATGATTTATTACCTCCCGATTCCGAAAATGATTTATGGGCTTTGATGATTTGAAAAAGCTTGCTATTTTTTTTGCGAAACCGTTTTTTCCATAATTCACAAAAACGATTTGCAGAAATCACAGAAAATGTTGACTCACAGACAGAATGATTGCAGAGATGATTTTATTTCTTTCGAATATTATTTCAAGACCAGCAGGGCCTGTCTAGGGCAATGATTTATCAAATAAATTAATCTTATAAATAATGACACTAATAATAATTGTTACAATTTACTGAATATATAAGAAATTTGTAGTATACCTACCTACTTGTGTGTAAAACTGTGCATTTTAGCTAATGGAAGTGTCAACTAATCGAAAGGTATCGCAATCATGACACAGTGTTTAGATATGAATTAATAATTATGAGTATACCTACCTACTTTATTGTGAAAACTTTACTGGTTATTGTAATTATCTAGACGCACTTAAGGTTAACATTATGTAAAATGTATAGCTGTTTGTTTTCTAAATAAATAAAAATAAATAAGTAAATAAAATATAATTTATGTGTTATTTTATATAAATAGATATAATAATACATTATGAGATCTCACTCGCCATTTTAGGCCTAAGTGTCATGTCAAAAGTACGATTTAAGTTCTTAATTTAAAGGTGGTTCCGTACTTGACATGACAGCTGTTGACACATAGAGCTAAAAAGACCGAGTTAAATTAACCCTTGATTAACCTAGCTTAATCATCACTTAAAGTTTAAATGATGATTAAGCTAGGTTAAAAACTTCTACATATTCTTTATCTAACATTTCTAGGCATTTTCTATTGCTTCCAGGTAATATACGAAACGCTTTTCAAATTTTAAACTTTAAGAAGCTTTTCCTGAAGTAGGTATGTGGGATATAAAGTACTTAAATTTAACAGAAGCTAAAAATCTTGTGAGTAAACATTTCTCATTCTGGTATCTAAAAGATCTCTGGACTAGAATGTACCTTCTGATATAGTATAAAAATATGGCTCAGCTATAAAGGAAGATGCACACTATTCGTTTTAAGCTTTATTTACCTAAGCATTAAGTAAGTAGGTAGATTCAGTTAATGCATTTTTCATATTCAAGATGGAACATGTGAAGTAACATCTAAGTAAATAATAACTTAGCATCAAAAAGCACTACTGTTTACCCTGTACACTTCGCACGATATCACTTACCTACCTAATCAAGGAAATTTCGCTGCAAATACCTACCCTGTTTATTATTCCAACCCACGCTTAGCTGACCAGCAGGTAACGTAAAACGGTACCTTTACTCGGGTTAAATACCCTGTTAATATAATATTATTATGGAGCTGAGATTCCGCAAAGCATTTTAAGCGTTATTTAAACATGTAATTGAAGACAAACGTCGGAAGTTACCCCGGCATCGTGTGAACATAAATTATAACTCTTATCCGACCCGGGTATACGGTAGATCGGAATGTCTGTTTATATTCCCTTAATGTTTTAATTATTATCTTTTAACCCTGTTTAATTCATTGTAAATAATGTTAGCTGAATTTGTTTAGTAGAATTAGGTTAGGTTGAAGAGTTATCAAATAAGCAAAACCTTTAATCCGTTATAATTCGGAAAAACATTTTTTATCTTCTCAATAATGGATTTTATTCAGTCAAAAAGCTATTTATTTACTTTACTTATACGTTTTTGGACGTCGGTAATGAAAAAATATGTGTATTTTATTTATTAACATCTTGATTGTACCATATTTAACCAAATAAATACCTACCTTTAGGTATATCTACTTACAATATTTTACTTATAGGATTTGAAAGTATACCAAAGCTGCTGGCCCGCCTTCCTTATAAAGAGGCCACCGACTTCAATATAAAATTCTTATGTAGTTCAAAGCTACTTTGTATAAAATTTCCATAACCCTACAATATCACTATACTATACACTATCACTATACCTTCAATATCCATCCTTCCATATCCATACTTAATATTATAAATGCGAAAAGTTTGTCTGTCTGTTTGCTTGATTTCACGGCCCGTCTGTTTAACCGATTTTGACGAAATGAGAGACACTTTCCATCCCGGACACGGACATACTCGTAAGTTATTTTTTGTTACAGAAAATCAAAGAGTTCCCACGGGTTTAAAAAAATCTAAATCCACGTAAATAACTTCCCGTCTATTTGGTAGGTAAGTACGGAGGTAGCTTGTATTAGGATATTTAAATATCCAAAGTATTCAAATAATATGTAATACCCTTGTTCTATTTGTTATGGTGAAACAGACCCTTGTAAGCAATTTTCCTAATAAAAGGATCGTGTTCTACAAATTTCTACTCGAACCTTTACCGGTAACAAGGAAAGGGCCTATTAGCCTCGTATTAAAATTCCTTGCGAACGCTCCTTTAAGGATGTGACCGTCCTATTTTAGTCTTAATTCTACCTTTTTCACGTTCAACCTTCGTATGTCCGGTCAATTTAATCTTATATACCTATGTCTTCACATAATATATCATTCTATAAAGCTTGAAACAAACTAAATGCAACAGAAGCGCGGCCTGAGGCTCCTGAACGGTAAGGTGTTACTTACGCAAAACATGCGCCAACGCGTGTATGATTAATAATTGTTGTGACGAACTGAGTGTTCACGCACTAAAAAGCACGTCAAAAGAGCGCGATCCCTAACAGTGCATGGCAGAAGTAGCGACTCTACTACTACGACTATAGATAGCTATCCAAATTGTACAACTTCGTATGTTTATTACAACCATGATTACAACATGATCCCTGTCACGTTAGCCTTTTTATCTTCCGATTTAATCGTATGTTAAATAAGACGAAGGGATTTATTGGGTAGACGAGAAACGTATTTGGGATTGTATATAAAAAAGTATTATTAAAATATTCAGTACATCTTAAAATTTGAGTGGTAGAAAATTTCGTTGAGAATTATCTTGGTATTGACTTTTGCGTTTTTACGTTGTGTTCCTATATTATGTGCTGCGTTTACATTCGTACACCAAGGAGTCCCCTACCGTAAGAGGGCTGCATAATATCATAAGAATTTGTCTATCAGAAGGATAATATGACACACAGTGGAAGGTACTTTGGTTGAACATTTTGTATGAGATTCCGTACACTATCAGAATTCTTCCTATCATACGACTGTTTCTGAAGCTCACAAAATGCACGCGAAGCGGATGTCAGAAATTTGCTGTAACAGAATGCCAGAAGGGGCGACCGCTGTTTACATTTTGTAGTAGACTCCGAAACTAAGGCTTTATTATTATCATAAAGCTGGCGGTCAATCGCAAACTAAAGTCAAAACCGGATCAAACTCTTGATATTTGACGGGTTGTGTAGAAGGTCACTCAACAAACTTTTTATTTTATTAGAAACTAGAGAATGCCCGCGGCTTCGCTCGCGTGGATATCGGTTTTTTATCCCGTAGGAACTCTTTGATTTTCCGGGTTAAAAAGTAGCCTATGTTATTCCCCGGGATGTATCCCAAGTCTGTACCTTTCATTAAAATCGGTTCAGCTGTGAAAACGTAGCAAACAGACAGACAGACACACTTTCGCATTTATAATATTATAAGTATGGATACTAAGTGTCAATGAGCTAATTAATTACGATCTAGCCTTATAGTTTTATTTACTCTCTCTTTCTCGATTATGTTCTTTCGGTACCAGCAAAACGTCAAAAAGTTTTCTAACAGACAAATTCTTATACATAATATGAGGTCTGCCTAACTAGAAGATTCCCCATTTTAGGCTCGATTGTGCCTGAGTATGTACCTATTGTGTGTTATTATGTTAAAGTAGGTAAGTACAGCACGTAGGTATTTTCGCGTATAATCCCAAACATGCCTCTGCGGATCACATTATGCAAAACATCTTATTAAGATCATTCCCTGATAAAAATAATTTTAGGGACCTGCCAACTAAGAAGGGAAATTTCATATTTCTCTATACCTGTTTGTGCAATTGTATATTTTTAAACTGAAAACTTTTTTAGGCACGTTTGAGTGATTTTGGGATGGGTGAAAAGTTCAAAATTACGTTACTGACATACTAATTTTAATATCGGAGTGCTGATAAATGTAAAAACTAAACTTAAGTTTTAGGATTTAATTTCCATTTGATTTAAAAATACAAAAAAACCCTGTTATTTTATAGTTTTTAATTTTTACATCTGGCGGCAGTCCTCACTGACTGCTAATATATTTTTTTTATTCAATAATATATAAAATCTGACCTTTATAAAATCTATTGATAGAAAAAAAGGTAATCAAGGGACAATATCGACGTGTTATATTTTAGCCAACGTGTTCTATCCTGACCTTTATCTTGGATGAAATATTGCGATGATACGGTCAGGCCAATATGTGCAAAAACTGATAACCTGCCAATACCAATAGATTTATAAACATGTTCCGATTTACACCCGATACAGGTTTGCGCAATATCTTCTCTATTGATCAATGGTATAAACTATTCCGAAAAAAATATTTAAAAAAATTAGACTTTATACTTGGACGTAAGATTTTTAACATTTATTACCTGTTATCTCTCAATGCCATCATGATCCAAATTTCATAGTCGCTGATCCCTGTGTTGGGGACAATTCGTAGAAAAACTTTCAGCTTTTATAAAATAAAAAAACGAAGGTCTGGCACGCGCTGGCTCTCTCTATAGATTGATTGTCATCTGGTTAGTGTAATATTGAGGAGACGGAAAAGTTATACTACGTTGCTTGTCTCAGTTAATTCTTGGATGTCCTAAGTAACGTTATCTTCTTACTGGGTACTACTAAATATAAAAAAATTAAAAAAAATCTTACCAACAACACTCAGGTGAACTCTTCGCACCAGGGGCGGGTGCGTAGATATCTGGCACTCGTAGTATCCTTCGTCCCTTTCACTCACGTACTGTATGAGCAGGCGCCAATCATTGGGCTGCTCGAAGGCTAAAGAGTAACGGGAATCCGCTGAATACGTGTGGCGTCCGAAGGAAAGAAGATGGAGATCTTCGCCGCGACGTCTCACCCATGATATCTGGCAAAAACATTTTACATAATAAAAAAACCGATGCCCGAGATTTCGTTTGCATGGCTTGAGGTTTTCTAAAAATCCCGTGATAGTTCTTTGAATCTCTGGGATAAAAACCGGACAAGTTATTATAGAAATCTAGAAATGTTTTAACAGAACAATTGCTACCCCTGTTTATTGTCTTTTTACACTCCTTTCTTCTATTGGTTGACTAGCTGCCCGCCTGGATTAGCACATAGGCTACTTTTTATCCCGGAAAATCAAAGAGTTCCCACGGGATTTTGAAAAACCTAAATCCACGCGGACGAAGTCGCGGGCATCAGCTAGTTTTAGATAAAGCCAAAATAAAATTCTTGGAAGAATTTAATAAAATCATGCAAAAGTCGCCAAAAATGCTTGAAAGAACGGAGATCCCTTAGCTAGTTTCGATGTCGTTAAACAGAAAGGGCCCCTTTGTCGCAGCCTTTATACTCATACTTGAATTTTTATTCCATTATTTTAGGATGGGATCGTTGATCCCTTTAATGTATGGAATATTCCGTTATTTCTATACCTTCTTATAAATCCACTTTAGAAAACCCTTGTTTTATTTTGCTCAATCTGTATCACATTACTGTTTTACTTATGATTTTTAACCCCCGACCCAAAAAGAGGGGTGTTATATATAAGTTTGACGTGTGTCTGTGTATCTGTCTGTGGCATCGTAGCTCCCAAACTAATGAACTGATTTTAATTTAGTTTTTTTTGTTTGAAAGGTGGCTCAATCGAGAGTGTTTTTAGCTATAATCCAAGAAAATCGGTTGCGCCGTTTGAAAGTAAACAGCTCTTTTCTAGTTACTGTAACCTTCACTTGTCGGGGGTGTTATAAATTTTTAATTTACACTTGTAAATATATTATTTGACTTTGGCTTTGGGATTCATTTACCCAAAGTCAACGTCAAATAATATATTAATACATTGATAATTGATTGGTAGATGGTAAGAGAAATAGCAACTCACTGTCTTTTCTCCCAAGTCATGGACCCGACAGTGCAGATATACGCGACTGCCCAACTGGGTTGTCACGTTGTTAGTAGAGGCATCATCTTCGAAGAATGGCAGGGGCTCTGAAGTAGTGGTGGAGATGTCTTCTTCCTGGTCCTCGTACACCTCCGTGAACACCTCGTGCCAGAACGGTCCATTGATGATCTTCTTGTCACCGGTTTTGAAATCTGACATGATAGAAATGAGAAAGTCAAGTGCAAGTAATAGAGCCTCGATATCTCAACAGTTGAGGAGCGGACTGAATTCCGAAAGGTCAATGGTTCAACCCCCACCCGTTGCACTATTGTCGTACCCACTCTTGGCACAAGCTTTACGCTTAATTGGGGGGAAAGGGGAGTATTAGTCGTGATTAGCATTTATATAAAAAAAGTAATAGCAGTGATATCCTAGTGTTAATTCAATTAAATTATATTAGGAAATCTGTATGCCTGAGAGTTCTCCAACATGTTCTCAAAGTCTGCTTTTCTGCACTTGGCCAGCTATGGCCAAACCCTTATCGTTCTGAAAGGTGTCCTCTCATTACCTGCCACTTTCTTCTTTAACTGCCTTGTTTTAATGCTAAAATGTGTCCATATATCTACAGCCAGCGCTCTAAGAGGAAACGTTACGAAATTAAAATCATTCAATCAGTGCACTGCTGCAGTCGTCGAGGGTAGTTCTTATATAATAATATGTTCTCGTACCTGCCGTAATGTTCTATTTAAAAATAAAAAGCCGGTAAATTTTTTAAATCATTTAAATACCAGAACATAATTTTACACTTACTTATTTAAAATGTAGAATTAAATACACAAAATATAAAAGACAACTTAAACAACGATTCTACATAACAATCATTTTTCATCTTCAACTGTTGAACGACCGAGTAAAATCCAAATTGTACTGAAAGTAATAGAATCGCAAAAAGCGAGGCAAACGAATATTAAATAGAAATGAAACAGTTTTAAAATTTATTAAGGAAAAGGCAAACGAAAGAAAATTCAAAGCTACCAGTTGCTGGGAAGAGGATGCTTTGTTAAGAAACATTTCTCCGCTTCCTATTAACGTCGAGTAGTTGCTATTTCTTGGATAAATGATTGTTAGTTACTGTGAATATTAAGTCAAATCAAAAGATCAAATGCGAGACGAATTCGCACATGAAGGGTTGGCCGTACCATTGTCCAAATTATAACACTTTATCGAGAGTTAAATTTTTGTTCCTTTTGCCGTGGAGACCCTGGGGCCATGGATTCTTAATACTATAAAATTTACGAGACATTTCACCGCGAGTAGTAGCCTCATCTGGTGGCTGGCTCATTTTTTTGCGCAAAGGATCAGCACTGTCCAGCGCGGATATTCAGCCACTATTTTTGGCACCAATTCATGGGGACATGATTTATACAGTAATAAGATTGTAATACGAGTATTTGTACTTTTATTTTTTTGTGTTGTGACAAAAAAAACCGACCAAGTGCGAGTCAGACTCGCGCACTGAGGGTTCCATACTCGGGAACAGACAAATAGACAGATAGACAGACAGACAGACAGACAGACAACAGACAACAAAGTGATCCTAAAAGGGTTCCGTTTTTCCTTTTGAGGTACGGAACCCTAAAAACGTATTTTTCCCTTTACTTGCATGTGCTTAAGGACAGTTTTTACTATTAGTAAGATTACCTGGTATCTGCGGGGCGATTACACATAATGTCCTTGTGAGCAGGGCACTGAAAATCAGCAGGCCAGCTGACGTCATCTTGTCAATCGCGAGCGTTATGAGCCGTAGAATTCATTTGGCTAGTCGTCTCTGCTCCTGTGGAAAACATTTCAGCTTTAGCGAGAAGACTTTGTTTGCGTGACCTTATGCTTACTAAAAACTAGCTTTTGCCCGCAACTTCACTTGCATGATTTACGTATACTTAGTTTTACGTAGATTTTTCAGTTGGTTTATTTTGGCTTTAGACTAAACGTACTCGACATTCCTGAAGATTGTCCAAGCCAATTGCAATATGCCCGGATTTCAACTTTGTACTGTAACATAGACTTAAACGGAACATAGCGAGAGTAGGTTTTCCGGGCGGACGGGCGGACGGACGGACGAACAGACAACAAAGTGATCCTATAAGGGTTCCGTTTTTGCTTTTGAGGAACGGAACTCTAAAAATGTAATAAAGTAACTATAAACCAGAAACCTACTCTGTGAATGTAATCAAAACTTTGCGAGCAGTTTTCTCAAAATCTTGTCACAGAGACTTACCTACTTACTATGTTTATCGCAAGGGCCCGGGCGGCAGAATGTATTTGCGTCATAAGTCGGAACTAATATTACAGAAAAATACTTGAGACACACCCAAAAGACCTTGCTTCTAGATTATATTTATAGGTGCGTAGGTAGCTTAAAAGGCACACAGGGAAACAAGTGTAAATTAAAATTACAGGGGCTCAAAGATTTGTATGTAAATTTTTAAGACCGCGTAACTTTGAAACCGAATATTTTAACAGAAATCTGGTAAAAACCACAGACATAGATATTAGTTTCTAGAATATGTCTGCAAAATTTTATGGACTTTGGTTGCTTAGTATTCAAATGAAATTGGAACTACGTTTGTATGAAACGAGTGACGGAGAGAGCCCTCTTAATATACGAGAGCCTCAGGTCGATTTTTTTAGTCAGTTCCAGTTGGGTTCTACGTTTTATAAAAAAAAACATACATAAGCTGGAGGCCCAGCTGAGTTTAAGTTGTGCGTTGATATATCAGTTAGTTTATCATTCTATCATATTATTTAGACAAGTATTTTAGTTGTACTGTTAATAAGTATTATTATATTCTAATATTCTTTGTGGAATTTGATATTACGGATTATTTATCACATTACGTTCCACACATCCGAGCTCAACGGATGTGTCTAGGAATGTATGCATAAATGTTTTAATGTAGATTTCATCCAACTTTCGCTGCCGGTACCAAATTACACGAATACCATATTTTGTATATATATTATGCCTATATTACTCATTCATCTACATTTATTTATTAAGGAATCTTTATTGTACACATAATGCATATCGCAGGGAAATGGTAAAAATCGGGATTTGATCAAATCCCTTAGGGATACACTTTAACAATACAAAATACAGAAGAAACTATATTGAAAATATACAAATGTGATCTTATTTCTAACTTAGACAACCTTTAATGAAATGATTTTGTAGTTGATCAGTTAGTATTTTGTTCATTTTAATTAAAACTGTTGGTATTTAAAAATAAATTGTACCTGACTACCTACATTTGCAAATTTACAAACAAAATCCATCTAAAGTCCAAACTCATGAACAAACCATGCAACTTTATTAACAGTTTTAGTTAAAAACAAAAGTTTCGTTTAAAACAGGTTTCGTAATTTCACGTCTCGCCTCTGATTTCCAAATTTAATGCTCATCTCTAGGAAAATAATGGGTTGGATATACTTAATGCATTTGGATGCATACGTCCAGTTTTATTAAAGGTTTAATTTTAAAAAGAGTTTAGGAAAACACTGCTGCTAGATTTGTTGTTATAAATATTCAACTCGCTAGCTAATACGGTTAAGGAGATACAGCCCGCTGACAGACAGAAGGGTGGATGAACGGACGGACGAATAGTGGAGGCTTCGAATAGGGTTCGGTTGGCAAACTTCGGGTATAGAACCCTGAAAAAGCAATTAAAAAAAAAACTATTATTAAAGTAATAATATGTACTTAAGTACATATTAATTCGTCAGCTTAAACTCAAAATTAGGTTTGATGGCGCTTAACTTTACTCGTACAGTCTTCAAAACAAATACCTACACAATTTCTGAACCACATTGTGTAAAATGCGCTATAAAAATTCCACAGACAAAATATACTTTTTCGCGCTCTGTGGCGTAGATGAAACCACCTCGAACCAAGTTTGGCGTTTATCCTGAAATTTTTCTCGAGTAAAATGTTGACTTTTTGACACTTTGATATGGAGTCCCCGTGCTGGTGACATTGCAGACGATAAATCAAATGCATTAGGTATGTTTATACCATAACTACAAATCTATGCCGCTATTTTCCACGGTTTTCATGATTATATTATAATAAAACTAGCTGATGCCCGCAGCTTCGCCCGCGTGGATTGGTCAGATCCCCTGCAGCATCAGGATTGAGGAGTTGGAATCCAAATTTTGTATGAAACAATGTCGCAAAGTTCCTCTATCGATTAAAAAAGAAATGACGCAAATCGATTCAGAAATTTCGGAGATTTCGGTGTACATAGGTAGAAAAACACAACTCCCTTCTTGAAAGTCGGTTAAAAAAATAGCCTATGTTACACCCTGGTCAATCCTCTACTTGTATGTGAAAATCCCGTTAAAATCGGTTCAGCCGTTACGAAGATTAGCCTTTTCAAACAGACAGACAGACAGACAGACAGACAAAAATTTTAGAAACGTGTGATTCAGTTATGGTATCGTTCAAATAACCATATGACCTTAATATGTGGTAGTTATTTCGAAATTACAGACAGACACTCCAATTTTATTTATTAGTAAGTATAGATTCGCTTTCAACTTGCGTAGAGTGGTAGAGCTTGGTAGAGAGAGTGGTATGCTTCATGCTACCGAAACACTTTTTTAGTGCGCATGTGCGCGATCTGTGCATGTGCAGTTCGCGCGCCAATTTCAAATTTTTATACTTGGAACATAAATTGTGATTTGCAAGTGACTTATGCTCAGCATAAACAAACTCACGTGTGCAAAAAGAAAACGATCACGATATGCAATAGCGCATGCGTCTGCGCATACTATTAATTTATTTCGTTGCGTGAGCGTTGCAAACGAGGGAAAGCATGCTAGAGACTGCGTGCGTCATTGCGTGCACCACAGCGTTTCCTGCATGCACTATTTCCAGTAAACATCACATGGTATATTTAGGTAAGTAGTTAGTTCATGCATCTAACTCAAGTTGAAAGCGCACCAATCTAGTTACATCTGAAAAAAAGCTCTTTCTAGGTTATTTTATTGATGCCGAGTAGAATTTGAATGTTTATGAAATCAATAAGTTCATCAATATTAAGGTTAGGTTCGTAACCACTGCGCTCCCCCGTAGCCAGTGGTATCCTCTATGACGGATTTTCCTCACGAAAAAAGGTTAGGTAGGTATTAAAAAAAAATTTATGAGCAGGTAACACTGATTTTGTAACAAAGTGTCTAATTGAACACAGCACATGAGAACTGAGTAACTATTGCCTAATTTTGTACACAATTATTACATTAATTTGAACACAACTACGCAAATTAGCCTCAATTAACGCGAAGAGTTGCTTTATACAAAACATTTAAATAGTTTGATCTAGTTACGAGTAGTGTTACCTAAACACAAAACAACTCGTATTCAATAATAAAATTACAAAACTTTGACGTTTTCATTTATTTGTGTTCAACGGTTATTAAAACGGTTTTCTTGTAACATGTCTGTGTTTTAATCTATTTTGTTTTAGTTTATGTACTTAAACGATAAAATTAAGACTATAATATTATAGTAGGTGGCATAATAATGTATTGAAACTAAGATTTCATACCACGATATAATCAATAAAATTAGGTATTTATTTATTAAGAATGGTCAATATTTTCGCAAAATAACAACAATCCATGAAATGCCTTCCCAATTCCAAAACGATTGCAACTGGGACAATTTTTTTTCCAAATCAATAAGTATTCAAATAAATTCTAATACCTACTACCAGCCACGGAGGAATACAATGCCCAAAAACTTCAAGAAGTTCCATCCCACCGCTGACGACGGAACACAAGGTACCGAAGTGTGAGAGGCATGAATGTATATTATATTAATACCTAAGGCAAGGTAAAGATTTGCACATTTTAATACAGCAAGCATTATTATTCTCGGACAAAATTCCCGGGAAAATGCATTAACGTTTCTGTATAGGGAGGAAGTGATACAATAAATTCACATTATTTTCTTTTTAAAGCGCGACAGAGTTGCGATAACCCGTTAAAGTATCACCCTTACTACGGGTCTCTTTTGTAACGTTTAAAATATCGCATTGCGAAAAGCTAGTTTACATTTTAATCGTAACTCGATACCAGCTTATTGGCCCTAAATGTACAGTAATAACATTGCAATCGTTGCCATTACATTTCAATATATTATTTGTGAAATTAGTTGCTCCACGTGATTTATTAGCGGATCCAAACTAGGAATCGCGCTTGCATCTAGAAACTGCATTAGCTATCATCTGAATTGGTAGACGAACTAAGAATCAAGTTTTTTTGGGAATAACAGGAAAGAAGTCTGTGAGAACCACACATTTACATATACAAATAAACAAAATCAAGCGTGCGGTTTGTCACTCCATCTAAGTTTTGTCTATCGTTTAAGTTACTAATCGATAAGTAACTTAAACTAAATTATTTATTATTATGAGTCAATATGCAACCAGGCCTAGACACAAAATACATTTTTTACTAGACGTTTCAACCATTTGAAAAACTGCTCAAATTAAATAATGATGTTTTGCAAGTAGGTAGTAGGGGTTATTTGTTCAAGAGGCAAATATTAAATATGTTATAGTGCTGTCATGTCACATTTTCACAAAAGAAAATAATTTTGTACGACCGGATAAGTATTGTACCTACATATTGTGATCTTTTTTTACCCGACTACGGCAAAGCCGAAAAGAAGGGTTATGATTTTAGGAGTCTATGTATGTATGTATACATATATGTAATTTCAGAAAAATCTTCAGATTCAAAACGCACTTGCTGCGCTGCTACGCACTTGAGCCAAATAGCTAGGCTAGATCTCATTGACCTTAGTAAAAATTCAATTCAATTCAATTCAATTCCTTTATTGCAAGATTGTAAGTAAAAAAGATGTTACATAAATTTTAAGTAGGTACGTATCACAATCTGCCATGACATGGCGTGCAAAATTAACTATCTTTATATACATTTTCAATACATTTTCAATGAGTACATAAAATATCATTTTTAATCAATAGAAAATTTAACAATTCAATATATAAATTAGCAAAAGAACTTACAGTCATATTCAAAGAAAAAATAATGCCTAGAAAATCATACTAAAAGTAGTAGGTATAGGTAATCTAACCATGTGATGTAGGCATCGTAGTAATATTAACATAACATATTCTTCTTAAACTTTGGAGACTTTCCAGCGTTCATTTTTGAAGAAAATGTGGAACATCGGTTACGTTATAGCACAGAAACTTCAAATTAAAATATGATTTGTGGTATATTTAACCCAAATTTTTTGGCTCATTTTTACTTACCTAAAGTTTTTAAAGATCTTCAAAGCTGGGAAAAAATTCTCGGTTCGGTTACTAAATATAATAAAATACTTATCTTACTAATCTTAGCTTTTTTTACTTCTGTATAAAGTTGCTTTCTAATGATGAAAAAATAATTATTAAAATGGGTTCAATAGTTTCAGGGTTTATCGAATATACAAATGCTTAGTGCACGTATATGGTCACCATGGCCTTGCATGTGCCAAAAGTGCCGGTCGTTTCTCCCGTCATGCTTCCCTGATCGGAGTCATACGTAGGTCTCTTGTCACAGCTAAAGTGCCTGCAGTATTAGAACCAAATGGTTTGGCACGTAGCGATGGCAAGAGACCAGACGGTATGACTCTGGTTCCGTGGAAGCAAGGAAGGTCGCTTGTATGGGATGCCACGTGTGTTGATACACTGGCGCTGTCTCACATACAGGTGACCTCCGTGGCGGCCGGAACGGCAGCCACTAAGGCAGAAAGGGCCAAGAGGCGCAAATATGAAAATATAGAAAATAATTTCATATTTGTGCCTTTTGGAGTGGAGACCATGGGTTCGTGGGGCGAGGATGCCAGATCCTTTTTTAAGGACCTGTCATCCCGTCTTGTGGAGTCCACGGGTGACCGGAAATCTGGCAGTTACCTTGGTCAGCATATTAGTCTGGCCATTCAACGAGGTAACGCAGCCAGCGTTCTGGGCACCCTGCCTCGTTACTGTGATTTGGATGATATTTTTGTTTTATAATTTTTATATTTAAGTATTTTTAACATTTGTGAAAATCTGTATTATTACTTTCTGAATAAAAATTTATTAATGCTTAGACAAATCCTTCCTCTTTGTACCTACCTGATGTAGTACCTAGTTAGATGAAGTAGCTGATATTTTTTTTAAATGAACACCTAAATGGAAGATTTTGTACGATAGTTTATTTAGTTTAGAAATTATGCTGGAACTCCAAATGATTAAGTGTTAAACTTTTATACAAATTGGATACAAATATCTATAGGTAGGAATTTAATCAAAAATATTTTTCTAAAACGAGCAGAAAAAACCTGATTACACTTAAATGAAAAAAATTCCGTCAGCCGTATCGTTGATTCGTTCATTCATCAATCAAATAGAATAGTTTAAAAAAACAGCAAGTAAAGAATCTCCAAGCATAGGTCCCTCAAAATTTATAGGTCTTTCAAATTAGGCCCATAATAAGCACTCATTGTTAAGGAGGTTGTTCTAATGTTTTCTTGCACGAATACTCGTATATTTTTGCACGTCTACGTATATTTCTACAGCAACGTGGCGTAGCGAAATGCGAAATAAGAGTATTTTCGCTCTGCCGACTCGAATAAAGTCATAAATAAAGGAGGGTAGTTATTCTTATATAATTAAACGTCCTCGAGGTTCATGTTAGAGGAAAAATGGGAAAACAACTACAGAGTGGCGTCAACATCTCATTTGCGCGATATGCTCTCAGTATTATTACGTTTGTCACGGTGCGCCTTGCAAAGTATTTTATTGGATGTGGGCGGGCAGTTTTGTTCATATACCTACCTTTTTCAAACAGCTTTCTAGTTGCTGTGGTAGCCTAGTTGTTAGGACGTCCCCCTCCTTATCAGAGGTCAGGAGTTCAATCCTGGCCACGCAACTCTAATTTTTCGAAGTTATTCTCATGTCTGGCACTTCTTGTATTACTGACGTCAGTTTTGGTTGAGCATACCTACAGTCATCTGAATGTGTGGCCTCTATGTAGGGATGGTTATGTGCGTTTTAAGTAATTTAATATCACTTGTTTTAGCTGTGAAGGAAAATATCGTGAGGAAACCTGCATGTATGAGAGTTCTCCATAATGTACTCAAAGGTGTGTAAAGTCTGCCAATCCACACTTGGCCAGCGTGGTTAGACTATTACAAATCTGGCGAAGGCTTTTTCATTACTACTAGTGAATCAATGGAACTTATAGAACTATGTTTATGATTTTTTTTTCTAATGACAATACAACATTATGTTGTAAACTTTGGTTTTCAACTTATCTATCTGGGTCGTAAAGGGGTTTCACCCCCTCAAACTGCGACAACTGAGGACTACTAATACATAATAGGTATAAACGCGAAAGTTTGTATGTATGGATGGATGTATGTTTGTTACTCTTTCACGCAAAAACTACTGGACGGATTTGGCTGAAATTTGGAATGGAGATAGATTAACACATATGCTACTTTTGTCCCGAAAAATCAATGGATTCCTATGGGATTTTTAAAAACCTATATCCAAGGGAACGAAGTCGCCGGCATTGGCTAATATGCTAATAATTTTAAATTGATAGTCAAGGAGCATTATTATGTATAATGACCAAAGAAAGACAACTTCTCCTCCTCTACTTCTTGAACATATCATACTATGTTTACTTACATGATGAAATAAAAACAAACGAAGCCTTTTTGTTTTCTTAAATAATACGAAGCGCACGCCACTATACTTACTTACATTATGATGACAGAAGTTCGACGTTCCAAAAGAACTTGCAGGTAAACCCTTAAGGCATATTTTGAATATGAACTCAGTTAGCGTGATTAAACATCATTCAGCCGAAAGAACTTGAATACACAATAACTCATATTTCCCAAAATGCTGAAACAAATATTATTTTTCTTCAGTTTCAGCGTACATTGCGAGGTCGTGAATAATACGAATAGGTATTTTTTACTTGTTTTAGAGATTTATGAGCCGAAATGCAAACTGGGCATGCTATAAATTAGCAACACTTTAACTTTGCCTAAACTTTAGGTTGTTGTTTTACTGCACAAATAGGAACTAACCAATGGTTTTGTGCCCTTTTAGCATTCCACACACGACCGAATACTGACGTATTTTAATCTAAATCCTGTTTTGGTTCTCGTTACTCAAGCATTATTTAATCGGAAACTTAAAGAAGACAACGAAGAAAAATAATTGACAGAATCGCTTTAGATTTTACGGAGTTGTGGAGTAATATTGGCAAAAACTACTATTTCCTATCCCGAAAGATCCCTATTGTTTTCCTGGATAAAAACTATTTTATATTATGTTAACCCGGAGTTATAAGTATGTCTAGTTTCATCCAAATCCGTTCAGTAGTTTCAGTGTGAAGCGAGCACAGACAGATAGACGGGCAAAAATAAAAGTTAAATTGTTTTGGGGTCTGTCTCGATAGTAGTTCCTCCAATTAAAATTATAAAAATTGTTCAGTTACAATTTTATTATAAGTATAGATAAAGGGGTACGATTTAAAAACCCAGAAACTTCAGTAAAGCTGTTCTCATGCAGAAAACGCGTTTCTGTATCCGCCGTAAGATATTCAAAACAATGACGAAAGAAAACAGTTCCCATTAAAAGCACAATGCTTAGACAAGCATCTCTCAATAGAGATATTTTTCTGTTGAGACCATCGATCTATATCAATGATTGAGAGAAAGTTCTAGTTGACTGTGTAATTGAGTGTATCATAGAAGAAATCTTATAAAGTTTCTATAATGATGTGAAATGTATGTAGATAATACTTAAAAATAAAAATACCGGCCAAGTGCGAGTTAGACTCGCGCACCGAGGGTTCCATACTCGGGTATTTTTTCCGACAGTGCACGATAAATCAAAAACCATTATGCGTAAAAATAAATAAAATTCTGCTTTAGAATGTACAAGTAAAGTCCTTTCATGTGATACCCCACTTGGCATAGTTATCTTACTTTGAAAATTGAAACACATTTTAATATTTTTTTCGGTGTTGTAACCACAAATTCACGGTCTTCGGATTTATTCCTTTACTTGTGCTATAAGAGCTACCTACCTATCCATGGTTCTAGGTCAACGGGAAGAACCCTATATGTTTTCTTGACAGACATGACAGACGGACAAACAGACAGACAAACAACAAAGTGACAAGGGCTCCGTTTTTCTTTTTGAGGTACGAAACCCTATACATGAAATTTAGCTGACGGTAATAAATTAATAATACCTTCCTATCTCGCAATTAACAACCCAGTACTTACCTATAGTACAGATTATAGAATTAATCTTCAAAAAAGCAAAAAGAAATTCAAAGTGTTTGTAGAGGTCTTTTGACTTTGACTGCCTTAACAGTTAAACTGTTTTGAATGGATGAAAAAAACGTTTTATTCCTTTTTTAATGAAAACAAGGCCTGCGAAGGCCGTCTCGAAACATTTCTTCTTAAAGATTCTTTGAACGTGTTCTTAAGATAATTGTATTAAGTGGATTCATCGTTTTGTATTTTGTTTATCAGGCTTTTAATCATCGTTCATTTTGACTTAATGAAAAAAGTTGTGGATATTACGTAAGTTTTTAATTTTAATTTAAAATATAGCATAGAACTTTCTTTCTAAAAATTAACTATAATAAAGTTATTTACTGAAAGTAACCATCTAGGTAAGTACTAGATGTTTGATAATAAACTAATCAGCAAAATGCAAAAATGTCTCTGACGGAGTGCTAGCTTTTCACAGCCCATCTGTTACATCGATTTTGATGATACAAATATAGCTTGCATAACTGGGAAGAACGCCGTAGGCTACTTTTATCCCGAAAAATCAAAGAGATCCTACGCAATTTTTTGAAAAATAAATCCCATCGAAGAAGTCGCGAGCATCATCTTCATATTTTATTTATTTGCATCCCGCAAAACTATTATCATCAGTATTGAAAATAATCTTGATAGTGCTCTTCAACGCATTGTTGAATGGAAAATGCTTTTGCACTTTCAAAGACGGCCACCTATTTAGTTACTGACTTGGGTCAACGTTGCTTACCCCGCATAATCTTTGTTTCGATTTAACCGGCTGGACCAAGATAAAATTTAACTCTCATTTTATAATTAAAGCGGCCATTATTCTCGTTTATTGTTAGAAAACGATGTGCACGCTGTGTGTGCACTTGTAGAACAATAGTCTACAAGCACGTACAATGTAAGGTTTAATCTATGCACAATTGTGGAACAGTTTATTTTACTCTCACGTTCTTGCAATATGTTTTTACTTTAAATAATTAATGTAGAATATTATTTTATATTAAGTAAGTACTACATGTGGATGAAAAAATATCGTAGTCTTGATAATATGCTTTAGCTAGCATGATAAATATAAATACTGGGAAATAAATAACAGTATGAGTAATGTAGAAACGGCCAAGAAAATGGTTGAGCACTTTTCAATTAATGTCGAACATTAATCGAATCCCTCCCTCGCCTCCTCTAATGGGATGGAATTTCGGAAAATCTTTTCTTAGGTCTGCGTTGTATTACGACGGCCTTCACGCTAGGGCACTCTTGTACAAAATTCCCTAAACTGGTATAGTTAAGTTTTTAAATGCTGTCACTTTTTGAGAAGTTTATTCTAGAGATGACAAAAAAGGACATGGATAGAAAGTTTGACTTAAACACATTTATACGGTTTACTTATGCAAATTCATAAACTAAGACCAAGAGCTATAAGTTGATGTAATTTACATTAGTTAATTTCTTCTCATTAAGTTAATAATATATAGTATAGCTATACATAATACAAATTAAGTTAATCATATATGTATAGCTATACATAATACCAGCTGAAGGCCGTGATTTCATCCGCGTGGATTTAGATTTTATAAAAATAGGTAGGTACATACTGTAGTAACTCTTTGATTTCCCAGGATAAATATTCTATGCCCGTCTACTTCTATGCCGAGTTATATATGAACTGAGTTCAGCGATTGAGGACTTGAAAGTTACAGACAGACAGTCGCCCTTTGCATTTATATTAGGTAGAAGATATAGATAAAATGCACGGCAAGGTACATGCTGTGGCCTATATAATAAATACTCAGGCCTTTATCTCATTCTATGATAAAAGTGGTTACTATTTACTTATAACGAGTTAGATTGATTGAACCTGCAATTCGGATTTCTATGCACGAATTGCGAACCCGTGCGTGTTAAAAATTAGAATAAAAGTATAATGGATTTAGGTATTTTTAGAGGTCACCACATCGTCATAAGAGCTCCGAATATGGCGTCCTCTGGGACAGATAACGAATAATATATTCGGCTTTCAACGGTCCGACAAAGCACTACGCATTGCGGTATTACACAAGGAACATAGAAATATAGGATGGCTCGTGCAACGTGTTTACTCATTGGCACAAAAAGCGTGAAAGAGATAAGATAAAACATTTTATTTTTAAACTGCAAACATTTTTAAACATAGAAACAAATACACACTTTATTTCAATATTAGGTACTTATTTTATTTCCCATGTTCCATCCATCATTCATTAACCTTTGTTAGCTAAACCTAGGCCATGGCACAAAAACTAGCAGTCTGTCAGCGTGCCATAAGAAGAAAAGATAGAATAAATAGCAAATGAAAAATTAAGAAAAGAAACTAACATACATAGTTCGAAAATTAAAATGGAAATAGGCTGCAACCAAAAGCAAGACAGATGAGCAAAAAAGTAACAGAACGGAGTCTAAGAGGCGGAAAAAGATCAAGAAAAGAGAAGAAAAGAATTAGGTGGAGTGATTTATGGAGTGATTTTTGAGTTTTATGAAAATTATGGGAGCAACATGGCGCCGATTGTCCCAATACAGAGAAATGTGGAAACGACTGGATTGGCCTTCGTCCAAATTGGGTGTACTGAAAAAGATATGTAGAAGAAGAATACCTATTAAAATACGGCAATTAGCACTGATACGGAATAGTATTGTGTACTAAAAAATATGTGTGTATTAAAAAATGTAAATATATAAGTATATGGTGACATAAAATAGTAATGATATACCTAACGATAAATGCAAATTAGTATTATTTATAGGATAAGTTTTTGTTTATCTAATAAATATGGAAAATATAAAATACTTTTTAATTTTTCACTAAATAAACTTCACTAAAAAAATCCTATTTATAAATTCAGTAACTGGATAGTATGATTAACCTGAGAAACTATAGGTACATAAAACTGAAACCAAAGAATCCTATGTTTCTCCTTATTCAAATAATAACACAGGCTACGTCTTATACCTAATATGAGAAATTGTTTCATATAACAGTGAATAAAAAGAATTATTTGTTGCTATTTATTCAAATAATACAGAGTCGAACCATGTTCGAAATACGAGAACGAAGGTAATAGCTGTCTTGCCTGTATGCCGGTATTTTTAATCTTGTCTGTCTCCCTTTCTTTTATATTTTGATGTCGAGTTTGTTGGATTGCAGAGTACATTTCGTACCGCCTTGTTCGAAAGAAGCATTTCAGCTTTTCTATTTTAACGCATTTCATTCATTCATAAAATGTGAATAACGAATGTTTTTTTTTATTTTTGGCGTAGGTACGGTTGCTGGCAGATTTTTTTTGATTTTTCAGTGCTTTTGATAAATTTTGGACTTAATTCGCTTAGTCGAAGTTAAATATAGAAATTGTAATTCTAACTAGATTAAAATTACTATTATTTAATTTTTGATGAGAATATATTTCTAATATAGAGCCCCAATTTAAACTGGATCTGGGTAAGAGAGCAAACGGAAATTCGATGAATATTCTTTCAATACCTATTCTTTGCACTATTTTCATACCCGAGTGGGTTTAAAATACAGCAACGCATTGGTTGTGCAAATAATATTCATAAGCGGCGACAATCAATTACATGTCCAGTGTCCACTTGTTAATTAATTTTTTTTTGTATTATATTTTGTGAGCTAAAAAACTTTTATTTATTTATTATTCATTTATTTAATACTCTAAGGTATTCATAAAAAATGCGGGAAAGACGCTTTAAAACAAAACAAAAACCTTATAATTCTTCATTACGTAAGTACAAATTAGAACCAAACATAATATTAGCTAACTATAACCAGCTATACTTATTCAAGATTTGGAATGCGTCCAATAGTGGACACATTTTGTAAGAAAATATTATTTTATTACGGGTCAGAAGTGTGAGGGTTGGGCTTGGAAGCTGTTTCCATTGTCATTGACCGTCATTTATCAAAAATAAATGTTGCTCTTATAATGATAAGTATGCAAATAATATATGCTTTAAAAGTAAATAAGTAAATAAAAGTAAGTAAAAGTAAATAAATATCTACATAAAATCGTCGAGTCAAAACCATTGTGGTCTAACTTGACCATAAATCATAAATTAACTTAACGTTTTTATTTAAATAAGTAAACGTAACTTAACCTAAGTAAACGTTACGTTAACGTAGTTTTCGTTTAAATAAATTTTACAAATAGTTAAAGTTAAAAAATTTATACAAATAGTTTTTTTTTAATATTAGAAACAAATAGTTCGGCTTGTAGAGATAGACAAATTAAGATATAATTAATTTATATTTCATTACTGTATTTATTTTTAAATTCAAACATTGACATACGGTCTAGCCTTTGTATTTTAAACAGATTTAATCAGTTTCACTTGCGAAAATCTTGCAACGAATGTTTCTTCTGCTAACACTTCCCAATTACTCAACCAATTTACATGAAACTTTATATAGGTACTTCAATTTCTTCGGGTGGAATTTTTATTAAAGGGTTACGTTATAGAGAGTCTACGTATATTCAAAATATCACATGCGGTTTGACGTTAAAGCGGGTGATAAAATATGTCAGTCGGTCAGTTTCTTTTATATTATAATATAGAAAATACCAGAGAAAAAGCAAAATAACGTAACAATGAAAACAGGCTTCCCATCTTAAGTGTTAGGGCGGCCATAAGTTATATTTTTTGCGGCCATTTCCCAACATTTTCTTTATACTTCATGCAGCATTTTTTGTTAAGTTAAGCAGCAAAAAATGCCTGTTTTTACATTTTTTTACAGGTTTTATTGAAATTTTATTCATATTAACATCATATTATACACAAACCTGAATCGGGTGGAATATTACACCTCATGGGCGTAATATTTACGCCAATTTATTTTTAAGGATAAAATTCCTAATGTTTTGTCATAATACATAATGTCTTGTATTTTATGCGATCCATATAAGTAGAATGATTTAAATTAACATAAACTAGGTAAAAATTAACATATACATAGATAGTGGTCATAAATTCTTCCTTCTAAATTGAATGAGTACCAACTGTAATACCATCGGCCATATTCGTTGGAGGTTACAGCTGGGCCGTGCCTAGTTACCATCTTACCGGCAAAGCCGTGACGCCAAGCGATTTAGCGTTTCGGTACGATGTAGAAACGACATCCATTTATGGATTTAATAAAACTGTCAGTTTCTTACAGCGGGCTAACTAGGAAGTAAAACATCCAAGTTAGCCCGCTTCCATCTTAGACTGCATCGTCACCGGGTGAGTCAAGAGCTAATTTATGAAGGCGTTGAAAAAGTTCATAAAACTTTAATCAAATCCGTTACATAATATATTACTAGTAACAAAAAGCAATATAGATTCCTAAATAGTACTTAATATGTGATTATTTGAAAGCTTTACTATACATTAAAGAAAAATAGATTTGAAATAAAAATGACATCCCAGGCTTAATAAGCTCCGATCTAATTAATTATTTGAATTTGAATTTTCTATGCTTAATGTTTGTATTGGAACCAAGAACAATTAAAAGTATGTATTATGTATAAAAATTATGAAAAAAGGATGCACAAAACTAGGCGAAACATCACCGCCATTAGGTGCAGGAGCGAGACAGATAGCGAGATACTCCCCATGGAGCAATGAATCAGCCAAGCTTATTATGATATTCCCACTATACTGCCACTCTTCCTCATACCTTCATTTAAATATTAATTATTGCCTCACTTTACAATGACCTTTATTCCGTTTTCGGAAAAACGGAAAAATGTTTCTTTTAATTGGATGTCCTGTATAAAATAACAATGGCAATGAACAAAATCAAACACGGGCAATTTTTCTGAACATTTTATTTACAGAAACGTGGCTATTGAGTCAGTGGGCTTGTTTGAATGTTCCCTTATTAAACGATGTCCTTGCTAATTTAAACCATGGCGACAATAATGCCAAAGTTGTTTTGCCAGTCGCGGTCGGCTTGCGGTCTCATGTGCCCGGAGCAACGATCTCGTTGTCACTGAAACGTGCAAATCCTATTTAGGGCAAGAGATATTACATTTACATTTCCCATTTACGTGGCTTAAAAATTATTTACAACTACAGGATGCCCGCGACTTCGTCCGCGCAAATTTAGGTTTGTAAAGATCTCGGGATAAAAGTTGTCTATGTCAATCACAGGGACGCAGGGATGGTTCATACAAATCGGTAAAGTGGACGGGTCTTTAGGAATCCCCTGGGAACTCTTTGATTTTCCGGGATAAAAAGTAGCCTATGTCCTTCCCCGGGATATAAGCTTAATCAGTACTAAATTTCGTCAGAATCAGTTTAACTGTTGGGCTTTGAAAAGGTAGCAGACCGACAGACAGACACACTTTCGCATTATAATATTAGTAACAGGATGTTCGGTAAAACGTCACGTTCCCGTCGAGAGGTTGCAGGGGAAGTGGAAAATGAGTCGTTATCGCACATAGGTATTTAGGGGTCATTTGATAGCATTTGACCCATTCCACCCGTTTAGCTATTATTTGTCAAACGTTTAGGTATTTGTCAAAAAAATAATGTTGCAAATAAAATTTTATTTTAAAATCACCTTTAAAAATAATATTTTGACCGTAAACCAGTGAGCCTAGAAACTTTAGATTTTGCGTGGGCTAGGAAATCAATCCCCCCGATTCAAAACCCCCGACACAGAAACCACTATAAGAAAACTAGAAAAGAGCTGATAACTTTCTAACGGCTGAACCGATTTTCTTCGATTATAGCTAAGAACACTCTCGATCAAGTCACCTTTCAAACAAAAAAAAAACTAAATTAAAATCGGTTCATCCGTTTAGTAGCTACGATTCCACAGACAGATACACAGTTACACCCCTCTTTGTGGGTCGGGGGTTAAAAATATTTAGACGCTTTCTGTGAAATATCTTAATGATGCAACTTCGGAAATAAAACAATATGTAATCAATAATCATCTATCTAATAATACCAATAACGCATGTCTTTAACCACCAAATTAGCTCAATCAATTCAGCCCCTGTATCAAGTAACATTCCATACATAAGTTGTAAATTGAATTCTCCGCCTGTGTATTTCTCAAACGTTGCTCAGTCGCAAGTTCTGAACCACGAAATTGTAATATCTTCTACTCGAAAATACCGCTCATGTCAGGGCTTGGGCACATACACCACGCTACGATAGCGATGGGGAAAGTCAACGTACC
This sequence comes from Maniola jurtina, assembly GCF_905333055.1. Taxonomy (NCBI): domain Eukaryota; kingdom Metazoa; phylum Arthropoda; class Insecta; order Lepidoptera; family Nymphalidae; genus Maniola; species Maniola jurtina. The sequence goes on from NC_060033.1 coordinate 5,810,971, forward strand.
TATCCAACGTGGATCCTAAAGAGCTTTAGCTCGGCGAAAGTTTATACGGAACCCTTTGGCGTATATTTTTCAAATTCAATTCAATTTCAATTTATTTGAACGCAGGCAGGCTTTTTAGCATTTTTTATCGTTCATACAAACATCAATGCAGGTGTACCTAATTAACCAGCCGTGCTTACTCAATGATCAGTGTGCTTAGGATGAGATTAGTACCCAACTAACCAGCCGTGCTTACTCAATGACTAGTGTGCGTAGGATGAGATTATCTGCATGCCTAAAAGTTCTCCATAATGTTCTCAAAGGTTATGAAGTCTACCACTCCGCATTTGGCAAGCGTGGTGGAGAATGGGCAAATTCTTCTCATTCTGTTAGGAGACCCGTGCTCAGTAGTGAGTCGATTACGGGTTAGTTGGTTGGTATGAGACCCTTTGTCCATCAGATGATGAATTATTGTCCTCGGAGGACAAAAGTCGGTCGTCTTTTACTTTTCACCTTAGATAGGTACAATTAAATACATAGTGTGCGTTATGCGATGCAGTCCTAAGTGATTAAGTGATATTTTTTTAGATAAGTACAACCTGTTTTGTGTGCCTTTTCAATAAAATAAAATAAAATAAATTGTCCTCCGCACACAATGTCCGTCATCTACATGGGTCCTTGGTATTGCAAATCGTTTAGTGTAATAAATAGTTCTTGCCGTTGCCGTTTCTTGTCATTGTCGTCGCGCTTTATGTGTCCAAACCTTTACCACTGATATGCGCAAACCCTATTTGAGGCAAGTAATATTATGTTCATTCTATTATGTGCTTAATTGTAATTTAGCTTGTAAGTAAATTAAGTTTAACCTTATAAGCTTATTACTGAAACTCATTTTATCTCTCGTAGGCAACTTTTAGCGCTTATGCTATGTTATCACTAGCTGATGCCCACGACTTAGTCCGCGTGGATTTAGGTTTTTCAAAATCCCATGGGAACTCTTTGATTTTCCAGGATAAAAGGTAGCCTATGTGCTAATCCAAGACACTATTTATCTTTATTTCAAATTTCAGCCAAATCCGTTCTGCAGTTTTTGCGTGAAAGAGTAACAAACATACACACACATACACACAAACTTTCACCTTTATAATATTAGTGTGATGAATTTTTTACCGGGCTATAAGCCTAAACCCTGCTCATTCTGAAACTACACCCGTTCTCAGTAGTGAGCCGGTGATGGGTTGATCACGATGATGATATGTATTTATCAAACTACGATTTTATATTTTTGCTAGATGATACCTGCGACTTCGTCCGCGTAGATTCGCGTAGATTGGTCAGGCAAATGGGCCGTGAAACGCTAGCAGACAGATAGACAGACAGACAGAAATATAAACACTTTTACATTTACTAACTTAGTATGGATATTTTATTGTAAACAGTACAAAATTACTCCACGTACTGCGTATAAGAAGGCTTGCTTAAAAATATTCTGCATTTATAATCTGCCATAATAGCGGCAAATGTAGGTGGGCAAAAAATAAATTTTAAAACAATTTTAAAACGGTGGCAATAGAACCACTTCATAAGCAAATGTATTCGAAACATCTATATTATATACATGATACTCACGAGTATAGGTATGTACTATTATGACACTGAACAATACGAACACTGCTAAGTTTCAACTGTGGAGTTGTAGGCGATTGCCTTAGGACACCATTTCCTTGCTATTAAACATGCAAATCCCATTTGGACGAAAGCATTTGTGTCTAATATCTGTACTTTGTACTATTCAGGATAATGGATTTTGGCACATTCGTTACAATCACGAACTGTACGAACTTTTTAACGAACCGATTGTTGTCAAAACCAACTGTCAAGGACGCGATGGGCAGGACATGTGCAACGCATGGACGACACACTAGCTCCGAAAAAGTTGTTGGACAGCAAACCAGAGAGCCGCAGAGGTCAAGGAAGACCTAGAGGTCGATGGATTGATGGAGCGGAGAAGGACATGAGGGTTTTGAGTGGTTCGGAGCTGGAAGGAAGCTGCATTTGACCGGTACCGATAGCGTTTGCTTGACCAAGCCAAAGCCCATCCAGGGCTGTGGTGCTTTGTTGGTGATGATCTTATACTATGTACCTATATTTTGTAAATCGCAAATGTTTTTAAACGTTTTAGATAGAAGTACTTAACAACTTTTAGGTTACGAAATAAAAAACAAGTTTAACATTTTGCTATAATCCGCTAAACCAGATAAAAAAAGAACGTCTTTTTAACTCGCAACTGGCTTTAGTAATGTAATATATGTCATATATTATTGTAATTTGAATCTTTAATAAGAGCAACCGGCGAGTTTCTTACATCAGTAAGTATTCTCGTTAGAAAGAGCATTCCAAACCAGTACCATCGAATTCCAAACCAGTAGGTAGTATCTACTGGTTTGGAATTAGATGGATGGACCACTTAGCGATTCAAAAGCTTGTACAAGTTTATTTAAGTACTTATTTGTCCTAGGTTTCTAAGTATAGATAATAATTGGTTTGATCTAGGTGTCCGCCATTGATGAGTCCATCGGGACTCGTTCATCAATATACATAAATTGTGGTAACTCCGCAATTTGCAAACGTTGTTCTGTCTCGACCGCGAAGTTGTGGCTGCCCCGGCACAACTATAATATTATCTTAGCCGCCGAAATTTACAAATTCCATTTGGAACTGTACTTACTTAATATCACATTTAGTTTTATGTAGCTAACTTAATGTGACTTAAGAGTTTCTAAAACTTACTTAGGTGAGATGCAGTCAAAATATTAGCTCTAATTGATAGAAGTAAAATAAAAATGTTTTTTAGAACTGCAGCAAAATTCCAGCTGAAATAAAAATACTACTGTTATTTTTAGAACTGCTGCAAAATTCCAGCTGAAATTTTTTGGTAGGTATTTGTGGCAGGTATTTTGTTTTCTTTGGAGGTGTTTGTTGGATACCGTTTTGGTGTTCTATAGTATCACTATTCCCTTATACTTAATGTATAGGTAAAAACCTAAAATGTAAATTACTAACGAAATTCTTTAAGTTTAATTTCTCTTTTATTCATTTCTCTTATTTTTTTTATTTTTGTGGCCTCTCCAATCTTCATGTTTATTTCAATAAAAATTATATGTTCGTATATAAAGGACTTGTCTATTATGTTAACTAATAATTTTAATGTTTTCGGTCACCAGCCAAATCTTCTTCGTGAATCTTTACAATTTTATCTAGTTAACACAAAATGATTTTTTTTTAAATCCTTTATTACAAAATAATTTATTAACATAACATAACATAACCCTTCAGGTACGGCAACCCTGAAAATAAATTTTGAGTCACGTCTCTAGTTTTAAGTGACTCGCAATTCTTTAACGCGATGGTTTTTAGAAACTTTTAAATAAGTTAAACAAGCATTGTAAAGTACCCTATTAACAAACATCGATAAACGTCACTTTTGTCCAAAAAAGGTATTATTTGGACAAACATTATCTAAAGTCCTCAAAATATTTCGAGTATATTTTTCATATATTTTTCCTCTGGTGCTGCCTTTCGCGCGTAAACCCTGATATTTTGCCCGGATAAAAGTAAAGCTTTTTCGGCATTTTTAAATGTAAACAACTGATGTCCATTTCCAGAGACCGGTAGTAATTCTAGGTTGATAAAGTTTTTTCAGCAGAAAAATTCTATACTTACCAATTTTAATTTTATAACAAAAAATAAAAACGCATTAAACCTAAGCCGATTTGTATCTTCATTATGTTTTTTAGTACACGTTTTTAGAGTATTTAACATATGTTTTTACCCAAAGTTTTCTTAACTGAAACAAAAACTGAAAACATAACATATTTGTATTTATTTTTTCATTTATTTTTTATCAAACCAAAAACCAAAAATGTACTAATTAAAAGTTTGAAGTTGCACATTAGATCCTTAGATCCTAGAGCCAGTGCCACGTAACATTGTAATCATTTATTTTTTTGTATACGTTTATTCCAAAGTGTCAAATTTACACTGAGGAAAACAAACATTTTTGCATTTTTTATCTGACATAGAAACCCAGTTACACAATTAAACAAGGTAAGCCAATAAAACACTTCAATAGTGAAAGGTAAAAGTATTGGAAAATACTCAAAAATACTCTAGACCGTTCAAAAATATCGGAAATATATTTTATTCAGTTACAAAACGTGCAGGTGCTCAAAGCTACCTTTTTGTGTGCGCCCTGACATTTTTCCCGGATAAAATGTAAACTTTTTGACACTTTGAAATGGAGACCGGTGATACAGGCGCGGTTAGACGATATATCAAATGCATTTAACAATTCACAAAATATATGTGCTTCTCTATTTACCTACCGTACCTACACTGAATTGCTTCTCTGAACGAATATCATATATAATACTTACCTGTGCACATTTAGGTATACCTGCGTCCAAAGGATTTTCTATCATCATCATCATGATAAAGCTATCGCCGGCTCACTACAGAGCACCCCTGTCTCTTCTCAGAGAGAGAAGGATTTTGCCATAGTCTACCGCATCTTGAGTTTTTGTAACTCATTATTACTTTACTCAGTGAATAACTTAACTTACAAGAACTCAGCGATTTACTTAAATATAACAACATCAACATGGCATTCAGTCTATTATCACACTCCGTACAAGCGAGCAGATTTAATTGTGTATGTGTACTATTGACAAGCACAGGGCTATACGTAAATTGAGCGAGACAAGGACAACGCTTTAATATTGCTAGGCGTACACTTAGATGATACATTGCGGGCTTAGGCTGAAATCTATAAAGCGCACTTTGACTTTGCTCTGACTTAAGATTGAGTTAAAACGAGACAGATTTATGTGAGAAATATAGCTATGTCTCGTTTTAACTCTGTCTTAAGTGTAAGCAAAGGCAAAGCGCGCTCTATAGATCTCACCCTTAGATTAGTAGGGCGGGAGCAAGGGCGTGAGTATCGCTTCTTTACGTAAGTGATATTAAATATTATTTTTTTAATATTAAACTTTAAAATAATATCATTATTTCGCACTGTGAACTGTCGACAAAATTATTGGACTCAATTATTTTATTTCATTCGCAGTTCTAACAAATACGAAAAATTCATTATATTATTATAATAACGTTAAAGTGGTCGTTTTCTAAATAAGTCGAGTATGCGAATATAATAGGGCCTTTTGGAGTGATACGCTAGGTTATTCATACACATCATTATTTTGATTTGTAAGCACCAGCGGCTTTCACATTTACTGCGAATGCGGTTTAGGCTTTATAAGGCCGTGTTTTAATGGACTGCAAACTATGCTAAGTACGTTATTGAAAACAGCATTGAGAATTTATAATGATTAAAATAATAATATTTTAGCGGTGATAGCCAAGTGGTTAAGTGGTTGGCTCCGTAGTCCGGTGGTCAGGGGTTCGATTCCGGGCACACACCTCTAAGTTTTTATATATGATGATGATGAGTGATGTATGATTTAAGCAATGTTATATTGGTTTAACGGTGAAGAAAAACATCATGAAGAAACTTGCAAGAGATTTCTTCATAATGTTTTCAAAGGGGTCGGAAATCTGCCTATCCGCACTAAACCAACATGGTGGACTATAATGGTTAAGCCCTTTTCATTCTATGCTTAGTAGTGAGCAGGTTATGGGTTGGCGATGACTATGATAATGGTGACATAAAAAAACGCGGTATGCGACATTGTACCATTTACAAAAGAAATGTCATGTAGAGATATTGAGACTTACTAAAACTTAACATACTAGATAAGTAGAGGTCTAAAGACGAATACAAGTTAAAGCCGATTCACACCAATTTCGTATGCAGCACGTACACGTGAGACGTGCGTAGTGACGCGCGTGAATCCGTAGACATAACTGCACGCATTACATCTACGTGAATGTTCACACCACGCAAGCGGTATGCCATGTCTCATACAGTTCCATATATTACAACGCAATGGTCTGCGCTACGTCTACGCTTACGCAACGCTTACGTAGCCTGTATGAACGAGCTCTTAACCTTAAAACAAGCCTATTTATTTTAGAAACAATGCCACGATTCCACTCTTCTTAAAGTTGTATATTCTAAATCACCAAAGCCTTCGGTACACACTAATGAAGACCCATAAACAAAGCTAGCAATTTGTGGGAATGACGACCAAACGGGCAACGTATAGGCCTGAATAGATATTTTAATTAAGATTAAGATCTGACGCTGTGATACTGTTGCAACTAACAGCTCTTAATACAATACGTATAAAGGCGATATTCGTGTGTATTGTTCTTGTGGTGTCATATTATTGGGAGCAGTTGAATAAGGGTTTGTATGAAGTTGACGGGGATCAGGCAGCGAAATCGGCTGTAAGGGAGTTGTATAAGAAATATTGGATAACTTTACGTACTATATTGTTAACAATTTGTTATTTTCTTAACTTTTTGTGTACAAAAGGGATTTTCTATACTATTATGATATTTTTCTTAACAATTTTATACAGGGTTCGTTTCACTTCTATTTAGAAAAAGTTTCTCTTATTATAAGCCGTAACCCTTAGTACGAATTTCCAAGGTTAGACAAAGTTGATAAAAGCTGTAACGTCTAGGTGAGTACCTACCCATCTAAAATAGACTTACGTTTCTTTATATAGAATTCTCGATTTTTATTTTGCAATTTTTCTGCTGAAATCCTTGGCTTTGGCCCTATGTTTTGATGCACATTAAAAATATTTTCAAGACTTTTGAAATTAAATTAAGTACCTTCTATGAGGGGTATGGCCTAGTCGCATGCATGTTGATCCAAGTCAGTTACTGGATTAGTAACCAACTTTGGAGAGCCAAAGGCCTTTCCTCCGTGGTTCGGAGAGAATGCCAGTACCTAAATACTCCATCCGCGTGGATTTATGGTTTTAGAAATCCCGTGGGAACTCTTATTTACCTGGATAAAGCCTGGAAATAGCCTATCATGGCACTCTTATAGTCTTCAAATATATTCATGGGGGAAACCACGTCGAGCCGTTGCTCCGTCGTGGAGTGATTGAAGGACAAAGCAACAAAAAATTACACTTTCGCATTTATAATATTGGTAGCGATTAGCATCTAGCAAAATCTTATTTTACTCTGGATCCTATGCTTGGGGATTTGGAGAAAATCCCAGGGTATTGTGTGAAGACCTGATAACCTCAAAATCAAAATTTTATTGTACTCTGGGTTAAGTATATGCTTAGAGATTTGGAAGAAAATCCCAAAATTATGGTATTAATGGAAGGAGTCATCACTCTCAGCAATGAAGATGACGGTGCCGAGAGAACATTGCAATGTTATATACTTTTTAATACGATCACATCACATTTACCATGGATTGAAATAATAGAATACTTTCTAAGACTAGGTATACCAATAGTTTAATTTTTTCATTTTCAGAGCTCCAGGGTAACGGGTCGCAAAGTTACAATGGCATTACCAGTTCCATGAACTTTCGGGAGTCGTTATCACTGTCTTAAGCTCTCCTAATTGCGTTCAATATCTTGTTATCTTCAAGACTATGGTAACTTTATAGTATGGTCGACTTTGAATTGAGGAAAATTAGGGAGTAACATCTATACCTAAAGATAATGTCTCAACCATACCGTTCGCAGAAATAATAAGCGATTCATTCCTGACATTTATATTTATCCTTATTAACCCTCGACTTAAAAATCGGGGTGTTATAAGTTTGACGTGTGTATCACAGATACACACATATATATAATCTGTCTGAGGTATAATAGCTCCTAAACTAATGAACCGATTTTAATTTAGTTTTTTTTGTTTGCAAGGTGGTTTGATCGAGAGTGTTCTTAGCTATAATCCAAGAAAATCGGTTAAGCTGTTTGAAAGTTATCAGCTCTTTTCTAGTTACTGTGTATCTTCACTTGTCGGGGGTGTTATAAATTTTTAATTTACACTTGTTTTAAAGTTATATATTTTATATATAACTTTAAAACAAGTGTTAATTAAAAATATACAATATATAAAATATATAATTAAAAATATACAATATATATAATATATGTTTTCTGTTTAGGACGGGCCTAAACAGAAAACAGTCAGGCAGACATACTTTCTATAATATTAGCACTAACTCTCGAAACTCTACAACGAATGTTGTTTTCAATAACTATTAATTAGTACAGCCTTTATAATCATTTAAAACTAAATTCACAACTTCAAAACAAAATTCAAACAGTTTTGGCAACGTACATAGTATTAGTAGCTGCATTAGTACTACTTACTATGTAAGTAGCCAAATCTAAAGGAAACAGTTTTTTTTATGCTTTTAACAGGGCTCTCTCCGCCACTCGTTTCATACCATTTCATACAATCGTAGTTCCAATTTCATTTGAATACTAAGCAACCAAAGTCCATGAAATTTTCCGGACATATTCTAGAAACTAATATCTGTGTCTGTGGTGTTTTGGTTATTCTAAAAATATGTAGTTTTAAAATTACAGGGGCTCAAAGATTTGTATGAAAATTTTAAGACCGCGTAACTTTGAAACCGAATATTTTAACAGAAATCTGGAAAACCACAGACATAGATATTAGTTTCTAGAATATGTTTGCAAAATTCCATGGACTTTGGTTGCTTAGTATTCAAATGAAATTGGAACTACGATTGTATGAAATGGTATGAAACGAGTGACGGAGAAAGCCCTCTTAATAAAAGGCACACAATTGCGTTACTATATTTTGTTCTTTCTGTGGCGACCACGTTTGTAAGTTATTCAGTCGTGTCTACGTTCCATTTATAATATTGACTCTAAACCTATCACGGTGTGGCATGCACCTGAAATATTTATACAAGTAATTAAGTCCTACCACATAATGGTTATTAACGCGACTATCTAAAAGCAGTGCCAGTCGCGGCCATAAAACTTTCAGAGAGTCAATTTATGATCCACACCCAGAGCAACGCGAAACGTTCATAGTTTATGGCATCATAAAAATTAAATCATGTAGGTAAAAATAAAAACGCTATTTTGCTGACGGTACTGTGAATTTTTTATCAGTTTACACAGTGTGAACGAGTAAAACACCATGTCCGCTTGCACTAATGACTAATCCACCCTCATAATGACTTTCTCTAACTAGCGCGCACTTTATAGAGTTTTCTCTCTCCCTAATAGGCCCATAATCCTACCTTTCCATAATCTAATGATCTAATGTATCAAAATTACGTAACTGACATAATTGTTATACTGATGCCCGTGACTTCTTTCGCGTGGATTTAGGTTTTTTAAAATCTCGTGGGAACTCTTTTTATTTTACGGGATAAAAAGTTGCCTACGTCAATTTCCTCGATGGAATTTATACCAAATTTTGTATGAATCGGTTCAACAGAGATTGACCTCTAAGAATCTTGTGGGAACTCTTTGATTTTCCGGGATTAAAATTTACTACTATGTCCGTCCTTGTGGTGTAAGCTAACTTTGTACAAAATTTCATCAAAATCAGACAGACAAACAGGCAGATAAACAGACAGCCAAACAGGCAGGCTGACACACACTTTTATTAGTATGGCTATGGAGTATGGATATGGATAAAAGCCTTTCAACATGCCCTAACAACGGGCTTAGAGAACATAACAATATAATGACTATTATTAAAAACTTATATTTCATGAGTTCAGAAAATCTTTTAGAGTTTCTTTTAGAAAATAATATGATAAATATCATCGAGGAAAATCAGAAACGTTATTTTGGTGACGGTACCTACTGTAAATTTTTTATCAGTTTACACAGTATGACTCTATGAACTATGAACGAGGAAAGACAGCATGCCCCTTTTTTGTCTAATGGCCCGCGTAATGACTCTCTCAAACTAGCGTGCATCTAGTGGAGTTTTCTAACTACCTAATTACCTTCCCTAATCTAACCGTTTCAAGAACAGAAGGGAAGATCCATAGAGAATCTGTAGGTAGGTAGGTATAGAGTAATTATGGGTCTATGGTAAGAAATTGTTTTCAGCCCGATGTCCAATAGTTTGAGATGTATGTTAATAGATGAGTCTGTCAACCATTCAAGACCGATTCACACCAAGCACGTACAGGTGCCACGTGCGTAGTGACGCGCGTAAACCCCTAACACACCGGCTTACGCATACGTCCACGCTTTACGCAAGCGGTGTGCCATGTTTCATAGAGTTCCATACATCACAACACAATGGTACGCGCTACGTCTACGCTTACGCAGCCTGTGCGAACGAGCTATCAGTCAGCTTTTTCTTTTATATACCTACCTATAAACATAGATTGTGTCAGAGAAGATTAGAACTTAAAAAACGGCGACACTCTATCCAGTATGAAACAATAGAAGATACCATTTCTATGACCTTATTGAAATATCAATGATGGTACCTCTCCGGTTAAAGCTCCCAACTCAGTCTCTTTAACGTCACCTCACATGTATCTCTTATCTGCAACATTTTTGTCAAAAACGACAAAAGATAATCCCACCAGCTATGAGGCCATTAGACTAAATGTACGTCCTACTATCTACAGCATGATATAGCTACATTGAACATGGATTAGGTTCCAGAACACGACTTGCCCTAGATCTTAACTTCGATCTCTAATTGCTAAATGTTCGAAATAATTCCAGAGAAGTAACCCTAGTGCGATTCCCGGCACTTTCCAAACAAATGTAGTTTTGAATATTAACCAACGAAACTCAAAAAAAAAATTGTACGCACGTTATAGAAATAGATATCTGAATCTGTAATTTTCCAGATATCTGTAAAAATATGTAGTTCTAAAGTTACACGGGCTCAAAGGTTTATGTATAAATTCTTGAGCCGATGTAACCAAGGGTGTAACTTTGAAACAATAACCACACATTTTTTCAGAAACCTGACAGACCACAGTTACAGATATATTTGGAGGGCATGATTTTTACAGTAATAAGATAAGTCTAGCTTTAAGTTTTATTGTAACTAATATTTTCTAATTAAAAGTATGTTACAGATACCTATTATTAAATATAAACAGATACAAAATTTAATTAAGTTTCATTGCTCAATATTCAAATGTGAAAGCTTAACCTACATTTTATACCTGCCCAGTGAAAGAAACCCATGGAAAGCGCTGTTGAGCGCACTAGAGATATTTCTTTTCTTTATTTTACTGGCTGACTCAGCCACGACTTACCAATTCTATAGACAAAATGCGAATCTCATGTCACATTTGCAGTACTTATCCATACTAAACCCGGAAGGTGAAAGAAATGCCAGTGGCAACAACACAGGTTGTAAGGAACATTTTAAGTCCAATGAGGCAAATTGCCTACCTAATTACCTAAGCTTACAAAATAGTACCTTCAGAATTCCCGCCCTCCAAATAGGATAGCCGTGTACTCGTAAGTATTTACTTACCTAATTTCTGTACCAATGTTAGCTATAAGCCTGAAACGCACAACGCGTTACGGACGCGCCGTGCGATAAAAACGTATTCTCGTAGAAGTTCTAATAGGTGCAATAAAACGAGTAAGTAAATGGAGCCTCATAGGTTTAAATCGCTTATGTTCTAACACAAACTAAGTCATTTATGGCGGTTTGACATTTTGATGCAATTCGTTAGAGAATCGAGAAACGCATCGTTTTCGCCAATCAGAAACAATAAAAACTTTTAAAAGCTTAAAAAGTAACAGCATGGTTTCCATCAAACAATCCAAACCTATGGAAATAGCAAGTTGTTCCCTTAATTTGACTTACGTGGTGTTATGGTCCATTAAATCACAATATATCGTAGGCACGTAGGTACACATGGGTACTGAGTAATGACGTCTTGAGTTTTGACGTACAGTTGCCATCACATGTCACTACCGTCGCGATTAGTGTGTCCATGCCTTAATAATCCCTTTATCCATCTCAACTCTCAGCCTATTTGTTGTTATGTTGTATGTTGGCTATGTAAACGTTAGGTAAAGATATCTACTAGGACAGTGATTAAAATGTTTGCGTAAATGTGAGCGCTTCTAATGATGGATTACACGTCACTTTGATGTATGGGAATCTTGAGCAACATTAGCTAGTTTCCTAAGGCTTTGTGAAAATATCTTACATTCCCAACTCAGCGTTTCCTGGTGTATAGCCGTAAATAGCTATTTATTATCGTAACCTAAAAAGCTCATGTCATTGTTTACCTGATGGTGAAGTGAGTTGGCCATCAAGCGCTTTAGCTGTGGTGAAAATACTATTCAAAAAGTTCTAAGTTAAAGATAGATGGTTCTTGGGCACATTCTTTGTACATATTAAGTGTAGGTATACCAATCCCTTAGAATATCAATACACAGGCAACTTAGCGCCAATGTTCCAAACTTTGAAGCTTAGAATTTGACGAGTGATTCGTCACCAATGAATCTTCAAGCGCGACGATCCACCGATGGTACAATGCATTTACTTGGCAGAGCTGTTCCATAAATGGCTGCAGTAACCCACGCATGATTGAACTTGAGCTGGGTACAAGGTAAGAAGCTGTTCCTGTTTAAAGTGCCGCTTGACTTTGTTGAGGAAGGTCTTGAAGCGAGAATATGTCTCCGAGCTGTCGTGTGATTGAGCAGTTACATACTGACTGCCCTCGACTTCTCGAAGTGTCCACTGCTCTGGCACGTCCTCCAGTTCCCATACTGCAAAAACGGTAGAACTACTCGAGTCTTGATCAGTTGTCAACGACTGCTTGAGCGATCCATGTACGTTGTTCAACGATAAACTGCACAAGGTGCCTATAATATTAACATTCGTGGTCGCTTAAATACTACGGACTAATCACCTATGATGAAAAGATCTAATAAAATCGTTGACCTGAACTGAACTGCTATTGTTTTTAGTGCTTTAAAAATAATACCAACCGGCAAAAGTGGATCAATAACCATTAAAAACGTCGTCAAACTTTCGCGTCAGAAAAACGTTTCTATTATTCATGAGCACAAAAAGATACATCTCGTGAAACACTCCTCACTGAATCTTTTATTCGTATTCACAACAGCTCAAACATTTTATCTCGTAGAATCTAGATCCGCGTTTACGAACCTACGTGATATACAAGTGATATACACGTAAATGAATCCGTGTCAGATTCACTCTCAAAGCGGTTTGGATTCGTGTTAAAACCTCGCAATCATTCGTGCACAGCGTTTGCTTTGCCATAATTATAGTGTGTGTTATTTTAAAGGTGGGAACAGACTAAGGCCTGGAATCTATTGAGTGTGCTTTGACTTTGCTTGGATTCAAGTTTCAGATTTATTTCTTTGGTCTATTGGCAAATATTTTATCTCGATTTAATTCTTAGTAAAGGACAAAGTTAGCCCTATACTGGATCACGTTTTCTTTTAAAAATCTGATTGGTCGACTGATCACAACTCTCCACTCCTCTTAGTTAGCAATGGGGCCCGATATGTGTTCTTAGTTTACATTACGTAAGAAATTGGTTGCAAACACAGAAATCAAAATAAGTTCAGAACTGTTAAAGAAGCGTGACATTGTCGACGGATGGGCGATGATGATCCATCATTATGCGTTATTGTAAAAGTAAACTTAAGAGTGTTAGTGGTTACACTTTATGTTGCTGTACAAGTTTTCCACGCTAGAGTTATACCGAATGTTCTTTCAAATTCATTATTTTTGTACATTTTTGTATGAATGAGTTTCTTAAAATCGATGACGTCCAATTGCAGTATTAAAAACAACAAATAATGTTTTTGAAACGTTATTTAAAGTTAGTTCATTGGTTAGAAAATAATCTAATTCATAAAAATTCCCACGTTTCCCACTCTATTATTATTTACGCAATAGATATTTTAATATGTATGTATTTATCTAATTCAAATAAATAAACATAGTAAATACTGCAAGCAAATTATGTACAAATCAAAACAAAAAATTGTATCTACACAAAAAAAAATATATCGAGATACTAAAACGAGCAAATAAATAAAACCTTTAAAACTGTATATTATATTATATTTTTTTAAATATTAGTTACGCTTTTACATCAAAAATAATTTTTCGCTTTCCCATCCAACTAAACGTAAAGATTTTACTAGAAATATCTATAGGTCACGAAAAATATAGTGCACCATAATTTAATCTGCGACTTTTTGGATTGCAGTCCCGTTCTGACAGTCGAGTATTTGAAGCTTCCACTAAATTCAATTTAAAAATTGTTCCTCCAGATTTCTATTATTTCATTTGACTTATCTTGGTCGTGTCGACCTTTTTAAAGGTGGTTTAAATGAAAATACCTTAGTCTTTTGTCTCCAAAAGAGTTTTAGTCTTCACTTTCTTGTAATACACTCCGAAATGCACGGACTAATTAAGAGCTCATAGCAGGAAGTAGAAAGACAAAGTTCTTTAAAAATGCCGGCTTTGGCAGCCCGCCACAAGGAAACCTACTTTGTCATAATTAACAATAGTCTTTTATCTTCGTTATAATTATCTTTTAAGGAACTTTTGTTCAACTAAAGTAATATTTCTCTTCAAATTTTTGACCGAATATTTAACCTGAAAATATTTTCAGTTGTTATGAAATATTTTATTCAAAGTAGACCAGTTACTTTCTTTATCTTCCTAACTTGTCCACTTTTAACGTAATTTGAAAAGCAACCCATAATATCAGTCTATTCGCCCTAAAACAGTCACCATAGGGTGTACTCAGAAACATACACATGTATATAATATGTCTAATCCACCCAGCGCTAAAAATAATATAAAAATTTACCGTTCGATGTGAAGAAAACAGATAGGTACCATTACTTTCTATCATCTTATTAAAGTTCTTTGGTTACAAACGAGAGAACTTCACAGAAATTCCTATTATACCTACCTAATAATTACAATAGGAATTTCTGTGAAGGAGTTTGATTTGGAACCGCAGAAATGTATGTAACAGGTATACGTGGATATGCATGCATATACTTAATATACGTGGCTTATGCGTGCATATCATATAGAATCTCAGATTAACTTTTAGAATCGTGATATCTCAGGAAAGGTGATTCTTAGAAAAAAGTTTAAGACAATTTTTGAACATAATTTTATGATCTACAATTTTAAGCTGACCTATTTTTGGATAAAACTTAGCGTTTACAAGAAACTCCAAAAAAAACCGAAAATTTTGACCTTTGACCCTGACCTTGAATAACTTTTTTTACAGACATGGGATCGATGGGGACTTTTGACATTTTATTTATAGCCTTGGCTCCATGCCTTAGCTCTGTGGGAATTATTGCAAATCTACCTCTATTTTTTTGGCTAATTCAACTGGACTACTTAGGGTGAATGTTTTGGGGTGGATGAGCAGAATAAGTCAAAAAAAGACTTTCATTATTTTTAATTAAATTTTGAAATAAATATCAAATACATAAAAATACATAAAATACATATAAATGTCGCATTTTTTTCTTTTCAAAAACAACTTATACTTACGGTAACACTATCGTTTCGAACGCGTTGAAGCTTTCCTTCATTGCCACCATTGCCAGATAGGTAGGTACATTACGTTGTGGTCGAATGTCATTAAAGCTACAACAGAAATTTTGATATGTGGTCATTATGTTTGCCACAAAGCGTCAAGGGTCAAAACACGAATTTGCTGATGTGGATATTTTAAAGAAACCACAACGCGTTGTGAACTGTTTTCTTGTTCAATATGCGTTTTCATTCTTTCCTAATATACCTACAATAATAATGAAAGTAGTTATAGTACGCGAAAGGTTGTAATGGCAATGGGGGTAGGGCTCCACGCACACCTGCGCAGCCCCCGTGCTAATCCGGTGCTCCAGCACCCGCACGTCACCCTATCCATAGCGCAGGTGACCGGCGGGTGTGCGGGGCGTCGCCCCATCTCATACCCCCATTGCCATCTCGACCTGTCCCGTACCTACTATAGGTAGTTTTAGTTTAATTTTTAACTTTCTTTTATCTTTTGCAGATACTAACCTACTAGTTATAAAATTGGAAAAGTTAATTTTTATAAAGGGTTATTATAGAGAAAACTTTTAGAATCTGATCACGTCGCGGGGTTATGACGCAGTTCCAAATCACGTACTTAGTTAATAATAATTTAATTTTCTTCAGTCATTTTCCGTTCTTTTCTTGGAATAATAATGTAGAAAAACTTACTGTAATATTATACTTTCTTTAAAATCGTATTAAAATTACAGACTGATATACATATCAATACAGCAACGCACACACAGTTTAGTTTACACAATATCAGCGATATAAGTATCTACAGGTTTTTTAATAAGTGTTTCAAAAGTGGCCCGAAAAATAAAATCAAAAATAATACTTTGACCTTATTTCAAATAAGTCAAATTTAGGCTTTAAGTTTTATTTTAGAATAAATATTTTTGCTCGATTTTAAAACACCTGGCCACTTGAGCGATGTGATTTTGTCGTGATCTGTTTTTAACCCCCGACCCAAAAGAGGGGTGTTATAAGTTTGACGTGTGTATCTGTGTATCTGTGTGTCTGTGTATCTGTGTGTCTGTGTATCTGTGTATCTGTGTATCTGTGTATCTGTCTGTGGCATCGTAGCGCCTAAACGAATGAACCGATTTTAATTTAGTTTTTTTTGTTTGAAAGGTGGCTTGATCGAGAGTGTTCTTAGCTATAATCTAAAAAAATTGGTTCAGCCGTTTAAGAGTTATCAGCTCTTTTCTAGTTTTCTTGTAGAAAAGAAGGTTAGATAACCGTTAGGTTCATAATATTATGTCAATAGACAAATGTCAAGATGGACGTTGCCTAAAAACATAATTATTTATTTGAAAATGATGTTTTGGAAAACTCAAATACTTTGGATCGTCGGGGGTTTTATAAATTTTTAATTTACACTTGTCTATACCTACTATTCTATATCAATGACACCACACACTGGTTACACTACCTATGCGACCTCAGAAATCAACTGCAACTTGTTTCTTATTGATAATTCATAACTTAACAATAAAAAGTTTAGGTATTTGGCTAGATTTTATAAATCGAGACTTTGTAAATTAAATATTCATCCCTACTACGAAATAATCTTCATAAGCACATTTCCTGGTTTGTATTTGAAAGAATCTTAATCTTCACTAAAAAAGGAAAAAGAATGCCTCCTTCGAAGACGGGTCTTAAGATAATGAGTATCACAATTGTTAAGAAAATTTCGGTGGTTATTTCACATTTTTCATATTGAAATTAAAAACACTTTTTCAGCGTAAAAAATATTTGTTTCTTAATAAGCATAATTAAGAGCTTTGAAGATTGTTTTGGTATTTTTAATAAAGTATAAAAATACGTAGTTTATTCATCATTCAAGTAATATTGTGATTAATTTGGTCCATGAACAATGCTCTGAATTGCAGATATTCTTGGCTTCAGAAAACAAAAGTTGATCTAGTGCGCTATTCCTCATACAAATACATAGTAAGTAGGTACCTACTACGGATCGATAATTTAAACGGATAAAGATTCAGTTAACACCGCCTACTGTCTTGAAACTTGAGATTATACATGTTGGTATGACTTGGATTTCCACTAAGAAAGAATACTAATCTATTATAAAGACATAATTTTGAAAAACTAGTTTTGAATGGAGCATTTCGAGATCATTTATTCCGTTCTATTAGATTAGACCGTTTTAAGACCGTTTTCTTGTTTTTCCTGGCTTTATTTTTCGCACTTAGACGTAACATGACATGATTGGATTTTTTTTTTCAGATTGTTCGACGATCGAACTAACAGTAC
The DNA here is from genome assembly GCF_905333055.1 of Maniola jurtina. Classification (NCBI taxonomy): domain Eukaryota; kingdom Metazoa; phylum Arthropoda; class Insecta; order Lepidoptera; family Nymphalidae; genus Maniola; species Maniola jurtina. The sequence continues at coordinate 5,828,755 of NC_060033.1, forward strand.
CATGTGCTAACAGTCTAACAGAATGGAATAGACGTTCCATTCGTCCATGTCACGTTTGTTCACTGTAAAATTTATAATAGAGCTCTGTTATACTTGGCCCAATACTACACGTTTCAGACAAAGACGTCATTCAAAACATTTGGAAATATACCACTCAATGTAAACGGACCCAAGTTGGCTATTCAAGTCCAAACACAATAACATCGCGTGTCCAATTAGTTTCAAGTATAGCGCCAAGGATATAATTTTCTACAGTTTGTCGTACATTATTTATTATTACAAGCCTGCCTATTCGGACAAATAATTGCCTACCAAATTTTACTTATAGAAACCTATACCTATGTTGAAACTGTTTGGATTACTTAATAACTTAATCATTACTAGGATGTGGTTTGTCTAACATAAAAGTGCATATGTGGGCGAGTTTTAGTGTGTGTGTTAAGTATATTGTGTGTATTGTATTATGTTTCACCTTAAAATCTTATGTTTTCTAAATTCCAAGTAACGGTAGGAATATCGGAAGTTATTTTAAATGACATTTAAGAATCTATTCCTAGCACGCTCCACACAAACGTAGGTTGGTTCTCATTTGAATATTGACCAATTGAACTCAATAAAATGTTGTAGACACGTTCTAGAAACTAATTTCTTCTGAAGTAGGTATTCTGTTTCTGTGCGAATTGCCAGAATCCACACACCTTTGAGAACAACAATAACATTTCAAAAATTAATTATTCTTAGCAGAACTTATTACTTCGCCCCACTTATCTAATGTAAAGTTCTTTGATTAACTTACTTATAACATTGAATAAATAAAAACTTTTACTGTTATTACATAATGAAAATCTAAGTAAATGTTTTCTCTGAAATAACTTTAAATAAAGGAGAATCTTCTCGAGTTGTAACATTAGAACACCCTTTCCTTTTCGGGGAAAAGAAAATTATTATTATCCTTCGGAAACGTTTAGATAAGTGAATACCTACTCTATTTTATCTGGAGACAATGGTTCCAAATCTAAATATTATATAAAAGGAAACGGTGATTAACAGACTGACTGATCGATAAATGTACAGCTCAAAGTACTCATCGGATCGGGCTGTGGGGCTTGTGTATAGTCCACGCAGACAAAGACGCGGGCATAAACTAATCATAAGCTAATTTAAAAGAAACTGCTAACTTACTGACTGATCTATCAACGTATGTACAGTTCAAACTACTGGGAGGATCGGGCTGAAATGTGGTATTATCATAACGTAGAAATAAGATTTTTATAAATTCTACCCCCTAGAGGGTAAAATAGGGGCTTGAAAATAGATAGGTTATAAAATATTGGTGACAGTATTCTAACGAAAACAGACCTCGTTTTAAAATTCGGAGCGTTCTTTCAACTTAATAACGTGAAGACAAATATCGTGTTCACAAAGTATGTTTGAAGCCTTTGAACAATCCAGCTTTAGGATTACAACGGAAGTAATTTAATAATGCCGCTGTTTGGAATAGGTATTGTCTTATGTTGAAAGTTGAAAAATTTGTGTAGGTTTCCAAGCTCTTTGAGTTGCGGTGAAAATACAAACGTGTACATTTTTTTATAATGAGATGCCATCAGCGCTGATTGAACGTGATGATATCGTTAGGGCGATCAAAATGCGAGCAAATTCTCGAGAATTTTGTGACCTCGGCATTTTTACACGTAAAATCACGTTACTAAAAAAAAGGGCTTCATTTTTAATAATATTAACCTATATTTTAACCTACAAAATATGAAGAAGGTTTTAATTTTTTTTTAAATAATATTAGGTAAGTATATTAAACAGTCAGTAAGTACCTAGACTACAGGCATAACATGGCCAGCTTATAACTGCACACACTGCACTGCTTGTGTAGTTTATAGCTGCACAAGCTATAAACTGCACAACGACGGCCTTCCTGGCACAGTGGTAAGCGCTGTGGTCTTATTAGTGGGAGTCACGGGTTCGATTCCCGGCAGGGTTTGGAACTTTAAAATTTCTGAATTTCTGGTCTGGTCTGGTGGGAGACTTCGGCCGTGGCTAGTGACAACCCAACCGGCATAGCCGTGCTGCCAAGCGTTTTAGCGTTCCGATATGATGCCGTGTAGAAACCAAAAGGGGTATTGGTTTAATAAAAACAGTTATACCCCGTCCAGGTTAGCCCGTTTCCGTCTTGGACTCCATCATCACTAATTACAAAAAGCACACTGTTGGTAAACCTCTTCACTTGGGTAGACTACATCAAACGAGTCGCATGGGGACACTTAACATAAGCGGCATAAGACCGTAGATCAGCCGAGGGTGTTCATCATTGGAGACGGATACTTGACTGACTTTAATATGAGATGGAGATGGTTAACCTGATCCCCATCATCACTGATTAAAACCCCAAGTTTTAAAAATGATAGTCCAATCGGCCATCACGATCTGGTACATAAATTCCGGATGCTGCGCCAAATTTGGTTTAATTTACAACATCCATGCCGACAAGGTTGGCTTGAGGCCAAGTTTACGCTTCCAGCATACAACGGGCATTTTTGTATATCAGACTAAAGTTTTTCATTATGATCAGCTGTATTATATCATGTTATCTTGTCATATACTCGTATTAAGGTCAAAGTTCAATCCTTGTACCATAGTTTTAGGTCAACGTGAATAGGCATCTTCTAGGCGAACAGTGCCTTTATAATATGTTAGACCATATTTTTATTTATGACATAAGTAGAAGTATAAGCTTATTACCCTACAAGCTGGATGGAAGTAAAGCTTCCATTATATAACGGACGGTCTTGTGTAAGAAAAAAAATATTTATTTGAGAGTAATTTTAAAATAAATCAGTAAGAGACATCACACTAAAAACGCATACACAATCTCTTACATTCAACGTATTATAACCATCTCCAGACGGCCATGGTCATTGGTCATGGGTAAATTTAGGAACATGCTACGTATAAAATAACATTCTAATTCGACGATTCCCTGATATCAAAGCCTCTGTTAATAACCTCCGACCCAAAAAGAGGGGTGTTATAATTTGACGTGTGTATCTGTGTATCTGTCTGTGGCATCGTAGCTCCTAAACTAATGAACCGGTTTTAATTTAGTTTTTTTTTTTTGTTTGAAAGGTGGCTTGATCGAGAGTGTTCTTAGCTATAATCCAAGAAAATCAGTTCAGCCGTTTGAAAGTTCTCAGCTCTTTTCTAGTTACTGTAACATTCACTTATCGGGGGTGTTATAAATTTTTAATTTACACTTGTTTACATTTAAAGTTAACCGATGTGAACCGAAGCGTTGACGTTTTCTCATTATTAGTGTGGATAGCGTTTGGCCTCAACGCGGCTGCTAAGAAGGGTAGTCCATTTGGTCATGATGATCTGGTACATAAACTTCTGATGCTGCGCCAAAACTGGTTTAATTTACAATATTCATGCGAACGATTTTGGCCTGAGGCCAGCTTTACGATCTTAACTTACATTCGTTTTTGTTGGAGTCCGACAAAGTTTTCTCTTTTTGTTATTTTTATGATCTTTATTAAAAAAAAAAACGTGGTGTGACATAGTGGCAAAAACGCATATAAGCTGATCAGGCTAATTAGCAATGTCAACTCAAGTGGGTAAAAAGATTCCGACGAATTGGGAACATCCTCTTTTTTTCGAAGTCGGTTAAAAAGGAAACGCTGCGAAATAACTAAAAATTAAAAAAACCCCCCCGACACAAAAATCTCTATAAGAAAACTAGAAAAGAGCTGATAACTGTCAAACCGCTGAACCGATTTTCTTCGATTATAGCTAAGAACACTCTCGATTAAGCCACCTTTCAAGCAAAAAATCTAAATTAGAATCGGTTCATTCGTTTAGGAGCTACGATGCCACAGACAGATACACAGATACACAGACACACAGATACACACGTCAAACTTATAACTCCCCTCTTTTTGGGTCGGGGGTTAAAAATAATCCATACATTTTGTTTTATTCTTCTTCGACGTAACATTCTTGGTAGATGTTACATTGCCCGCGACTTCGTCCGCGCAGATTTCGTAATTTTGAAAGTCCCGTGGGAACTATTTGATTTTTGACACACGTCAATCTTATAACACCCCTTTTTAATTTTTTTTAATTTTCCTTTTTTAACGAGAGTGTTCTCAGCTATAATCGAAGAAAATCGGTTCAGCCGTTTGAAAGTTATCTGCTCTTTTCTAGTTTTCTTAAAGAGGTTTTTGTGTCGGGGGTTTTTTAAAGAGTTATGTATCAGAGTATAATGGTAAAAAAAAACACTTGCCATGAATCAGTAATAAATAATGAGTTTACGCTCCATAATAATTATTATCGCATCGATTGTTATGATAAATAGTTACTGCAGGCAATATAATTTATAACTTTATTTCCAGACAAAAGACCTATAAATCATTCTTAATAATTATGAATGACAATGAAAAATCTGTATAATTACCGGTAATGGCAATGTGTAATGTGCATTATAATCACACTTCACACTATCACACTTCACACTATCACACTTCACACTATCACACTTCACACTTCACACTATCACACTTCACACTAATACTATAAAGGGGAAAGTTTGTGTGTATGTGTGTATGTATGTATGTGTGTATGTGTGTGTGTGTGTGTGTGTGTGTGTGTGTGTGTGTGTGTGTGTGTGTGTGTGTGTGTGTGTGTGTGTGTGTGTATGTATGTTTGTTACTCCTTCACGCAAAAACTACTAGACGGATTTGGCTGGGAATGGAGATAGATAATATCCTGGAATAGCACATAGGTTACTTTTTATCCCGGAAAATTAAACAGTTCTCACGGGATTTCGAAAAACTTAATTCCATCCATTCCAAAATCCATTCCAAATTTCAGCCAAATCCGTCCAGTAGTTTTTGCGTGAAGGAGTAACAAAGATACACATACACATACACACAAACTTACGCCTTTGTAAAATATTAGTGTGATATGATTAGTGTAATGGTAGACAAAGATAAGTCTAGACTACTATGGTGGACTAAGTGTTCCAGCTTGACTTCTTTGCATGGAACGCTAAGGGCAGATGCACACAGGTTGGAATGGACTCCAGTATTTTTGTTAATTACCTAAACTCAGATTGAAGTACTTTGTTACGGCTGAAATAGTATACTTACAACGCCACCATGCCTAAGTAAATTATACTACATAGAAGTATAATGATTATACTGCTATTTAAATAAAACATTCATCGTATATCTTCAAACAGTAATAATTCACAAATCCAGCTTGCTGCCAGGATAATTTACTTTAGCCAAATTAATTAAGCTAAGCTGGCTATTATTTTGTATTAGACACGAGATAAATATAAGCTATGTATTTTATCAGAGTCCGAGCATTTTAGCATTTAGAAGCTTATTTTAGCAGATATTATTTGCAGCAACGTGTTGTTAAAGAGATTAAAATTTATTCAAAAAGATTTTTCAAAGCCTTATAATTTTATACCCACTTACTTACTTATAATTGAAATATATTTTATTAACAAGTGTAAATTAAAAATTTATAACACCCCCGACAAGTGAAGGTTACAGTAACTAGAAAAGAGCTGATAACTTTCAAACGGCTGAACCGATTTTCTTGGATTACAGCTAAGAACACTCTCGATCAAGCCACCTTTCAAACAAAAAAAAACTAAATAAAAATCGGTTCATTAGTTTAGGAGCTACGATGCCACAGACAGATACACAGATACACACGTCAAACTTATAACACCCCTCTTTCTGGGTCGGGGGTTAAAAATATATAACCAGCCACAGGCTGGACACTTAGAAGCTACAATTATGTGATGATCTGCCCGTTCTAGAAGATATATAGATAGCGTCTGAAAAAAAACTCAAGATTCTCTACAGCAGCTATGAATTGCTGAATTAATGCACAATTTAAACTCTTAATTGCACCTGAAACCGTCAGAAATCTAATCTATCATTTAATAAATGCGAAAGTGTCTTTATTTGTTAGTCTGATGGCTTATTGGATTATTGTTGTCCTTTAACTACGCCACAACAGAGCAACCGATTGACGTGATTTTTGCATGGGAATATTTTTAGACCTGGAGATTAACATAAGATTAAGATGGTAGAGATTACTCCAAGCAATAAGGCAGCCTTTGCACACAATTGTTTTTTTTCTGTTTTCTTCTTACTGTGTTGTTATCCTTATATGTGTTTTTGTGTGCAATAAAGAGTTTCTATCTATCTATCTATCTATAAGCTACTTTTATCCCGGGAAAACAAACAGTCCCCACGGGATTTTCGAGAATCATAATCCACGCGGACCAAGTCGTGGGCATCAGCTAGTTAAATATAAATCAGCTGCTGAAAAGCAGTAATATCTCAGGCGATAGTAGCTAACGTGTCAATGTATGTTTGTACTCAGCCATAGCCATTATCAATGCACGTGACAACACATAAATTATTCCTCAAAGGCCTGCACTGTTAACAGAGCGGTACTCAATGGTACTGAACAAAAATAAAACAGTGAAATCTGTTGCGAAAGAGGAAGCGAAAGGAAACTTTATGTACACATAAACTTCGCTTTTTCCATGAAGAACTCTATTTACATATAAATGAAAAGTTAAACAAAAGAAAGATACTACTAGGCTTGCCTAAAACATGTTTGATCCCCCACCCCTATGTTGCAAGGCTAGCTAAGCTTAGTCAAGAAACATAATTTTCCAAGAACTTCCGCTTATCTCGAATGTAATTTTGTCTCTTGTGCGGTCTATCTTAAAACACGGCGCACGCTGTTTCGCTTAGCAGCAAGGCCAGTTTACTTTGACCAAATTAATTATGGTTTTACTTAGAGAAAATGCCGGCATTTTGTGGTAGCTACTGTAATTATTTAGTAATAATATTATACCAACTTATAATTTACTTTTTAGGGTTCCGTACCTCAAAAGGAAAAACGGAACCCTTATAGGATCACTTTGTTGTCTGTCTGTCTGTCTGTCAAGAAACCTATAGGGTACTTCCCGTTGACCTAGAATCATGAAATTTGGAAGGTAGGTAGGTCTTATAGCACAAGCACAGGAATAAATCTGAAAACCGCGAATTTGTAGTTATTGTTAGTGTTTCAATTTCCAAAATAAGCTAACTATACCAAGTGGGGTATCATATTATGAAAGGGCTTTACTTGTACATCCTAAAATAGTTTTTTTTTACGTAAGTACAATAGTTTTTGATTTATCGTGCAAAATGTTGGAAAAAATACCAGAGTACGGAACCCTCAGTGCGCGAGTCTGACTCGCACTTTTTTACTGACCATTCAGCACCAAAAGGCACCGTGTAAAGTACAACGTGGGGCGCCTTTCTGAACTAACGATGTACATGACATATATTGTATACTAGAAGGTAGCGGGGAGTAGCTGGATGAGGAAGGCTGAGGACAGGGTGTGGTGGCGCTCACTTTGTGTTCCGTAGGTAGTGGAAGTTCACAGAATGATATTATGACAATGATGGTTTAGCACCGTATTGCGAAAAAGCCGAAGACAAAGTAGAAGAAAAATCTTGCAAAAAAAAACATACAAAATATTCCGTATAAGATAAGCCGGCAAGATGATACAGTTAGCTAAGAAATATAATTTTCAAAGGCCTTGCTACAACGCTGCGTCTCATGTGAGGCAATTTAAGAACCATTTTACTTAGCTGGCTCGAAATGGTGCTCGCTTATCTTGAAGTTTACATTTGTGGCGCATTGGTGCGTGCTGTGACCTTGTTATGCAGAGTGTTTATATTTATTCGACTACAAGGACCTTGACCTCATTCTCACCGGGTTGTCAATAACGACGCAACCTTTTTGAGTTGGGATTCAGCTGCCTTGGAAAAGGTAGTTAGGGCAATAATCCGAATATATAATCCATACTTCCATACTAATATTAAAAATGCGAAAGTGTGTCTGTCTGTCTATTAGCTTTTTATTGCCCAACTGTTTAACTGATTCTGATGAAATTTCGTGCAGAGTTAACTTACATCCCGTGGAAGGACATAGGCTACTTTTTATCCAGGAAAATCAAAGAGTTCCCACGGGATTCTTAAGGATCCATCCGTTTAACCAATTTATATGAAATTTGGTACAGAGGTAGCTTGCATCCCGGAAATTGACATAGACAACTTTTTTCAACATGTAAAAGAGTTCCCACGTGATTAAAAAAATCAAATCCACGCGGACGAGGTCGCGGACATCATCTTGTAAATAATAAAAAGAAAAGTCCTGACTCACTGAGTCAACGACCATCAACGACCTGCGTAAGTTTTTTTTGAGAGCTGAAATATTCAAAATGTGTATTGCCACAACTGACAGTAAAAATTTCAAAATGGCCGCCATGAAAATTAAAATTATAGTGTAGTTCTGTGCCATGGTGTATCTTATACGATGACAAAGAACCCTTCGTGTGCAAATTCAACTCGCACTTGCCGGTTTTTAGTACCAACAAATAGTTATAACACTTTTTTTGTATAAATAAGGCATATCTTGTATTTAGGTAAATCTTTGGTCGAATCCACAAGAACACGTAAAAGCAATAACAAACTAATTTAAGCTAGTGCCTGCTTGGATTGTGGGATCTGCAATTTTTCCGCGCAATATCCAGCTGGCGTTCATTGCAGATAATATTTATTTCATATCCACATTGTTCACGTTCGAGCAATAAAGAATCAGCTTAAGCTGATACCTGCGTGGGGTTTGTGCAATCTTAACGGGTAGAAAAATTCTTTATGAATTCGTAGAAATCTAGCAGGTGCCCACGACTTTATAGCTCATTCACACAGGCTGCGTAAGCGTAGACGTAGCGCATACCATTGCGTTGTAATGTATGGAACTGTATGAAACGTAACACACAACTTGCGTAAAGCGTGGACGTATGCGTAACCCGGTATATTAGGGGTATACGCGCGTCACTACGCACGTGTTACGTGTACGTGCTTGGTGTGAATCGGCCTTAAATGTGAATTTATATAGCATATTAATTTTCCTCTTGAACGAATTATATTATGGGGAAACTCCTGTTGAAAATCCCACTTTGATGTCTAAAAGTACCTAATAAGCGAATACACAGATAAACGTGGGTGTCTACTTAACTGCATGAAAAATTATATCAAAGTAACTAAACTATTATCAGAGACCGTATTGTAATTTTTCAATATAATAAACTAGCCGATGCCCGCGACTTCGCCCGCGTGGATTTAGGTTTTTTGAAATCCCGTGGGAACTCTTTGATTTTCCGGGATAAAAAGTAGCCTATGTGCTAATCCAGGATATTATCTATCTCCATTCCAAATTTCAGCCAAATCCGTCCAGTAGTTTTTGCGTGAAGGAGTAACGAACATACACACACACACACACACACACACACATACAAACTTTCGCCTTTATAATATTAGTGTGATATGCGTTGACGTAATTGCTGTAATAAATACACTGACCTCTACAATACAAGTACACTGGACTTGTGATTGTCGACCTGTTTTTGAAGCAACTAGATCTTCGCCATTTTGGCGCTGACAGAATAACAAAATATAATTAAAAGAACACTAGAAGGTAAGAAAGTTTGTTTAACTGTATTTCTCGATGTAGAACAAGCTTTTGATAAACTCTGCCATAAAGGTCTTGGTCACAAACTCAAAGTGCCTGCCTGAATATGTGTAAACTTACTGGAATCATATAGGTCTGATAGAGTATTTAGGGCGAGGCAAGAGGAAGCTTAATCTAAACTCAAGAATATTAAAGCTGGAGCACCTCAAGGAAGCATTCTAGGCTCTGTCCTATATCTCCGTTTCGAATCAGCGTAAAAAATAATTGAAATTTTGTATATCACACTTTTTTCAGCATACCCACTTCCTTGTATTATGTCAATTTCAGTGAATAATTAGTATCGATGGGCATACGTGGTGATAACATACAACTCCACATTCTCAGATTTACGTATCAAAATGGTTATATTTTTTCAGCTAAGAAATATTACTTTCAAAATGGCAAAAACCTGCCATTTAGTAAACTTTCCACTTTAAATTTTTATTACCCATTTAAGAACCAACTTGTTCACCCAAGATTAAATGTCGCAGCCATAACCACTTAATATAAACTTTACTGAAACGAAATGTTATTTTAATATTCACGGTAAACGACCTTAAAGGTGCCCCTCATAAACTTAAGTTTATGAGTTACAATAATCGTCTACAGCTTAATTCGGAATAGCAAAGTGTATTTAACAAAGTAATAAAACCTACAAGGCCGCTAAAATGTTCTTGAGAAAATTAATAGGTGTACAAAAAATTAACCTGAAGTAATTAATTGGGAGAACATTTTTGTATTTTTCTGCACGAAATCAGTTTTTCACAAGTAATCTCGATTTATTAAAATGTCAGAAAAAAGTCAAAATAAGTACATACTATATTATGTATGTGATGTACTCTGTAAGTTAGGTACGTTGAGAATGGGTATCAAAATGAAGCGTGTTTTGGTGGAACTGTAGCGTTGTGGTAGTAGCGGCTTTTCTTGCAAGTTTGATAGAAGAAATGAGGGTAGTGTAAATTGCACGCTGCTCCATGTACGGTCCTACTGGTTTTAGCGAATTGTAGCGCATTATCTAAATGTATGAAAAAGGAAAGGGTGAGTGACTGACTAACTGACACACAACATCGACTAAGAAAGGATTTTTGAAAATTCCACCCCTAAGCGGATAAGATAGGAGTTTGAAGTGTAGTCCACGCAGACGAAGTCGCGAGCATAAGCTAATCATTCCATATGTATCACGGACTTGCAGAAAGGTACGGCTGTTTTTATCCGATAATTTCAAAATTAACAATTGTTTTTTTGACTAGGATCAGTAAAATAACGCAACCCAAAAGCATGATTGACAAAATCGATAGAATCACTTACCGCAACAGCTGATTCTGCTGGCAAATTAATGAAGAGATGTTTTGAACAGGTATTTCACAAATGTAATGAACCGATGTACAGTATGCCTGAATATTTGATGTATTGTTGTACATTTCTCTATGTTGCATGGTTAGAAATATGTTATTTTTCTGTCAGTGTGCACGTGACGCGTGATTTACAATTTTTTCAGTGGCATCGTGCCCCCTTAGATTGCAAAATTCTTTTGTATTTCACAATGGTGCGATGGTTTTATTGAAACTTGAAACCCTAAAGTATTTAGGCAAAAATAATGTTAAAACTTCTTCTCAGTCTCGTTTGAACAAGTAAAAAATATTAACATTGGAATTGCAAATGGAGTTGGAAAATTCCAATATTCGGTTATTCATAGAAGTTAACAGGTACTCCACTCCAAAGATATTTTCTTATTCAAGAACTGCAAGATATAGGTACTCTAGCAAAACTCAAGTATCTGATTAAGGGCACAATATTCGTTTTGATCCACAATAGACTCTTGTCAAGAGACGAGTGGGGCTTAGGTTAACATGGGTAAAACTTGTATGCATGAAATGACATATTCCCTATATCGCGGCTCACGCTTCAAAGGGTTTCCAACTGAATGAAGTTAAGGCGAAGTTGTTCGATTCCGCAACAACAATAGTACTAATGAACCTGCTTGTAAACAGCTAACTTTTATTATTGAACTCTCTCGAAGCAAGCTAGACTTCAAAATATCATCATACTAGCGACTTGCAACTTCCTTTATGAGGATTGGAATTGTTTTAACTCCAACTGGAGGACTTGTGAATTGTGATAGACCAGTAGTTAAAACGTCCACTTCCTATTGGACTGATGAACACAACAGTGTGATTACACTTCTGATCAAAATACTATTGTTTCATTAATCCAAGCGTTTTTGATCCTCTGGAAACAAAATCAAACTGATTTCTAAGCAAAACGGCCTTAAACTGTCCAAAATTGCGTCCATAGTGAGTTTAATCAAAATTGTATAATTACAGTAAAGTTTCAACAGCTTTCATTTAATTTTCGCTCATCTTTTGAAATTTCATTTTGTGCAACTACACCTTTTTGTTCGCCAGCTCCTCGGTTTAATTTAGTAGCTTTATTCCAACAAATCTTTCGTTTTAACAAAATAATGTTTCCTAACAGAATTAAATCATAATACTAGCAACATGCAGACCAAAACACAAAGCCAAAACAAGCCGCAGCGCCGGTTTCCAGGAAAACTAATGGTATCACTGAAAAGCTTAAACCTATTAAAATAAAGCTAGGATAGAAAACGGAGGATACAAAATCACGAAGTTCAAAATTAAAACCCACCTGAATAAAAATAAAAGTAGGTACTCACCATATTTCCTTTCATCGAAAATAAACATGTTTAGAATCCACAATGAGACCTTTGAATATTATATACCAAACCGAGACCAAGCCATCCAACATTTATTCCAACAAGCCAACCATATATTTATTGCAATTTTATTTTCCCACTTGACATATTTTCACTAATTATATCCGATAAGTCAACAATATTCATGATTATTAGGGTTCCGTACACAAACGGTAAAATCGGAGCCCTATTAATATCACTCTGCGTTCTGTCTCTCTGTCTGTCCGTCTGTCTATCTACGTAGCACTCAGCTCAGTCACAGGTCTCTAGCTCGTAGACGAAATGAGTTACAAACCTGAAATTTGGTATTTGGTGTCGAACGTTGACCCCAAACCGAATATTGAATTAGAAATTCAATCAAATATTTTTTCAGGGGGGTTCCCATAGGTATCATGTAAAAGTATTCTGTCTGTACTTTATCTGTACTTTCAGTGGCACCAAATAAATTTTCTTTCTTTCTAAAAGAAGCCGGAAAATAAAACTTACCCTAGCATATGGAGTATCATTGATTAGAACTCATTAAGTAGAGTATGAATGTATTTTTTATTTATTTTTATCTTAAACAATAAGTAAATGAGGGGGCCGTCAGTTTTAGACCATTTTTGTGACGGGAATTATCTCAAATACTATATATTTAAACAACAAATACTGAAAGTAACGATTTATAAAATCGTTTGTAAGCTGTGACCAAAACTAAAGAAATATTTTTTCTTTCATATTTATTCCAAAGTTCTTACCTCGAAAAAGAAATATTTCATACGCCCAAAGACTCTCACTTGGCCGGTTTTTCATTTATTATGGTAAAACCGGTAGGTACATACAACTGGTTCAAACAATATAAAGGCAATGACTCAAAAGAAATTTACTCCTTTTGTAAGACATACAATCTTTTCTTAGTACCAATAGAAATATAGGCACGACTACGCAGAATTCCTAACTAGACTATAAGACGGCAATGAAAGACGAGCGTAGATCCATTAGGCACGGCATTTCATTACGAAACCGCACGCTTGAAAATGGCGGAATGGTTTAATACAGCTCGCTGTGATCTGAATTTTCCAGTGATCTGAACTCAGGAGAATTCAATCGTTGTCATCAATCATTCATTAGATACATATTGATGATAATAATTGATAGAAAGAGGCATATTAAGTGACACACGAGGAAAACCAGGTTTAATTTGTTATGATCATCATACCGGACCTACCGCTGACAAAATGCGCATGAACCATAAGGAACCGGAAATGTAAAAAAGTAAAATGCTACAATTTAAATTGTGGTGATTTGCTTTTATTGAACTCATATACCTAAATGTGGACATCACTTTAACTAGTACAAAGAGATCTCTGGAACTGATGATAATCTGAAATGAAACCTATCATCTTCTTGATGGTATAACTGTTGCATGATCTATTTTAATCTCTGAGTATGGCCATAGAACCTCGGCCAAGAGCCGCTACTATAAAAAAAACTGTATTTAGAAACCCTTTACGCGCTGTTGGCCAAATATATAAATCACGTTGGGGCTATCTACCTTTTCACTAGTGACCTCTACTAATAAAAGTAGGTAACGCAGGTCTTGCGATTGCACACCTGTTTTAGAGGCAACTTGATTTTCGTCATTTTAGCGCTAATAGCAGCAATCAGCGTCATGTGAGAGTACTCAGAATGAAATGTTAGTGATGAGACGGTCAACACAAAGACCATTTCACACAAAGTGTAAGTTTTAATTCCCGATACGTTTGGCGGGGCGCTTCAAATCAAATAATCAAATTTAAATCTATTTAAATCAAATTAAAAAATCGCACAAAATATAGCTGTCTGTCATTTTCACACACACATGGTTTTCACTGTAAGTATTTGTATGTCCATGTCATTGCTTTGCACATTAGAAAATGAAAGAATAGCAGCAAGTGGCGAAAGCCTGGCCAAAAACAGAAACGAGATTGCGAATCCTAAATTCAAAAATTCCATTAACACAATATACTCGTATACGAAAACGTTTTAACACGCAAAAGGCGTTAATTTAGTACCAACAGACTCGAAGCTCAAATGAATTGAGTTTATTGATAGTCTATCTGTCCCGCTGGATTGCTGCCCATTTATTAAAAATTCGTTTGCCATAAAATGGATTGCTTTTCGAAAAAAAGGAAGCTTGAAAAAGAGAATATTAATACCGTTCCTTTACGTCCATTTTTTATATAGGGCAGACGAACAGCCATTTCACATTTAGTAGAATACACTTTGTTCAAATAGACTTCAGGAAGCTTTTGAGGACGGATGGTCAAAGAGTATGACCGTTATTAAATTCACTACTGGTATAATATTGTCACACCCACACGCAAATATTTAAACACGAAGTATGCCACAAAAAACGCATCAACGGACTTGGCATAGCTAGATGCTACAATCTGCATGTTCATTAACTAGTATGAAAACCAACCGTGATTAGTGACAATCACAACGCGTAACCACAAGTTTCAATTGCCACGCGTTAGTGAGCCGATAATATGAGCCGACAGGGGAGAATATCGATTTTTCGTATTTGAAACGAGTATAGGATTGACAGAGGAATTTTTTAATTAAAAGTAAAACTTTGGCCCAAACTTAACTAATCCTGACTTTTACCTACAGGCTAACCCATTTTTTATTGACGGTTAAAGTAACCCTAGCGTAACTATAGCCGCCTTTCGTGGAATTAGAGCTGAGAGATGAGCTACGGTTATATACTTTTCTCCTATATAATGGACCTAAATCAACACATTCGAACTCAAGTACGGTTGGTAAGCTCACACAGTTATCAAAACTACGAACTTATTCGCACCTGTAAAACTTAGCCGAGGGCAAGCATATTTGTTCTCGATGATAACATTATATTAGTTTCATGTTCATTTTTGATAGCAATTAAATTCATTTGTTACTTCATTTGTTAGTCTCGAACAATTTGATGTGAAATGCTACATGCTATCTATTTTAGATTCAGAAAATTTTATGGTAGTAAAGTAACTCTACAAAATTTGATAACTAGCTGAATGTTAATTTAAAGTAATGCGAAAAATTCGCCGTCATTAGATATAAATTAAAAAACATATTTTAATTATGTGGGAGTATTCTATAGCAAACTTTTGGCACATTTTTAAAATAACTTCAAAGGAGAAACGGTACAAATGCCTTAAAAATTCTATCTCTCCAAATGGAAAATATAATTATCAACAGCGAAATGTAAAATTCCAACGCAATAAGAACATTTCGTAATGCTTCATGAACGTTAATTTCTATCTCTATTTAAATAAGACGAAATAATTATTTAAATATAAATGATACATGTCATTAGATCTAATTAAACCTACATGTTTAGTATTTTATTATTGAACATCTACATATGACCTATATAAAATGAAAAGCTGACCTACTCACTGACTGACTAATTTAGGACGGATTGGGTTGGGTAGACATATTATAGCTATTATAAAATAGACATTCACTAAGAAGGGATTCTTGAAAATTCAACCCCTAAGAGTATAAAATAGGGGTTCGAAATTTGTGTAGTTCACGCAGATGAAGTCACGGGCATAAGCTAGTAGGATATAAAATGAGAAACTAACTGACCGATAAACCTATCAACGCACAGCCACAGAATATACACCATAAAATAGTACAGTAACGTAGATGCTAACTAAGGAACCTTTGTCCACGTGGACTACACAAATTTCAATCCCCTACTTTACATTTGGGTTGCATTCTCAAAAATTCTACGTCTACGGATATCTACGTCACAATATCTGCATGTCTTTAACCTTTGATATACATAATATTTGGATGGGTGCGACTTTGCGCACGTGGTTTTTAGTTTTTAAAAATCCCGTGTAGTTCACACGGGATTTTCACACTTTGTGTGTCCAGGACATCAGTATTCTCCAGTTGAAAGTATTTCCAATATAAAAATATTACTTTTACTGTCCAAGAACCTCTAATTCTTTAAATATCACCGTCAGCGGTAAAATCTCATATCTATAAAACCCTGAAAGTTAAAGTAACCCTTAAAAGTTATGAGTTCATTACTTTTAAAGAGACCCTTTGTCCCGCGAAAGTAACAACCATTACAATATCTTTACGTAGATCCCATTAGATCCCTTCGGAGGTAGGATAGATAGGGATAGCAGCTGATATGCCTAAAATTGGCATAATAATATACCCTTAGGAGCACGTAGGTAGATTTACTTTCTTTATAATCAAACTAAATTGTTCCTGCATAGCATAGCACTCAGGGATGATGTACCTATGCTATTTATCATTGAAAAAAATCAGAATTGGATCATTCGGGCCGAAGATTAGGGATCTTCTAAACTTACACATCTAAACTTACAAACTTTACCTCTTTAAAATATTAAGTGTAGACTAACTAATAATATTTTAGTAGGTATAGGAATCTCCCTCATGTAAACTGTTTGTGAGTGGCATCAGGCATGCTTCTGCGACTACCCATATCAATAAGCAATGCTAACTTGGATCAGTAACTGGTTGGGGGACTGATCTTAAAAAAAGTCCAGCCTTTATCTTTCTTATTAGTATGGATGTGAATATCACTCACGTTAGTTTAATTCAAATTCAAATTCAAAATGTTTTTATTCAATTAAACTTTTACAAGTACTTTTGAATCGTCAAAAAATCTACCACTGGTTCGGAATGCCGTTCCTACGGAGAAGAACCAGCAAGAAACTCGGCGGTTGCCCTTTTCAAGTACATATTCAATTTACAATAATATGTCATACTGAATTTAGAAAATAAAAGATCTGTTTAATGACTTGTGGAGACCTGTGACTTCTACAGCGACTTCTACACGCGTTTAAAGGTCAAAGGTAGCTCTAAGAAGTCCATGGCTTCAGTTAAGGGTTAAGACGTGCTTAAACATTAAGAAACTTTCCAGTATAATTCGGCCGTAACATCGTCTTATCTTAAAACAATTCACGTTAAGTCGAAGACGATAATCCATCAAAAAGTCGACGAAATGCGGGAAGGCTCAAATCATGAGGTTGTGATTAACATTTTGATTACGGACGGAAATTTAAACATGGGAGGAGCTTATGCAAAAGGAAAGCAATCGCCAATGAATGATAATAATAATTTTGAAAATTGATAAAGTATGTTTTAACGCCAAAAAAAAACATTGTTGTATTTAAGAAAAATGTATATTTTGGTCTTGAAACTGAGCTCTGGTCGATTATAATATTATTCTATTGAAAATCGGCTAGTGCGGGAAATGCGGGAAGGCTCAAATTATGAGGTCGGGCTGAATATTTCGATTACGTCGGAAATTAAAATATAAGAGGATATCCTGCATAAGGGAAGTAATCACAATGATAGGTAATAATAATTTTTGACATTAACAAAATACCTATCAAGTTAAGTTGTGTGAATATGTTTTACCCTCTACCTGTACTCTCACCGGTCGTGTCAGACTGCCGTTCAATTGTACTATAAGGGAAGGGAAGGGAATAGAAAGTGCACTGTGTTTGCAGCTGTACACTATATTATATGCGCTATAAAAATATCTCCTGCGTAGTTGACTAGTCTCCTTTGAAATTGGCCATACTGTCTGAAATTTAGTCGCCAAGAATATCATTAGGTACATTATTTGGAATCTTGCCAGGGTACCTCAAAAGGAAAAACGGAACCCTTATAGGATCACTTTGTCTGTCTGTCTGTCCGTGCGTACGGACGTGTCTGTCAAGAAAACCTATAGGGTACTTCCCGTTGACCTAGAATCATGAAACTTGGCAGGTAGGTAGGTTTTATAGCACAAGTAAAGGAATAAATCCGAAAACCGTGAATTTGAAAAATTAAAATGCGTTTCAATTTTCAAAGGAAGATAACTATACCAAGTGGGGTAGGTATAATATAAAAGGCCTTAGCTGTACATTCCAAAACTGATTTTTGTTTTGTTTATTTTTATGCATAATAGTTTTTGATTTATCGTGCAAAATGTCGTAAAAATTATCTAAGTACAGAACCCTTGGTGCGCGGGTCTGACTCGCTCTTGGTCGGTTTTTTTTAAAGGCTTGCGCTTGATTGCAGTCACACAAGCTATTAGATGATTATGCAGCCTAAGGTGGCGCGCGCCTGCCTAGAAGGATGCTTACTCTCCGTTTGCGCAATAACAAATTGCGAACACTTTAAGAAACTTTATTAGCAGGCTAAATCAAGCCTATTATCTAAGTAGGCAACACGTAATATACTGTCGTTCATACGTGGGCGGATCTATCTGCCGTTTTATCAACTCTCACATCTTCGCTCGCAAATTACCAAATTATACGAGAGTCGCGCCCTCCGCTCTACAACAAATCCTGCTAACTAAAAGATTGTTTGTCGTATACATATAAGACAAATTCCTTCTTTCCTTTATTGCTAAACCCCTACTGAAACTGTAAGTAGTGGCAGATTCGCTACTTACAGTAGAGAGAAAGAGAGTAGAGAGAGTGCAGTAGAGTAGAGTGGAGAGAGATCGCAGTGAGACAACGGATGGGTTCGAAACTAATCGGGTTTACATCGACTCACGTGAGTATAGACCTTACAATGTCTAATTTGCAATTAGACATTGTAAGGTCTACATTGCAATTGCAAAGTCCTTTGCAATTAGACATTGTAAGGTCTACATCTCCTGAGGATGCTCTGGTGTCGGGGCGAAACGCGCGTCGTGTGGTGTTGGAATTTGTGTGGTGCTGCGTACCATACAGATTTCGTTGGTTTAGCGGCTTATAGCAAATTAAGCTATATCATGGACTTCCGCAAAAAATCGCCTGCTTCTATAATACATTAATTGTGGTTACATCATTAGAAAAGATTTAAAATGTGTTTCAATTTTCAAAGTAAGATAACTATATCAAGTAGGGTATCATATGAAAGGGCTTTACCTGAACATTCTAAAACAGATTTTTATTTATTTTTATGTAGATTTTATTTGTTTTTGATGTATCGTGCAAAATGTTTGAAAAAATACTCGAGTACGGAACCCTCAGTGCGCGAGTCTAGCTCGCACTTGGCCGGTTCTTTTAAGACTATTCACAGTCACATCACTCGGGCTTGTCAGCTCCTTTATCAACATTACCCATCTTCGCCCGCAAACTGCCAGATTATTCATGAATCTCGCCTCCATTCGCAGACGAATCCATTTTACTAAAAGAATATCGCTTTACACGGGTTAATCGTTGCCTTTTTAACCCCCGACCCAAAAAGAGGGGTGTTATAAGTTTGATGTGTGTATCTGTGTATCTGTTTGTGGCATCGCATTAGTTTTTTTTAGTTTGCAAGGAGACTTTATCGCGAGTGTTTTAGCTATATAATCCGAGAAATCGATTCAGCCGTTTGAAAGTTATTTATACTTAATTTTGTTATTCTCTTAATTTCTTACTTAGGTTATAATAATAGAGTGTATACGTGCAAATGTTTATTCTATTCTTATTATTCTATTCTTGTTTTTAAGACTACACTAGCGGCACGCTATGATGGCCGGTTTGACACATTACAATAGTGATGTGGAATGTCAATTTATTCTCGAACAAAAAACAATTAAGTTTTGTTTTTGTACCTGATTAAATAGGTTTAATAAAACAAAAATGTATATGTTTATTTAATTTATTTGAACGAATTGAATATTTGAACGAAAATGAATATACATACTTTATATGCACACAAGAAACATATGAATACAAAAGATACCAAAAAAGGTGCCACAAAAGGCCATAATTAATCAGATTCGTCCATACTACTATTTTCACTGTCGTCACTGCTATCATCACATACATTAATAATTATATGTTCGTTTTCTATAATATTATCTATTTTCACATCTCTTTCATAATCTTCCCTTATTAATTTAACAGTTCTATTCACAACCTTTTCCCAGTCTCCTTTAGTCACATGTTCACAAGCTTCTTCTAATAATTTTAGCATTTTTTTTGTGGTAAATGGGGGTTCTGTATTGTGTCTTGCAGCATATCCCTTAATTTGAGCCCACACCAACTCAATCGCATTATACTCACAATGGTAAGGCGGTAACCGTATAACTCTGTGCCCATGTTCTAATGCTATTTCGTCAATGACGTATCGGATCTTGGTTGGTTTGTTTTCTTTTAAAAGACGTACTAATTCCGCTTTTAACATATTCATATTTGCATCTACGCCATTTTTACGAAGCCATGCGACGATATCAGCTTTCTTTTGGGATTGGGCAGGTGGCTTGTCAATTTGCATCGAGTGGTATGGGGCGTTGTCCATAATTATAATAGATGGTTCAGGGAGGCTACACAACATTGAGGTAAACCATTCAGTAAACTTTTCTCCATTCATGTCTTCATGATAGTCTCCAGTGGTTTTTGACGCAAAAGCCATGAGAGAACCTTCGACAAACCCGTTGATGGTTCCGGCGTGACAAATTATAAGTCGCGATCCTTTTCCTACAGGAACTTTGGAAGTAGATGCTGCTGTGTCATCGTTCCAAGAACGGCCTACAGTATGGTTAGCATTAAGCCATGTTTCATCCAAGAACACAACATTTTGCCAATTTTTGATTTCTTTCACTTGCCGTAAAAAAGTATACCTTGCCATCGCTATATCAAATCTTTCCATCAATATTTTGCGTTTGTTACATTTTTTGTATCGAAATCCAATGGTCTTCAAAATCTTCGTTAAAGAACTTTCCCCACCGAAGAATAATCCAGCTTCCTTCAGTGAATGCACCAACTTTTTTCTTGTTGGATACTCCTTCTGTAAATAGTAGCCGTAAACATGTCTTCGGATAGCATCGGCATCAAAGCTATCGATGCCTACGACTGGTTTTGCTCGTTTTCTCTTTTTTGGTGTGTGAAGTTTATTTTCTTCTGTGCCAGTCTCGCCATATTTTTTTTTAGTTATCCGTCTAACAGTTCGTTGTCCAATATTAAGCGCATCAGCTACGCGTTCAACCACTGACGTTATAGGTAAAATTGGCCCTCCATTTTGAGCTTCACGATCGAAATAGTTACGAAGGCGTATTACGAACTCACGTGTCTGACTATTTAGAACAGTTCTCTGCGTACGTTCGGTCATATCGACGAAATCCACAACAAAGGGCTTGAACAGAGTCCAAATTAACGAGCAAGGGTCAACAGTAATGCAGTATCAATATTTGAAATCCAAAGCCAGGTCAAAACTATATCACAATCGCATTGCACTGACAGTTTATACTTTTCGAAGCAACGTCAATTCGAAACTGCTTTGTTTTGCATTGAGCATTGACGCGAGTTTGCCGGAGGTAGTAGTTGTGCTAGCCAGCGATCCTATGTGACGATCGTATTAGATTCCATTTTTAAAAATTCATTGATATTTTTTTGCGATTTCAGAGGTTTGTCCACATAGTGAAAATTGTTCATATTCACAAGTACATTCACCCCTTAAATGGTGCAAACTGATTTTTCTACACTTGTATACATTTAAGAAATCAATTTAATAAATAAATTTTGAGTCCTAAACCTAAAACTACATTCGATAAAATTTATGAATCTCTGCACATCACTATCGTCAATAAAGTAATACAATTATTTCCTTCAAAGTCGTTATCAATTAATACGGAACTTCATGAGCGGACAAACGTCAAACCGGCCATCATAGCGTGCCGCTAGTGTAGACAGGGTAAAAATTGTGTTTTACTCAACTTTCAACAAAAATCTTTCCATTTCTATATGTGCGAAGTCAAAGCGTCTCAGTTAGTACTTAGGTATAAGACATTACACGTAACATCTAGGCCACGCCAATCTCTAAAGATAACAAAAAGTTTTGTTTTTGTAAAACATCTAACATGAAGGTTTACGTATTTTGTACCTTCTTTTTCTGCGGAAAGTTTAGTTATATTTCACGCCTTCCTGAAGGCACGTACGCTCTTTATGGCGCTCGGTGCTACGCGAATACGACATAACTTTGCACGCTGTATTTTTATGAGCAGTTCATTGATACTAAATTATTGTGAATGATTTTGGGTAAAATAAGTTTAGAACAGTGAGAACTGATAACATTGTAGTAAACAAATGTGTGACACAATTGTAACACAATAATTATTCACAATAATTCACAAAGTACTATCTCTGTTGTACACGAAACTCAAATCCTAGATTAAATAGGTACTATTATGTATCCTTGTCTAGGTTGACAGTACACGGATTTTTAGAACAGACTAATTTTAGTTTAGTCAAAATTTTAGTTTTAGTTTTGTATACAAATGAATGAATAGGAGAATTATATGTGTGTGCACACATCATATTGTATATTGTATATATTGTGTGTAAAAATAAGTATTATTTGTGTAAGTTATTAAATTCAAGATGTATGACTTTTTGAAAATAAATTTTTGAAAATTTTGTGAAACATACCCTGATCGTTCGATCGTCACAACAACTTTCAGTTTATACAATTATTAAACTAGCGGCACGCTATGATGGCCGGTTTGACGTTTGTCCGCTCATGAAGTTCCGTATTAATTGATAACGACTTTGAAGGAAATAATTGTATTACTTTATTGACGATAGTGATGTGCAGAGATTCATAAATTTTATCGAATGTAGTTTTAGGTTTAGGACTCAAAATTTATTTATTAAATTGATTTCTTAAATGTATACAAGTGTAGAAAAATCAGTTTGCACCATTTAAGGGGTGAATGTACTTGTGAATATGAACAATTTTCACTATGTGGACAAACCTCTGAAATCGCAAAAAAATATCAATAAATTTTTAAAAATGGAATCTAATACGATCGTCACATAGGATCGCTGGCTAGCACAACTACTACCTCCGGCAAACTCGCGTCAATGCTCAATGCAAAACAAAGCAGTTTCGAATTGACGTTGCTTCGAAAAGTATAAACTGTCAGTGCAATGCGATTGTGATATAGTTTTGACCTGGCTTTGGATTTCAAATATTGATACTGCATTACTGTTGACCCTTGCTCGTTAATTTGGACTCTGTTCAAGCCCTTTGTTGTGGATTTCGTCGATATGACCGAACGTACGCAGAGAACTGTTCTAAATAGTCAGACACGTGAGTTCGTAATACGCCTTCGTAACTATTTCGATCGTGAAGCTCAAAATGGAGGGCCAATTTTACCTATAACGTCAGTGGTTGAACGCGTAGCTGATGCGCTTAATATTGGACAACGAACTGTTAGACGGATAACTAAAAAAAAATATGGCGAGACTGGCACAGAAGAAAATAAACTTCACACACCAAAAAAGAGAAAACGAGCAAAACCAGTCGTAGGCATCGATAGCTTTGATGCCGATGCTATCCGAAGACATGTTTACGGCTACTATTTACAGAAGGAGTATCCAACAAGAAAAAAGTTGGTGCATTCACTGAAGGAAGCTGGATTATTCTTCGGTGGGGAAAGTTCTTTAACGAAGATTTTGAAGACCATTGGATTTCGATACAAAAAATGTAACAAACGCAAAATATTGATGGAAAGATTTGATATAGCGATGGCAAGGTATACTTTTTTACGGCAAGTGAAAGAAATCAAAAATTGGCAAAATGTTGTGTTCTTGGATGAAACATGGCTTAATGCTAACCATACTGTAGGCCGTTCTTGGAACGATGACACAGCAGCATCTACTTCCAAAGTTCCTGTAGGAAAAGGATCGCGACTTATAATTTGTCACGCCGGAACCATCAACGGGTTTGTCGAAGGTTCTCTCATGGCTTTTGCGTCAAAAACCACTGGAGACTATCATGAAGACATGAATGGAGAAAAGTTTACTGAATGGTTTACCTCAATGTTGTGTAGCCTCCCTGAACCATCTATTATAATTATGGACAACGCCCCATACCACTCGATGCAAATTGACAAGCCACCTGCCCAATCCCAAAAGAAAGCTGATATCGTCGCATGGCTTCGTAAAAATGGCGTAGATGCAAACATGAATATGTTAAAAGCGGAATTAGTACGTCTTTTAAAAGAAAACAAACCAACCAAGATCCGATACGTCATTGACGAAATAGCATTAGAACATGGGCACAGAGTTATACGGTTACCGCCTTACCATTGTGAGTATAATGCGATTGAGTTGGTGTGGGCTCAAATTAAGGGATATGCTGCAAGACACAATACAGAACCCCCATTTACCACAAAAAAAATGCTAAAATTATTAGAAGAAGCTTGTGAACATGTGACTAAAGGAGACTGGGAAAAGGTTGTGAATAGAACTGTTAAATTAATAAGGGAAGATTATGAAAGAGATGTGAAAATAGATAATATTATAGAAAACGAACATATAATTATTAATGTATGTGATGATAGCAGTGACGACAGTGAAAATAGTAGTATGGACGAATCTGATTAATTATGGCCTTTTGTGGCACCTTTTTTGGTATCTTTTGTATTCATATGTTTCTTGTGTGCATATAAAGTATGTATATTCATTTTCGTTACAATATTCAGTTCGTTCAAATAAATTAAATAAACATATACATTTTTGTTTTATTAAACCTATTTAATCAGGTACAAAAACAAAACTTAATTGTTTTTTGTTCGAGAATAAATTGACATTCCACATCACTATTGTAATGTGTCAAACCGGCCATCATAGCGTGCCGCTAGTATAATGTAGTCATATTATGTAGGTAACAGGGATAATGACTAATAGTCAAATCAGCGACTTTTTATCAAACGTCAAAACGCTTGCATGGCAAGGGAACCTGTATGAAATAGATGTGACATAAACGTGTGACGGAATTTGACGTACTTTTTTGTTAAATGGATAATGTAAAACAGCGGACGTGGATTTTACGAATTTCGAAAGGCCCTCTATCTAATAGTTCCTGAGAAATAATTTATTTTCACATAGTCATCATTCCAATTTCTTATCTAACGTCGCTTATCATACCTACTGGACACAGATTTGATTGAATACAAGACGATACAGGCTGGACACAGATTTGATTGAATTTGATTGTATACGGAATCCAATGTGCATGTTAAGTAACGGTTTATAAATAAGTGTTTTTTTTATTATTTTATTTTAGCAAAATGGACACACTATTGAAAATAAAAGACTATCTCAAACAAACTAACTAACCATGACGTACCTATTAATTGAATGTTGTGTGCACATACTTTTTTAACCCCCGACCCAAAAAGAGGGGTGTTATAAGTTTGACGTGTGTATCTGTGTATCTGTGTGTCTGTGTATCTGTGTATCTGTGTATCTGTGTATCTGTGTATCTGTGTATCTGTGTATCTGTCTGTGGCATCGTAGCGCCTAAACGAATGAACCGATTTTAATTTAGTTTTTTTTGTTTGAAAGGTGGCTTGATCGAGAGTGTTCTTAGCTATAATCCAAAAAAATTGGTTCAGCCGTTTAAAAGTTATCAGCTATTTTCTAGTTTTCTTGTAGAAAAGAAGGTTAGATAACCCTTAGGTTCATAATATTCAAGTGTCAATTGACAAATGTCAAGCTGTCAAGATGGACGTTGCCTAGATATACATAATTATTTATTTGAAAATTTTTTGTCGGGGGTGTTGAAAATTTTTAATTTACACTTGTTAAAACTAAAATACTCTTGAATAAAATTTAAACTATTTTGCGTATTTTATCAATTTTCCACGGACCTATTGCGGTTGCGCTATCGGACGCTATATTTATTTTCAAGTCGACGCGGATTCATTTTCAGTATTAAAAATGCCTTGCTTTAAATGTATGTGTAGCATCGTGCGTCTGACATCTATATACTAGTGACGTCATTCAAATGAAAAATACGAGAATAAGGCTGCCTTTCCACCAGTAGCAAGGGATGTGTTATCATTATAAACCAACAGGCTCGTTTCATTTTCATAGCTTCTTAGCCTTAGCTTAGCTTAGCTCTGATGGAAAAGGGTTCAACGAAGCTAAGTTTTTTTATGTATTCGGTAAAGCAAGGAATGCAAAGCAAGGAGCTTTTACTGAAGAAAAGTGTACGGAGTTCTACGCTTATAATGCTTTTTTTCTAATAGCATTTTAACCTTCGCTCTCACTCGAGACTACCAAGGGCTTTACTCAACCATTAGATTACCAGGGCACTAGATTTATAGTGACGTGGGCTACTGGTGACTATGTGGGTACTCTTATATAGAAGTTTAGTCCTATAAAAAGGCAGTGACTGAAAATCAGCGGACATCTGGTACCCAGATGTGCGCTTTGGAGGTTTACGCCCCAACACAAGCTGAGTGGCCTGCCTATTTGAAGTGTTGCTCTGCTGTTAACAGTAGGTACAAAATGGTACTAATTGCCCACACTACCCCGGGACATATTCTGAGCCCATATTGAGTATAAATTGGTTCTTGTAATATCTACAATATGCCTCGAATAAAAAAAATCTTTTTTTCTTTTTATATTTGTTGAATTTACTGGTCATTGATCCAAGATTATAACTTTACAGTCATCTAAACTTTACTTTTAACTTTCCTTCGTGTCTAGGAGGATATGATTTTTATTTTATTAAAACAAGTGTAAATTAAAAATTTATAACACCCCCGACGATCCAAAGTATTTGAGCTTTGTATTTGAGTTTTCCAAAACATCATTTTCAAATAAATAATTATGTATTTAGGCAATGTCCATCTTGACAGCTTGACACTTGTCTATTGACATAATATTATGAACCTAACGGTTATCTAACCTTCTTTTCTACAAGAAAACTAGAAAAGAGCTGATAACTCTTAAACGGCTGAACCAATTTTTTTAGATTATAGCTAAGAACACTCTCGATCAAGCCACCTATCAAACAAAAAAAACTAAATTAAAATCGGTTCATTCGTTTAGGCGCTACGATGCCACAGACAGATACACAGATACACAGATACACAGATACACAGACACACAGATACACACGTCAAACTTATAACACCCCTCTTTTTGGGTCGGGGGTTAATAATGTGATTATGCCTATACGAACTTTGATACGTTAATATTTATTGCTTTTATTACGGGCCGTTAAGTTAATAAATTAAATTTTATGGCGTATCGCGTCACAAGTTAATTATTTTCGCCGGGCGGCACATGACTGTGTAATTATAATGCAAATTGAGTTTGTCATGCATGTCGACAGAGTTATCATTCCACGTTTATTAGCAAATAGGTACCTACAGGATTTGCGAAGCTGACTCTCATTGACGAGCAAACTTGTAATGGTTTACATACATTCCGGTCTTATATATCCTTGGTAGGTTATATATCCTAATAAACTCTCATTTATTTATTTTGCACATTTTACCCTATTTTTAAAAAATGTTCAAAAATAACAGCAATACCAAAAACAACAAACAATAAAATAACAAAAACAACAGAAAAAATTCCTAATTCCTAATAATATCATTACTAACATTATTAATGCGAAAGTGTTTTGTTTGTTGGTTTGTCCTTCAATCACGTCACAACGGAGCAACGGATTGACGTGATTTTTTTGCATGGGTTAAAGACCTGGAGAGTGACATAGGCTACATTTTATCCCGGAAAACAAAGAGTTCCCATTTTTAAACGGATTTATTTTTAAGCCTTGCCATTATTTGCCTTTTTTAAGTCATCGCAGACGATGTCGTGGGCTTCAGCTAGTTATAATATAAGCAAAAGTGTGTCTGTTAACCTTTCTGTCCATCTATTAGCTTATTGGTCACCTTTTCAAGTTTACACCACTCAAGAATTACAAACCCAAATTGCAATAGAGTAAAATCATTATTAAAATTAAAGTTAAGTACCTAATTTCACGGCACTTAGCTCGGCTTTCCGGAAACCGAAATAAGCTACTCTTATTGCGGGAAAACATCTTATTCCCATTGGCAAATAAAAAAATTAAAATACTTACGTCTTTTTAATTCGACGGATGGGACGAAGTTGCGCGTATCAGCTAGTTAATATGAATACATCACTCTTTCTCACTCTCTCGCCCTCTGGTCATTTTCTTCATTGCTGAGGGTGGTGACTCCTTTCCATTAATCACATAATGCGATCCTTCCAACATCCATATATAACCATATTCCATATATAACTCGATTAAGAAAACGAGATTTTGACTGATGTTTTATGTATCGGCTACATTAAGGTTAACGTCAATGCCCAACAACGCCATAATTATCGTGATAATCAACGCGTTAAACTGAGTGGCCACACTTGAACGGTTAACGTCTAATGCTAATTAAATTAGGGTAAAAATCGTATAACGAATCTACGAAATCGGCCACAGTCCACACATCTGGTTACTGACTTGGGTTAACGTTGCTTAACAATCGCAATCGATTGATAAGTATGCGTTGTCACACTGAGCCACACGTCCCTCAATGTTGATAAATAGGAAACATTAAATGTTATATACCCCATCAAAAGTTAATTACTTTCACCGGTCAGTAATCATAATCCTGTAATTGTGAAGCAAATTGGAACTGTGGCTGTTGAGTTATCAACTTATAATTTCGCGTTGATTTCGACAGCAGTGAAAAAGAATACACACCTAGATTTTTGTGGGCTTCTTCTCAGACCAAAGCGCGTTTGGAACCCTCGTAGCTTTAGTTTTATGAAGTCGCACTCGAACACTACGTTCGTGCAACTACAATTTGTGAGCTAAACTTGACAGATGTTGTCATTGAGACTTGGTAATCATTCACCCATGGATCTTGTATATTAGGAGCAGAGACCACAGGCCACAGGCTTAGTGGTTTATGGCTAAAAGGCATCATGTCGTTACATCACTGAAATTGTCCATTTCAGTGATGTAACATATTCCAGTACGCTGGAAGAGGTGTGCCATATAGACACAGTGAGGTGTGACAGTCATTTTTGTGTCGATTGCAAGGGGCCCTCCAAGCGTATAATATAATAAGTAATACCAGAAATTAAAATTTATCCTTTAAGTCAAATGATTTTCGTGTTGACACTATGTAGGTAGATGACATGACACTTACTCGTACCTACTGCTGCTATCAGCGACAAAATAGCGAAAATTAAGTTGCTTCAAAAAAACAAGTCGACAATCGCAAGTCCAGCGTACTCGTATAGGTCATTGCATGAAATACATTTCTCCCATGCTATCGATTTCAATGTCGTACTGAATCAGAACTCAGATGCACTTAGACCCCTCTGTTTCTTTTGTACTCAGCCCTTCCTTCACATCTCTCCCTAAATCGTTTCAAATACGCACTAGCTATATTGGAGCTTAATTGTAGCTCGTATGAAGTCTGAGGTTAGGTCCAACTATGTGTCTCAGGTAGAAACCACTTAGGTAAAAGTATTAAGAAACTTTATATAATTTTAGACTATTAATCATTAAAATAGGCCCTAAAACTGTTCTAAGATTGAGCAAAGTTCGTGATTTAGATCAAAACAATACAATTTCATTAGTACAATTTCATAGATTTCATTCGGTTGTAGTCTCCTTTTATTTCGTGCTATTTATTACCCACACCGTTTGTCCACCAGCTCCTCAAATATCCAAGATATTTTCGTAGAAAAAAAACCATTAACTGAGAAATAGGAAGTACTTAAGTGCATGTAGTGATCAGTGTTGATACTAGAATTAGGTATAATGTTTTAATCGATATTGTACCTAGTCGCCCGCGCAGCAGCTGTAAAGTTGAATGCTAATTTGAAACGCTTTCCTGTACTACTTTTATGCTATTTTTCTCAATTAAGATAATCCGCTTTAAATGTCTAAAAATAAAAAGGGAATGCACAACATTACAGGCAACAAAGTGACTCTGGCCATGAAACCTAACATAAAAGGGCTTTACCGCTACAAATAAAGAGGCAATGATGCAAAAAGTAACGATCGAACAGCAGTCGACTGTATTTTGCCGGGTAAATTAGAAAAGAATAATACCAATAAGCTTTTACTGTTATTGACGGGTAAATATAGCTGTTTTGGTCCTTGCATTCTGTTAAAGTTTTGTATTCAAAGCTGAAATGCGAAGTTTGGAATCGAAGCTATTTCACAAATGCTTGTGCCATGTATTTAATCGAAACTTTTGGATCTTATTTTGGAATTGACAGATTTTGTCAAAAGACCAGAAGCTTAAAATATGGGCTTTTATTCAGCTTTACTTGCGTATATTTGATTAAACCTGTTTTTTTTTTTATTAAAGAAAATATTACAATAAAACTTAAAGCTAGCCTTATCTAATTACTATACAAATCATGCCCGCGTGGAATGGTGCCAAGAATACTGGCTGCATTTCCGCGTCAGACAGCCAGGCTGATCCGTTGCGCAAAAATTGAGCCAGCCCTTCTGTCACCCGATGAGGCTATTAAACGCGGTGAAATGTCTCGTAAAATTTTTTTTGCACCATGACTCCAAACCTGACCTGGATTTTTACTTCATTATCATAATACACTTCACAGCTGGACATGGGTCTCTTGGAGATCTACACGACATAGTGTTGCGCCGCCCGCGCCGCCTGAATCCAGCAGCTTTTTGCGACTCTTTTGATGTCGTCTGTCCATCTAGTGAGGGGGCACTCACATTTTGGTGCCAGATTGCCTAACTATGTCAGTTACTCTAATCTAGTTAGTATGGATAATCTCATTTCTGATTTGATCACGTAGAGAAACAACAAGTAGGTATAGCTGTCACCATCGTTGGCTGACTGACTCTGACCATTGTCTCGGACCATACCTCTGTCATGATTTAGACTTACTTTCCACTAAACCGATTTTTATAGAATTACGCACACGGATTTCGTTTTCAATGTGTACTGTGTGAGCTACCAACTCCTCAATCTTCACGCTTTTAAGATACTGACTATCTAATTCGCAAATACTAATGATCTGCCTATTGTGAATTGTGATGTAATACCTTGATGCTACAGATGTAATATCTAAGTATATTTATTTTAATATCAATGGTAATTTGCTTTCGATAAATAATAATTGCTCAACCATGTTATTATTTGCTATTCTCGCAATAAAGTTCACTTAAATTCGACCAGACATAAAATTCAAATTAAAATGAACAAAATGATAAATTCAAAACTCATTATCCGCGAGTGCGAAAATTCGGACAGAGTTCGTAACTAATTGTTAAAACACTTTTACTAGAGGTGGGAAACATTCATAATTCCAATGTTTGTTACAAACAGAATTAAGAGTTATTTTACGTAAGTATGTTAGAGAATTTGTATTTTAGGCGCCCTAACTTCGCTCGGTGGGTTCCCAACGAGTCACAGTGTTACTCGTTTTGGTGTGATTCGTTGGCAATTTTTCGAAAATGTTCTCCCAACGAGTCACACTCATATCCATATATCATGGTCACACTGTAGCTGTAGGTGTGACATGACATTTTCTGTCTGTCAAGAAACCTATAGGGTACTTCCCGTTTACCTAGAATCGGCATAGAATATTATATATAATTATAGAATATTATCTATAATTATAGAACAAGTACAGGAATAAATCTGAAAACCGCGAATTTGTGGTTACATGATTTAAAAAAAATTAAAATGTGTTTCAATTTTCATAATAAGTTAACTATACCAAGTGGAGTATCATAATATGAAACCTGTACAATGTACATCCTAAAACAGATTTTTGTTCATACATAATAGTTTTTGATTTATCGTGCAAAATGTTGGAAAGAATACCCGAGAACGGAACCCTCAGTGCGCGAGTCTGACTCACACTTGGCCGGTTTTTTTTCAGACTTAATTCACATAATTACAATTTTAGTAAGGATCTGTATTATTTAAAAAAAAATATAGCCTTTGTCACTTAGTAATAATGTAGTTTTCTAGTGATGAAAGAATTTTCACAATCGGTTCAGTAGTTCCAGAGATCACACTTTACAAACTTTACCTCTCGATAAACAAATTTTTATAATATTATTATAAAAAGTTTTTTTGTATGCGTTCTCCGTTACCTAATATGCGTTCGCGTATCGTTGATCCTATTTTGTACAGTTATTGTCGACACTTGCACGACGATTTCGGATCGACATACCTACATTAGCGGTGGTATGCAAGTCGCATTGCTATGTGACTCGCATGCCACCGCTCCACTCTAACTGAAGTATCTACATACTTGAGCTAAAGTGGAAACATAACGCAGTCAAAGATCTTATACGAATATAAAATATACAAATAACATATATACAAATATACAAATAAAATATAATATATACAAATAACTTGGTTGACTTGATTTATATTGATTGAGTTGATAAAAAAGCACGCTAAAGGATACCGGAAAATAATTAGACGTCATCTATAGTCTACTTATTAACAGTATCGTACTTATAGAAAATGTATTTTAATGCTAGATTTGCTTTGAATGCTGCAACATGCAGCTTGCGACATGCACCGCCCGCCCTGCCACTGATAAACATGCAGGAAAAGCCAGCCACAAAGCAAGCCACACGCACCACCACCACGCAGCACCACACAAACCATAACAACCCATAGGTACAGATTTCATTGGTTTGGCGGATAGCAAATTAAAGCAAATTAGTTATAGCAAATTAAGCTTTTGGTTCCTTGTATGTCCATGGACTTCTGCGAAATAACGCCTGCTTCTATACTACATATTAAATTATTGAAAAATCATACCTTTACAGTCCTAACATAACCTTATTTCTTTTTTTTTACTGATAAACATGTTTTAAAAATAATCAGTTTCAAGCTAGTACATTAATTTATTACTCAGCTAGGTATCACCAAAAATATCAGCTCGATGTTAAATTCCTACCTACTTGATGAAACTTTCACCGTCCAAAAAATATCTCGTGTTTTCTAAATAACACTGAATGATTGCGAAGCAAGGCACGTTTTGTTAAGATACGCCTTCTAAGAGCAAGGAAATTGATTTACTTTCTGGCTTTTGAAACGAACAGATGAAAATAGAAATTTTCTCTCAGAGCTCTGTTACGCAGTATTGGGGACAATGAACTAACGACGTGACGACGCATAATTTTGCCTTTCTAGGTTAAGCATCTCATAACCACCTAGATCTTTTATAATCGAACAACGAACAGATTTTACAGTTCCATACATCTTAATCTTAGCTCAAAAGAAATCTTAGCTAAGATATGCTTCGTTGTCTCCTCCGTCTCTCTGTCAAGACCCTTTTTCTTAGAAAATATGTTGAGATATCAAGTAACAAGTGTAAATTAAAAATTTATAACACCTCCGACAAGTGAAGGTTACATTAACTAGAAATGAGCTGATACCTAACTTACAAACGGCTGGACCGATTTTCTTGGATTATAGCTAAGAAAACTCTCGATCAAGCCGGCCACCTTTCAAACAAAAAAAAAACTAAATTAAAATCGGATCATTAGTTTAGGAGCTACGATGCCACAGTCAGATACACAGATGCACAGATATACACGCCAAACTTATAACACCTCTCTTTTGGGTCGGGGGTTAAAAATAAATATTAAATACTTTGGCTACGGTCCTCGTAAAAATCTAACTTCTAAGTGAACTCAATCAATTCAAGCCGCATATTTTGACACTCGTAAATAAATCAAAGTCTATAAGGTACTTTCCGTTGACCTAGAATCGTAAAATGGAAGAAACAGGCACAAGTAAAGGAAAAATCAAAAAATCGTTAACTTGTTTTGTAGCTACGTAGGTATATATTTTAAGCAACAAAATAACTACACGTATCCAAAGTACGAAACCCTTCCCTTCCACACCGAAGCACAAATTAAACCGAAGCATTACAATGCATTATTGCAAATATAATTTCTGCAAAGTAGGTAACTCCTAAGCAACTTTATCAAGTGGAACAATATTTTTTAGATTTCCAATAACTTCTATCTTTTACTAAAATATTTCTTCTACTAAGCTTTATGAAGTAATTTTTTATACTTTTTAAGGTTCTAAAGAGTGCAGTAAACAGAGTCAGTACTCTAAATAAAACAGTAAGAATTTTGTTCACGAAAAAGTTTTTTCATTAGCTCTGTAATTCAAGGTACGTCCTACCTACTTCAAAAACGGATAAAAATTACGATTCTCGTCTAGACTCTAGACTAAAACTAAAAAGTTAAAGAGTGAAGTGTAAAGGAAAACATTACCTACACATGAATTCACTCCAACAATGAAACTTCATACAGACAGATATATAGGCAACGAAGCTCAAAGTACCTACGAGTTGTTAAGTTTATATATTTTTAACCCCCGACCCAAAAAGAGGGGTGTTATAAGTTTGAAGTGTGTATCTGTGTATCTGTCTGTGGTGTCTTGAATGCCTACTACAATTTGTCAGATATAAAAAAAGAAAAAAAAAGACCCTTGACTTCGCAGAAACCTGCAAACCTAGTTTTTAACCCCCGACCCAAAAAGAGGGGTGTTATAAGTTTGACGTTTGTATCTGTCTATCTGTCTGTGGCATCGTAGCTCCTAAACTAATGAACCGATTTTAATTTAGTTTTTTGTTTGAAAGGTGGCTTGATCGAGAGTGTTCTTAGCTATAATCCAAGAAAATCGGTTCAGCCGTTTGAAAGTTATCAGCTCTTTTCTAGTTACTGTAACCTTCACTTGTCGGGGGTGTTATAAATTTTTAATTTACACTTGTGTCGGGACATTAATTTATAGTTCACATTGATAGTTCATCGGATCGGGAACTATGGGGCATTATGGTGGATAACGATAAACTGAATACCTTATATACTTGACACGCACGAAGTTAAAACAAGCAGCGTAAAGGAGAGTGGAGAAAAACTCGCTCTAACTCTATCTCTATTGTGTTTACTTTTGAAGCGATAGTTAGAAAACTAATAAAAAACGTCGAAAAGCGTCGACGTCACTGGCAGGCGTCAAATATTATCTACAATTTTACGCTAGTTAGCCTATGAATCGCCTATTTTTAACCCTCGACCCAGAAAGAGGGGTGTTAAATAAGTTTGACGTGTGTATCTGAGTATCTGTCTATGGCATCGTAGCTCCTAAACTAATGAACCGATTTTATTTTGTTTTTTCTTTGAAAGGTGGCTGGATCGAGAGTTTCTTAGCTATAATCCAAAAAAATCGGTTCAGCCGTTTGAAAGTTATCAGCTCTTTTCTAGTTACTGTAACCTTCACTTGTCGGGGGTGTTATAAATTTTTAATTTACACTTGTGTCGGGACATTAATTTATAGTTCACATTGATAGTTCATCGGATCGGGAACTATGGGGCATTATGGTGGATAACGATAAACTGAATACCTTATACATATACTTGACACGCACGAAGTTAAAACAAGCAGCGTAAAGGAGAGTGGAGAAAAACTCGCTCTAACTCTATCTCTATTGTGTTTACTTTTGAAGCGATAGTTAGGAAACTAATAACAAAACGTCGAAAAGCGTCGACGTCACTGGCAGGCGTCAAATATTATCTACAATTTTACGCTAGGTAGCCTATGAATCGCCTATTTTTAACCCCCGACCCAAAAAGAGGGGTGTTATAAGTTTGACTGTGTATCTGTGTATCTATCTGTAGCATCGTAGCTCCTAAACTAATTTAATTTAACCGATTTTAATTTAGTTTTTTCTTTGAAAGGTGGCTGGATCGAGAGTTTTCTTAGCTATAATCCAAGAAAATCGGTTCAGCCGTTTGAAAGTTATCCGCTCTTGTTGGGACGGGGGTGTTAAATTTTTTTAAATTACACTTGTTCTTTGATTTCACGTCACCCATAGCCTAATATTATTTCACATATCGTCGATTTAGGATCAAACAACCGAGAGTTCCCTCACTCCAGTTCACTCTGCTAGTGTCCCGTACCGCAATGAACGAAGCGAAGTACCTTTACATATTCATCAGAAAAACTTTTTAAGACATTTACAGACTGTGTGAACTTAGATGTTAAAATGAGGATAGTAATTTATGTAAAGTCTAATGACTTTTGTTATTCATATTCAAATTATTGTACCAGACTTTAATTAAGGGAGACATTGACTTTAATGAAGCCCTAGAACTCGTTGAATTGTAGATTTTTCTGCTTTAAGTATACCTGCCTAGGTATTTTATACGAACGCGACTAGTGAAACTTCTATCTTTCCCTGGGACTAAAACATTCTAGTATCTCGTAGGTAGGTACCACAGTAGGTACCATGTAGGTATAATAAATAGCCTTGGATCATCATTAAGAAAGCTTTCTCTCAAATATCAAGAACGAATAGCGCGACAATTTGGTCGTAAAAAGATAACAAACACACAGACAGATCGTGGGTAGAAAATCAACTATACTATACTATACTTAAAATATTTTTTAACGGTTTTTCTCCTTTTTAACCGACTACAAAAAAGGAGGAGGTTCTCAATTGTCGGAATCTTTTTTTTTTATATTATCTTTTGGCATTATTTGACCACGTTCAAGAGAGATCAATAAACAAACATCAACATAATAATTTAGAGGAATTAGTTTAAAATTATCCTATCAAAGAGGAAATTGGATAGGTATTCCTTTTTTTTATTTTACGCTACCTTTTCGTCAAGAGCAATTAATTTTACGGTGAACCGAATTTTAATAAATGAACAGCCTTCCAACCAGACTGATAGACGACCAATGAACTCAATTTCAGCTTCAACATGGTAACAGATAAATACCTACCTACTAAATCAACGTCTTTTTTACCCTAAATGGATAAATTAAGATGAACTGTTTAGCATTTAAGTACATTGATGTTGTTCCATCACGCCCTCATAATTTATCAAACTACTGATTAGATTTTAATAAATAAGGTATTGTTGTCATTGTTTCTAATATTAGACGAAATAAAAAAATATCAATAAAAATATCAAAAAAAAATCAAAAAAGTACTTTCATTTTCTTTATTTAACTAAGCATTTAAGAATAATTGCGTTTACATGATGTATTTCTCTAGCTCATGAATTCCTTGGTATATTTAAAGAATAAATAAATTATAAATTGGATTAGGTGTATGAAATATTTGTACACTACTGCAGCTAATGTGTTGAACCTCATTAATTCATACACGAGTCTAAACTATAAACTAACTCTAAATTCAAAATTCAAAATTCAAATTATTTTTATTCAATTAAACTTTTACAAGTGCTTTTGAATCGTTAAAATAATCTACCACTAAGCTAAAATGCTGAAATTTATTTTACCCAAAGGGTGCCAGAGGTAAAGAGGTTTCCTTTTTAATACATAGACAAAGTATAAAGTCGGATTTTTTGAAATTCCTAAAGAACAGGGAATGAAAAGGATTATAATTTCGCCAAGCAAAGTCCGGGCATTCGCTAGTTTAAAATAAGAATCTTTTGTTACGACACACATAATGATAATAAAGAATTTTCTATTTAACTTGAGAGTTGATATTATGATAAGAGAGTGAATAATTTCCAGAATGATTTGCATTTTATTATTCACAAAGTTTTTATTATTGCTATTAATTCTAGAAGGTTTTATGTCGGGATAAGGTCGGAATACTTAATACACCTGGGGGCAATGACTCATGTTATCATCTAACTAGTTATACTAATGCTGGCGGTTCGCTTCGCGACAGAGACCACGGGGTGATTCGCTAACTCAGAGTTCTATAGAAGCAGGCACAGGAAGCAAGCGTTGATTTGCGGAAGTCCATGATATACAAGGCCAACCAAGAACCACTCGACATACGTTTCGCTCCGACACCGGAGCATCTTCAGGAGATGTAGACTTACAATCTAATGTAATGTAAAATGTAACAGAGAGAGTACCTCAGTCCCAGGGGATCAGGGAGACGACCAAAGTTTATGCTCCCTGGTCCCAGATATTTACTTCCTTCAACTAGCCAAGTAGCTTAATATCTACTTAGGCTGTACGGGGCGCTGCTGTCTTAGCTTGATGCGGCAGTCAGTTATAATAACTAATGTAACGAATATATTATTAACTAGAGGATGCCCACGACTTTGTCCGCGTGGATTTAGATTTTTATAGATCCCATGGGAACTGTTTGATTTTCCGGGATAAAAAGTTGCCTATTTCGTTTACTAAGACGGAAGCTACTTCGGTACCAAATTTCATACAAATCGGTTAAGTGAATGGGTCTTTAAGAATCCCACGGGAACTCTTTGATATTCCGGGATAAAAAGTAGCCTATGTCCGTCCCCGGGATATAAGCTAACCCTGTATCACACTACAGTTACACTGTTAGGCTGTGAAAAGGTAGTAGACAGACAGACAGACAGACAGACAGACACACAGACACACTTTCAATTTATGAAATTAACTAGGTAATAGTATGGAAGTATGGATATAATAATAAAAGTAGCCTATAATATTGAAAAATATACCCCAAAACTGTACGTAAGTTAATTTCGTTACCCAATTTATGGCGCACGCTGTTTGCACGGTAAGTTAGGCCTGACATTCGAAGCATGTGTGAGCAATTGCGTACCACTCGAGCGTTATGGAGTGTCCATTATAGTTCGCCGGTAAGTTATTGTTCCAATTATCACGAACAAGCCGGCGACCGCGACTTCGACCACTTCGTTTCCTGAAAATCTCGGGGAAACTTTTTGTTTCTTCAGGATAAAAATTATCCTACGTTTATCACTAGGACTCTATCGAAACTTTGTCAAGATTTTGAACCAAACGGTTAGGCCATGAAAAGGTAAAACACAAACAAATTCATTTTTGTGTTTATCTACCTATAATATTAAGAATTTTAAAGATGGAAATCACTGTTTACCGCTGAAGAAACCTTCAATTAAATAAACTGATACAAAAGCAAAACTTCCAAATTATCACTATTGCAACGACTAATCAAATGCCTCGAAAAAACGAAGTACCCGAAAACCGAGTAAAACGAAGTCGCGTCATTTTACCGTGTATTCGTTTAATTTAAATGCTAACTTATAATCATATATAGGTGATTTCAATTAGGAGTGGCCGATACAAAACGTATATAATTACTGAATTTTTATACTGCTTCAATATCTAATATCTGATATCGGCCTAACCTAAAATTATGTACTTATCGGGCCAAACACCAGGTATATTGCCTTGTACCACACGGTCGATCGCCATTTACGACGATAGTATACTATAAGTAGTAGGTAGTGGTATAAATTCGAAGTCAAACCGATATCGATTCAGTCTTTTTAACCCCCGACCCAAAAAGAGGGGTGCTATATGTTTGACGTGTGTATCTGTGTATCTGTCTGTGGCATCGTAGCTCCTAAACTAATGAACCGATTTTAATTTAGTTTTTTTTGCTTGAAAGGTGGCTTGATCGAGAGTGTTCTTAGCTATAATCCAAGAAAATTGATTCAGCCGTTTCAAAGTTATCAGCTATTTTCTAGTTACTGTAACCTTCACTTGTCGGGAGTGTTATAAATTAATTTACAAGCTTGTGTCTAAAATCGTTGCGGATACGTTATCAAAACTTTGGTCGATTTCAATCGCGAGGTATTTACTAGAACGGCGTATCGGTTTCAGAAAATATAGCCTTTCGAAATCCGATATCAAATATCGCTATGTAGTTTCGATATGATATTCAGAAAAAGCGATATCACCCACACCTAATTTCAATGCAATTATCAACATCAATTAAATTTCCTGCCCGGCTAGCATGGGCAGTAGATAAAAATTATATCCTCGATTATATCCACTGATGTCATAGGAATCAGTGCATATAATCGGGGATATAATTTTTATCTACTGCCCATGCTAGCCGGGCTGGGGAAGATTCATTTTCAGTTTCTAGAATAGGTAAGCCCACAAGTGCTAAGCTCGAGCGAGTCAGCCATTAGTAGATAAAAACATGAAATCAATTTTTGCTAACAGCGATAGGTACATTTTCATACGGATAGGTACTCGTAATCTCCATTTATAACGTGAAATGCCCTTGACACCATGTATTGTTTTCAACTTCATTGTCAAGCTAACACAATGCACGGTGTACTGTAGAAAGTCATTATGCTGGGTGTAGATGTACCGAGAAAGAAACTTATGTAGACGTACACTTTCAAAAGAAAACAGGGGCGCGTGTGAGGGAAAACGCTGGGAAAATAGGGTATGAATGTATAATGAATGCTTTAGCACTAAACTTTGTTAGTCTTAAAACTGGTTAAAACTGAAAACCCTGTGCTCAAAGGGTAGTGAAATATAGTTCAGCTTGAAGACTAAAATCTTGTAAACAGCGCATGTTGGCCATGATGGCATACGGTCACAGAATATTCAATATTACCTTACAGAAGGCTCACTGAACTGAATAACCAGACCTGAACCTAATAAAAAACCGGTCTAGTGCAAGTTGGACTCCCACACAAAGGGTTCCGTACCATCGTATAAGATATAAAACTATAAGTACTTTTATTTTATTTTATTGCATGGCGTCTATTTTGCAATTTTTACTATTTGTTATTATAGCGGCTATAGATATACACACTGAAAATTTCATCTGTCTACCTATTACGGTTCATGAGATACACCCCGCTGACAGACGGACGGACGGACGGACAGCGGAGGCTTAATAATAGGGTCCCTTTGGTATCATTCGGGTACGGATACGGGACCCTAAAAACTGGGTTTATCAAAATAAACCAAACGAAAATCAAGCTCATCATCTATTGCTTGCGGTTAAAACTAAAACCAGAGACTAATAAAAGTAGGAGTGGTCTGTATTTTATATGATTGCTTAAAATTGTCATATATTTATTGGAATGGACCCCATTGAGCACGTCGTAAACCATTTTAACTGGAACCCTGCCAAATTTTAAGAGGCAAAAGGCTCGGGTGCCAAACTATTTGTAACTATCCCTACTTGAAATCTTCCACTCAGCCAAAGTAAACGATACTCAGCTTTAAAATAAAAACCTGACTGTTTAAACTATTATACTCTGTCCACGGAAAGAAGTTAGTAGGTATAGGGCTCTCTCTGTTACTTAATCCCATACAAATGACAGAGATTAACCATTTAAAGGCACCAGCCCATTATAAATATGTTTTCAAAGAATAGTCGAAATTAAAATTCGAAAATGTTTTCTAAAAACATTCGGAATTCAATTCGAAATCATAGTTTCGTTTGTGATTGGTTGGTGACTCAAGGCCCGCTGTGATTTTAGTCTCTGTAATTTGTATGGGAGTAACAGCACAACAGAGAGAGAGCTCGATACTGATTTCTTTCCGTGGATAGAGTGTAGATGATGCTCGTGACTTAGTCCCTTGGATATAGGATTTATAAAAATCGCGCGGGAGATTTTTGCTTTTCCGGGATAAAAAGTAGCCTATGTTTTAATTCAGGGTACCTTTAAGCTATTTCCATTCCAAACAGAAAAATTGGTTTAGTCATTGCGGCGTGAAGGAGTGAGTAACAATCATGCTTTCACAAGCGAAAATTGTATGTCTATGCTTTCACATACCTAATAATAATATTATCTACAAAATGGTGCCCGCGACTTCATCCGCGTAAGTTTCGATTTTTGAAAATCCCACAGGAACTCTAAGATTTGCTAGGATAAAAAGAAGCCTGTACCAAATTTCGTCAAAATCGGGTAAATGGAAGGGCCATGAAAAGCTAGCAGACAGACACACTTTCGCATTTAAAATATTAGTAATGCAATAGCATTTTCATTTGGATAAAAAGTATAATTTTATATCCTGTCTTATTCTACAATAAAAAGAGGTTCCTAAAACTATAGGTATGTTGTACGATATACTGGACTTAAAACGCTTTTCATATTTTAATTCAATTACCAACTGAGCCCTATTGGATCGCTGCACTAAAATGCATATTTTAATTCAATAAAATATTAATTTAACTCCATTCAAATATTCCTGCTATTATGAACATTTGACTGAAGTTACTTTGGGAATAAAGCCAATATAGCCACGGAAAGAGATGGCTGAACAAATCAGGGCGAGGTTACTTGCCAAGGTCAAAGGCTTATCTAGGACTATTTAGGTTTAGGTTTTTAATGATCCCGTGGGAACTGTTTGATTTTCCGGGCTAAAATGCCTGTATCAATTACAGGGACGCAAGCTACCTCGGTACCAAATTTCATACCAATCGGTTAAGCGGATGGATTTTTAGGAATCCCGTGGGAACTCTTTGATTTTCCGAGATAAAAAGTAGCCTATGTCCATCCCCGGAATATAAGCTAACCCTGTACCAAATTTCGTTAGAATCGGTTAAACTGTTGGGCCGTGAAAAGGTAGCAGACAGACAGATAGACAGACAGACAGACACACTTTCGCATTTATAATATTAGTATGGATAGTATGGATGGTAAAGCCACAAAAAAGAAACAAACCTTCTTGGCTTGCACTAGCTTATCAGTAGCCTATAATTATTATGATTAGTATGGATAACATCTGAATAAACTTACTCTTTTACCGAACAAAATACTTCACTCTCCTATTTCCAGTAGGTATTAGTTATAGGTAAAAGTTCCGACAAGTTGAAGCTGCGGTTACCAGCTAGTTAACAATAAACAGAACAAACCAATAACAACGATGGAAAACTAGAACTCCTTTGTACAAAATATTAGCTTCGAAGATATTTGTTTTGCATTTCCTTGCATTCATGGATGAAATAAAATGGAACGCAATTCTATTGCTTTTTGCAAATAATAACAGTCAGCATATATGGCATATTATATAAAATTACTAGCTTTTTTTCACGGGACTTTGATTTACTAGTCAGGTTTTTAAAATTCTATAACCTTTTTGTTTTCCTGGGATAACAAGTAGCCTAAATCATATCTCACATATTTTTGTAACTGTTAAAGTTCTATTAACATTGGTTTAGTCGTTTCAAAGGATGAGGGACATAATAATATATAAAAAGGATTTGCCATAATAATTATTATCTAAGGCTTACCGAATAATAATATATTTACCGTATAAATAAATACCGAAGATTTCTGTTAGACTTGTATCTAGCCTAACCTGAACAAATCGACGATGAGGTAAAACTGTTTATGTATTGGTAACATGTAGGTAAATAGTGAGCTTAATAAAAGGTAATTATTTTAATACCACAGACGGACACTTCAATTTTATTTACTATAGGTGTAGAAATATTCGATTGTGAATTTACTTTGTAAAGAGTAACCAGCATCCGCATAGCAAGATGAACGTTCCGAATCGGTGAAACATTTTATCGCTAAAGAACCTTTGAAAATAAATTCAAAAGGGCCAATTCAAATTAAACGATAATAATATTAATAAATATTAATTCTGCGAATTTCTTGTTTAACTAGGAAATTGTCGTACAGATGGAAACAATAATTGCTTGGCAGGAATTGTTTATCCTAACAGAATTGTAAACTGGATACCCCTTCTTACAATATCCGGGCTTTTGTTGGCTTTCTACAGACTAAACTAATATTATTATTGTTATGTTTATAATATTATAATTGTAATATTTATAATTATAATATTATTATTATTATTGTATTTATAAACTAATATTACCTAAGCATCCGAAAGTGTAGGTATAATATTATGTTTGTATGCTACTTTTATACGCCTTTACTAGTCCACCAATTTTAAAAAAACAACTTAAATCTTATACCTACTATAGTTAAGCGTCAAAATAAATG
This sequence comes from Maniola jurtina, assembly GCF_905333055.1. NCBI lineage: Eukaryota > Metazoa > Arthropoda > Insecta > Lepidoptera > Nymphalidae > Maniola > Maniola jurtina. Next base: position 5,872,586 of record NC_060033.1, read on the forward strand.
ACCTGCTGGACTTGCTATGGACTGCAAGCCGACTGCGGAATTGCAGTTGGGATGCAGTAATTTTACCTTGACACAACTGCATTGCAAACTGGCCTTCTTAGGTCAGCCTTACACGGGCAGCTTGAAGCAGTTAGGATTGACTGCTTCAAGCTGCGACTGCATAGTGAACTACAGTAGTCTTTTATTTGCATACATATTTGCATACATACATGGGACCGCGACTGCTCCGGGCGGTCTTAAACACTTAGGGTGAGATCTATAAACCGCTCTCAGACTTTGCTTAGACTTAAGCCAGAGTTAAAACGAGACAGATGTATGTCTCTCGCATAAATCTGTCTCGTTTTAACTCAATCTTAAGTCTGAGCAAAGTCAAAGTGCTCTTTATAAATCTCACCCTTAGGTATCAATGGCAGCTTCAAGCTGTTAATCAATGACTACTCGGTCCATGTATTTTGATCACTGGCCTACTGCTCGAGCTGCCTGTGTAAGGCTGGCTTTTGACCGCGTGCAGTCGGCATGCCTTTCTAACAAGCATTCCGTTTAGCCAACGGCAATAAAACTGCATCCCAACTGCCATTTAGTAGTTCAAATTCAGTCCATATGTCTAGATCTTAAGATCGCGTGCAAAATCTAGTTTAAATACCAAGCCTGAAAGAAATTTTAAAATGTAAACTTTGCAAGTAAAAAGATTTTTCTAAATAAGTACACGCGAGACGGCGGCGCCTCTTAAAGTTTTACGAACTAGAAAAAATTCACAACAGTTTTTCTTGTAAATTTTCAGAGTAATAGCTCATTAAATCTCAACTTGTGCTTTTTAAACAGCACATTGCTTATTTAAGTTTCATTTTAATAAACAAAGGAAAATGTTAGATAAGAGACATTGACTTAAGAAGATTGGTTTTGTGCCCCTTTTTCATTCTCAGCGAGACCACCGCTTCATTACGCTCAGTATTCCGAAGTAATGCGGTGTGTAATTAAAGTTACAACTTTGATATCGCTCTTCATTTTAATCACCCCTAGAAATAGAAAACGGACCGAGTTCTAATAAGATTATAGGGTGAATAATGTATTGTTTAAAAGTTAAAAGAGTTCGTTCTTTCAGACCGTATAATATATTCGTATGATGCCCATTACCTCTTGCCTTGAATGCCTACTACAATTTGTCAGATATAAAAAAAGAAAAAAAAAGAACCTTAACTTCGCAGAAACCTGCAAACCTAGTTTTTAACCCCCGACCCAAAAAGAGGGGTGTTATAAGTTTGACGTGTGTATCTGTGTATCTGTCTGTGGCATCGTAGCTCCTAAACTAGTGAACCAATTTTAATTTAGTTTTTTTTATTTGAAAGGTGGCTTGATCAAGAGTGTTCTTAGCTATAATGCAAGAAAATCGGTTAAGCCGTTTGAAAATTATCAGCTCTTTTCTAGTTACTGTAACCTTCACTTGTCGGGGGTGTTATAAATTTTTAATTTACACTTGTTAAACTTTTATTATTTATTATTATAGCGGCATTCTGTGATCAACTCTCTTAACTATTACGGCTAATGAGATACAGCCCGCTGAAAGACTGACGGACGAACGTACGGACAGAAGAGGCATAGTAGGTCCCGTAGGCACACTTCGGGTACAGAATCCAAAAAAACTGTAATGAAGAACCGACCAAGTGCGAGTCAGACTCGCGCACTGAGTGTTCCGTACTCGGGTATTTTTTCCAACATTTTGCACGATAAATCAAAAACTATTAGGTATACATAAAAATAAATAAAAATCTGTTTTAGAATGTACAAGTAAAGCCCTTTCATATGATACCCCACTTGGTATAGTTATGTTAATTTGAAAATTGAAGCACATTTTTTTTTAAATGATGTAACCACAAATTCGCGGTTTTCAGATTTATTCCTGTATTTTCAGATTTATTCCTGTATCTGTGCTATAAGACCTACCTATATGCCAAATTTCATGATTCTAGGACAACGGGAAGTACCCTATAGGTTTCTTAACAGACAGACAGACAGACAACAAAGCGATCCTATAAGGGTTCCGTTTTTCCTTTGAGGTACGGAACCCTAAACCTAACCTACCGAGCAACTCCTTCAGTATTTTAACCAGCTTCTCTCCGAGAATGTAGTGGCACCCTTGGGGTGTTTATAACAACCCACTTTTATATTAAATACATGCAAACAAGAAAGTTTATTTATGGCTGTCTCAGGGAGTGTAATTAGTGTTACTTTGCATAGTTAAAAGTAAATAAATCCTGTACTTTAAAGTGTTTTCCTCCTTCTAGGGTATCTTTTGTTAATTAATAGTGTTTATATTCTCTGTTTTATCTCTCTACACCAGTGAAAGAACTTTTATTACCAGCGAAGGTACTTACATACTTACCTACCTACCTTATATTCAAAATTTTTATAGAAATTTACATTTTGCAGTTTAATTTTTTAGACATTAGCTATTTCTACGGTGTAAAGTAAAATGAATATTTATTAGGTATTTAATTATAGTACTAAATAGCTTAATTGCAAAGTAATGCAAAGTAATAATTGAAAAGTTTCAAGCTTTTTGACATATCGAATTCTGTGAGGCCGATTTTAATCAAAATTGGAAAATGAAAGGCTTTTGATTTGTGCAAGTTTCATCGCAATCGATCTAGTGGTTTTTTTCGCGATGTAAATTAAACAGAAAAACAAACTATTATGAAATATTTAGTTACAATAGTACTTACAATATTAATGATTAATATTACTGAGTGCCTTGACTCTAATAAGTGATCTGTGGTCTTTTTCTGAGAAAATATCCTTTTCCAGAACCTTAACTGAATCCCAGATAGGGTTTATTTGCGAAGAAAACAGTTCTGTTTTTTCTTCTATCTAGCTTCCCTGCCATTGTGCCGAGTCCGTTTCCTAATTATCTATTTACATTTTGTTCCTTCATTAGCATCCTCTACAATTATATTCATTAACTTCCACTTAATACAAAAAGGTAGAGAAACTAATCCATGAAGGACTTGTATTTATCTATATCGAATGTATAAACACACAATTCATATAGATACAAGTAAAAAAAAAACCCGAAAAAGCTGACTGATTGATTGATCTATCAACGCACATCTCAAACTACCTACTAGACAGATCAGATAAAGGGTTGTTTGGCATGTAGATAGCTAATATGAAGTAGATATTCGCTAAGAAAGGATTTTTGAAAATCCAATCCCTAAGAGGTTACATTAGGGGTTTGAAAGTGTTGTCCACGCGGACGAAGTCGTGGGAAAAAGCTAGTGAGACATACAAACCTAAACAGTGGCTCTATCTTCTTTTATAGGGGCCTACAAGTTTTGACTGCAAAATTTCATTTAATCTTTGTACCTATTCCAGAACCCAAAGATGCTATGAGATGGCACATCTAGGCTCTATACTGGGAAACTGGTCATAAGTTAGTAAAGTTACACAGAAGAAGGTTGAGTAAATATGGGCGAATAGTAGTCAAATAAAAAAACACCCCTACTTTTAGATGGAGAATATAATCCTGCGATCGTATCAACTTGAAAGATTATAAGCAGTTTTAAATTTATTACGGACGAAACCGTACCTGATTAAATTCCTTAACCAAATAAAAGCCAATATTTCCACGTTTTCTATTGCTTTTTACGTTCCCCTTTACGAAACGGTACACATTTTAAAACGGAATAAGGAAAATTATTTTCTCCCCGAGCCAAATAGCCAATTTTGGTATTTACACGCTAAATTAAGCGGATTCACTGACTTTCTAGCTTAATGTGACAGGAATGTAATTATTTACACAGTAACATGGTTTAACGGTGAAGGAAAACATCATGAGGAAATCTGCGTTGCGTTCCTGAGAATTCTCCATACTTAATATGCTCCAGAATCCAGGGTGTGTGAAGTCTGCCAATCCGCACTGGCCTGCGTTGTGGGTTATGGTCTCAAAACCTTCTCATTCTGACAGGAGACCCTTGCTCAGTAATGGCCCGGCGATGAGTTGAGATGAATGAGTGAAAATAAATCAATTGCCTAACTTTACAGAAGTCATGTTTTGCAGGTGCCTATATCTATTCTACTGATGACTGACCTTGAATAACATTATAACAATTATTATCGCAGTTGAAAGGACCTCGCGGCATGGAACCTGATGCATGTGCGAGATTCATCATCATCACCATTATCAACTGATAGACGTCCACGGCTGGAAATCGATAAACCTTGTAAATAAATAAATAACAATTTATTTATGAGAATGCAGGTGACATAAAGTTAGAATATCACAGTTTAAAAACTTTATATTTAGGTACATTCTACCACCCACCACGGGCTTGCGCCGCTTGAATACATCGGCTCTTTGTGATTCGTTTGATGTCGTCCGTCCACCTAACTTGGAGGTACGAGGTTTTCGAGACATTAATTGGAGGAACTGGATCTTAGAAAGAATACCAGGCATTCAAGTGGTGTGCTTGTCGAGTTGAATAAGTAGTATATTATGTGGCGCGTGCTAAATAATTTAATCCATATACTTAATATTATAAATGCGAAAGTGTGTCTGTGTGTCTGCTTCCTTTTCACGACCCAACAGTTTAAGCGATTCTGACGGAATTCGGTACAGAATTAGCTTATATCCCGGGGACAGACATAGTTATAGCTACTTTATATCCCGGAAAGTCAAAGAGTCATCCGCTTAACCAATTTATATGAAAGGTACCGAGGTAGTTTGCGTATGTAATCGACATAGGCAAATATATTTATCCCGGAGAATCAAACAGTCCCACGGGATCTTTAAAAACCTAAATCCACGCGGATGAAGTCGCGGGCATCCTCTAGTGCTTAATATAATATTGTAGGCAACTTTGCTCGGAACAAACTTCCCACTAGCTACAGTGGGCATCTGCTAGTGTAAGTATAAAACGTTTCGTGCATTTGTCAAAAACATTGCTACATCGTTATAGCAAGCAATTCAATCTTCAGCTTTATTGCGTTCTAACAAACGTATAAAATGTATATTGTAATATTTTACGCCACATTTCCTCCAAGATTAAACTGGAGACAGCAATAAAGGAGTTCTAGGATATAAATTATTGCAGCAAGGTTATTTTATTGCGGGCATCGATAGGGAAACATGAAATATTTTTAGGGTTTCTGTATCTACCCAAAGTCCTAAACTGCTAAATTAATATGGCTTTTTAACCGACTTCCAAAAAAGGAGGAGGTTCTCAATTCGTCGGAATCTTTTTTTTTATTTATATCAACATAAAGTTTTCCGCTATTAACTTTATTTACATGGGGAGACAGCGCTTAATATTTTTACACCTACACCTATGTGAATTTATAAAAATAAATACCAAAACTCGATCAAATAAAAACTTTCGATATTTACTCTCCATTTGACACACAATGATTTATACAGTAACTCTACCAGAAGCAAGTTATAATTTAGCTACATGTATTAAATATAGTACATGCATGTAGGTACATAGTTTCAATTAAAACGCCAATCCGAATTTTTTCGTCTTTAATTTAGTTTTTATTGGTACAGTACACCACACATCATTACACTGGGTTGTTGTCTTCAAACGCACAATCTTGCTAACCTTACGATTAAGTACCTACCAATATTGTATGATATATGAATGTTTTTGCTGCATGTCAAAAATACTAAAGACCCTCAGCATTAAAAAAAAAAAGATTCCGACGAATTGAGAACCTCCTCCTTTTTCGAAGTCGGTTAAAAAGCTGCTTCTGTATTCGAATGTTGTAGTTAGACATTTACTTTGTCATATTTCGAAGGCGATTTATAAATAAAACACAAGCCATGACTTGGCATTCGGCGCAAAAAATTATATCACCGCACCGCGAGTCACGATGAATCGTTAAAAAAGTTTGTAAATAAAAGGAAATATAACGTAATAAATTGTCGCTTGATCCCGTAACTGTAAGCCGCGGGCTGTATCTATATCAATAAACTTCACGGGCCGTCTGGTTGTAACCTTGCTTATTTTATCGCTCAATCAAAAAATATTTTTCCCGCCGCCATATCCTAGCTGGAGAATTTTATGGCGTAAAATCTAAGGAGGCGCGAAGAGTTTGTTGATTTATGGGCACGAAGGATTTTATTTACGTAGAGCGATCTATTTTGTAATAATACTAGCTTATGCCCGTGACTTTATCCGCTTGGACTACACAAATTTCAAACTGCTGTTTTATCCCTTTGGGGGTTGAATTTTCAAAAATGCCTTCTAAGCGGATGTCTACGTCATAATAACTACCTGCATGCCAATTTTCAGTCCGATCCATCCAGTAGATTTAGCTGCTCGTTGATAGATCGGTCAGTCAGTCAGTCAGTCAGTCAGTCAGTCAGTCAGTCAGCTTTGCTTTTATATTCAAACATCAATAACCATCAATTGGTGGTACATCCGGTCGAAAACATAAAGCAGCTAAATTAAAGCAAAACCTTACGCAGCCAAAATTATTAGTAGGTGGGTACACTTAATTTTTTTTTACTTATAAACAAATCATTGTAGCATATCATAATTCGATAAGCATTGGATATAGGTAATACCTAACCTAGTTAATCTATAATACTTACCTAGAATACTTACCTAGTTATCCTCTAAGGTTTAACGCAATCTGGTACAGTATCAACAAATAACACGAAATGCTTATTATTTGTATCCCACACATGTAGCCTCGGTTTCATAGCTGTAATCGGCTTGCACAGCTGTGAACGTGGCTGTCAACTCATTTCTTCTAGGAACTCTACAGTATTGTCCAGATATTACTTATTAGTTGTCTGTTGTGACCATAGACATACAATTTTCGCTTCGCTCAAAGACTGACAAAGTGAGGGAGCGAGAGTAGTTAGATAAGACACACTGCCGCGAGCGAAAGCGAGATAGCGAAACAAGATGCCGATAAGTCATTGTTTACGTGAGTATCGGTCCTTATGAGTTCGGCCTGTTTCAAGTCGAGGTGATTTTTTGCATTTACTAAATAATTTTACGATTAAAACGTAAAATCTATGTCTTGCCACCATGGTGTCTTGTTTAGTGAGCGAATGTGACGTTACAAGACGTTATAATCCGCGTAAATACACGTTTCACAGGTAATTACTGATTATTTATACTAATTGTTTATAATCATTATTTCATCATTTGTTGTTTGAAAATTAGGCAAAATAGCTATTGGAAGCTTAGATGATAGGTTTCCCTTAAGACTTATCATCAAATTACATTGCTAAATGAAGAATTTTTGGATATTTTGTGTAAAATTTAAAAACGTTTGGTTACGATAGGGATTGACAAAGTAATGACGTCACAAGTATCGATAGTCGATAATCGTGTCTACCGGTAGGTTTGATGTGATAGGTTTCATGTGATGTATGTAAAATACAATATAAAACACTAGGTACTTTCCAATAAAAGAAAAGAACGAAATAAATATTTTCACTAATTTTTATTTTATTTAGCGTGACTTAGATTTCATATACAGGGTTAAGGGTAACCCGTACATTACTGTATTTAAGTGCTTATCGGGGAGGTCATTAGCTATGAATTGAGCGCCATATATACTATTTATTTTTATTAACTTGTCACTTAGACATTATATCAGAGTGTTATTGTAATTAATCAAATTAAATTTACTTGCACCCTTTAAAAAAATAAAGGTGGAAAACCAACAAATTCCGGTAATTTATATGAAAATCCCAAAAATTGCTCTATTTCTCAAAAAAAGATTTTTTTAAAACGTCTTTTAATAGTTTTATATCGAAATATCAATAAAAAATGTTATAAGGGGTTAAAATAACTATAAGTATCTCAGAATTCATTAATAAATTATTTATATAAAATACTAAAGTCATTTCATTAATAAATAATAATCTGTTACCTAGCTTTAGCTTTGTTACTATTTGTGTATTTGAAATGTATTTGATTTTTTAAGATTATAAGATGCTTTTTACTTCACTTCGTTAAACTAACTCATTAGTGTCCTATGATTTCGCCAGTAAGACTATCGATAATACAAATGCTAAAGTCAGGACAACTCTATTTCACGCACACATTTACGTTTCATTTTTTGTAACACCGTTAATCTGTCACTGTTGGTCTTGTAAGTCTTTGGTTGTGACCAATTTCATTAAGTAATTTCTGTACATGGCCGCACATAGCCAGAAGAAACCACTTTTAGAAGTTTGAAGTCCGAATTCCTGAAGTACTTGAACTGTTTCTAGAAACAGGCATTCTGAAATACAAGAACTGTTTTGGAACAGTTGTCAATAAATTGATGTTTCATTGAATTTCACATTTTCCATAATTAGCTCACAGCTAATTATGGAAAATGTGAAAGTGTTAAAGATATAGCCCACTGACAGACGGACGGGCGGACGGACAGCGGACGCTTAGTACCTAAGAGGGTCCCGTAGGCATCCTTCGGGTACAGAAACCTGTTCCTTTTAGTATCACTGGTACTTAGATTGACAATCGTCCTTACTCCTTGCTCTGACGCCGTAGATTCTTCTAAATACAATATTATAGGTAGTAGGTATACTCTATATATCTTATTACTTAGTTGAATACGTGCCTAAGTTCAACTTGACTGTATGCAGTAATACTGAGTACTCACGGATATTATAATAAAACCAGAAAAGGCTTGATTTTTTAGTCTTAGCAAATACCACCTACAATTTCGTTGAATTGTACCTACAGTAAAAACACAAGGGAAATCGAAAAGCCAAACATTATTACTTTATTTCATGCCAATACGCCTTTATCGATTGTTTTACTACCCCTCATTTCAACACCTATAACTCTGTATAACTCTACCATTGTATGGTTTACTGTTCTAGCCAGTAAAATAATGTAATATTCTTTAGAGTTCCGTACCTGAACGGTGCCAATGGGACCCTATTACTAAGCCTCTGCTGTCAGTCCGTCTGTCTTTCAGAGCATTGTATCTCATGAATTTTGCGATTGATTTTTCAACTATTACCTAAACCAATTCTTATCTGAATTTCGCACATGGATGTTATTCCCATAACAATAACACATCATATGAAAACCGGGTTATAACTCGTCAATCCTGATGCGGCAAGGGACCCAGGGGTGCTTAAAAAATCTGCCTGATTTGATATTGTGGATATCAAGACATCCAAGAATCAATTCGTTATTGTATTTCTAGGTCCAACATCGCAATCTTAATGCTGCAGTGTAATTAATATGTACCAGATAAGTGTTTGGGTAAAAATATTGCAAAGATAAGCATACCTCATTATAGCACCTCAGATATGTTTATAAAACTCTGTTAGTTTGTTGATAATACAGATAGTAAAATACAAATAAATATAACATCATAAAATAACACTCAGACAGTAATAAAACATTGGATGAGGTTTCAAAGAAATATAAGGAACATAAATTGTTGCCATTACCAAAATTCAGGGTAAATAAAGCTTGCCCTGATAAAATTGCTGAAAATAATAATTATTATTGTTATCAAAAAATAATAAGCGATAATTAAGCATCTAAGATTACATATCATCTATGTTATAAAAAGTATTAATATGAATGTATCTTTGTGTGATTAGTGATTACCCTAACGCGTTGCTATACTATTCATCTATCGCGATAAAACTTGGTAAGTATAGTAGATTTGGGACTTGCGGAAAACTTTACTTACATAGGATGGTCGATACCTGAACACATAAGTATTGAACAGAAAGACAAACTGACATACAGATAGAAAGAAAAACGTTAATTTTTTTATACCATAAGAATTATAACGTATAAATTAAGATTATAACGCCACATAATATTCAAAGTTATGGTGCATCATGCAAACTCCGAAGATCTCTACTAAGACATATCACACTGTATAAACTGTACCTATCCAATAACGCTATGATAAAGTGACCGCGTTGTCAAAGAGGTTCCATTTTCAATGCACAAAAATGTAGTTCCGTTTCCGAGTCAACTTTTAAATAACTAATATTATTGAACAATGCACCAACTAACCGCAATTTAAGAGTTAAATAAGTACGAAATACGAGTTAACCAAGAGACTAACAAAAGTTACTTCACTATTATAGTAGTTTGTTGCAAGCATGTTGCAAGTCAAGAGCGAGACGAAATAAAATAACCAAGAGACTAAAGTTACTTCACTTTTATCGTACCTAAGTATTTCGATGTGAGTCGAATAGAGTCGGAATTTAATATTTACTTGGTTGGTCCCGAAATAGATTCAATTCAAAGTTGACCGCAAACAAGTGTAAATTAAAAATTTTCAACACCCCCGACAAATCATTTTCAAATAAATAATTATGTATAGGTATCTAGGCAACGTCCATCTTGACAGCTTGACATTTGTCAATTGACACTTGAATATTATGAAACTAAGGGTTATCTAACCTTATTTTCTACAAGAAAACTAGAAAAGAGCTGATAACTTTTAAACGGCTGAACCGATTTTCTTGGATGATAACTAAGAACACTCTCGATCAAGCCAAAAAACAAAAAAAAACTAAATTAAAATCGGTTCATTCGTTTAGGCGCTATGATGCCACAGACAGATACACAGATACACACGTCAAACTTATAACACCCGTCTTTTTGGGTCGGGGGTTAATAAAATAGATTCAATTCAAAGTTCACCGCAAAAAAGCATTGTTAGTGAGCTTGACAATTCGCAAAGATGATTCAAGGAGATAGATATTTCATGTACAGAAAGCATAGTTTGCTGTGAACTTTTAAATAAGTAAAGTACCCAATCAAAGAACTATAAACCAGTGTGAGTTAAGAAATGAATGAGTACGAGACACGGTTAACCAAGAGACCTAGAGACTAATAAAAATTACTTCACTATTAGTAGTTCGTTGGAAGTCTACAGCGAGGCGAGATACAGTTAGAATTCAATATTTACTCTGTCGCGTAGTTTGTTAGGGTGAGAGCCGTGTGGCCTAGTTGTAATAGTCTAGCAATGTTCACTCAAGTTGTTACTTAGTAACTAAAAGGTGGTAGAACTTCGAAGGTAAGTTATGAAGAACATTTTAAGACACAAAGCCAGTTGCAATCAGGCAGTTAAGTTATGTCAAGGTTACCGTTAAACTTTGAGCATCATTAAAAGCAAAATAGGTTGTAACTTGTACAAGTCAGAATTTTCAACTTTGGAACACTGTATCCTTACTCATAAAATTTTGTATGAACTTTAACTTGTGCACTCCTCTCATACTTGCGCATATTTGGACCCACAACACGGTTACAGAATCTTTGAGTGTCATTAAAAGTAAAATAAGTTGTTAAGTCAGGATTTGTTCTTTGGACCAAAATTTTAAACATTTAATCTTAATTAATCTATCTAATTAATTAATTAATCTTAGAGCCTCAATAGCTCAACCGGTAAAGGAGTGGACTGAAAACCGAAAGGTCGAGGGTTCAAACCCCGCCCGTTGCACTATTGTCGTACCTACTCCTAGCACAAGCCTGCGCTTAGTTGGAGAGGAAAGGGGAATATTAGTCATTTAACATGGCTAATATTCTTTTTAAAAAAAATATGGAGTAGGTACGGAACCCTAAAAAAGCGATAGAATATTTTTAATTTTCACTTTGAAAGGCCGCTATTGCAACAGGAGCGGGAATGAAGCGCATTTTCTTCATAGCTTGCCAAAACAGTGCGGTTGCCAAACGCGGTAAGGCAGTGGATATCATAGTGTAGGTAAAAACTACTTTTACAGCTTTGGTGCTCTGGCATTTACCATTTGTATGGTATTTTCTAGACTTTTCCAAAATGGCGGCAAATGGCGATGCCAAGGTATCCAAAGTCAGGTTACACTTACACCTTTGGATGTTTTGTTTTGGCATGATACTTTTTTGTATGATATCGTACAAAGGATTATTACCTAACTAGCTGATGCCCGCGACTTCGTTCGCGTGGATGTAGGTTTTTTTTTAAAATCCCGGGAACTCTTTGATTTTCCGGGATAAAAAGTAGCCTATGTGCTAATCCAGGGTATAATCTATCTCCATTCTGAATTTCAGCCCAATCCGTCCAGTAGTTTTTGCATGAAGGAGTAACAAACATACACACACACACACATACACAATACAAACTTTCGCCTTTATAATATTAGTGTGATGATATTGTTTTATTGTATTATTTTGTGGTGAAGACTGTTACAGGTATGGTGTAAAATGTTGTACTGTCAAACCTTTTTCAAGATGCAAGATTGTATTTAGCTATGATGTTCTTATGTATTTTTGTTTGTTTTTAAGTGTAAGGACACTAAAAATTACTGATTGGGGCACTTTTTACTTGAAATAAATCACCTCTGCGTCATTCACCTTTTATCTCACACAAGAAAAGAGTCTATTCCGTCCAAATTACTTATTATAAACTAGAGGATGCCCGCGACTTCGTCCGCGTGGATTTAGGTTTTTAAAGATCCCGTGGGAACTGTTTGATTTTCCGAGATAAAAAATAGTCTATATCCGTCTCCGGGATATAAGCTAACCCTGTACCAAATTTCGTCAGAATCGGTTAAACTGTTGGCCCGTGAAAAGGTAACATACAGACAGACAGACACACTTTCGCATTTATAATATTAAGTATGGATTTACTGCTTACTTAGGCTACCTACTTAAAATTTTATTGCTCCTTGATTTGACAACGTACAATTGTATCTTTACGACATATTTACTGCACGAAGGGTCCAGTAAGTGGTAGTAACTTGAAACGATGTGACGGGTCTTCTGAGGGTTTTATTAAAATGGATAATACAATTACGGCAAAACGATCGTATAAACGTTCGACGAAGTCATTCGTTCATTCAATCGGAGCTTCCTGGAACTTAACAGATTATCTTCTAGGCAGACACGCTCGGTGATGTTATGCTCATCTTCTCCCGCCGTAGAAGATAGGTACATAGGTATATAGTTCAATCTATGTCGGTTCAACGTCAAGAATCAGGATGTCTAAGTTACATTCAATATCTGGGATCCTGAGGAACCTTATCCTTGACGCGACGAGGCCGCTGGTTTTAGTGGGTAACTGGCAGAGTCAGTGAGTTCCACATACCTTCGGTGGGTCTAGTTAAATCAAGTGTAATTGCAATGATATTATACATTTATATACTTAGTGATGACTGCATAGTTGAATAGTATAAGAATTTTTTTTCGTATAAAATGTAGCTTATGTCACCCGGACCTTTACAACGAATCAATTGACACCTCATCAAAATCGGCGCAGTAATTTAGGCGCTACGGTGGAATTTGGATACAAACATACATACATACATTCCTTTTGGCTTTGCCGCAGTCGGGTAAAATACAGGGTAATAGGCTACGAATATCAATATTTAGTAATAGGATATATTAATGAAGATACTTTTATCTTCATTAAATAATAATAATTGTTATTATGGCCTGGTATTATACCAATTATTCTAAATCGGTAATGAAAGTTAGTTCTGACAGTTAGTTGTTCCCTTTTGATAGGACGCGGGAAGTGACCCACCCTATCGTATTTTTGACCCCCGACCCAAAAACAGGGGTGTTATAAGTTTGACGTGTGTATCTGTGTGTCTGTGTATCTGTGTATCTGTCTGTGGCATCGTAGCGCCTAAACGAATGAACCGATTTTAATTTAGTTTTTTTTTTGTTTGAAAGGTGGCTTGATCGAGAGTGTTCTTAGCTATAATACAAAAAAATTGGTTCAGCCGTTTAAGAGTTATCAGCTCTTTTCTAGTTTTCTTGTAGAAAAGAAGGTTAGATAACCGTTAGGTTCATAATATGATGTCAATTGACAAATGTCAAGCTGTCAAGATGGACGTTGCCTACATACATAATTATTTATTTGAAAATGATGTTTTGGAAAACTCAGATACTTTAGATCGTAGGCGCGGAATAGTCCAAGAAAATCAGTTCAGCCGTTTGAAAGTTATCAGGTCTTTTCGGTCTTTTCTAGTTACTGTAAGCTTCACTCGTAGGGGGTGTTATAAATTTTTAATTTACACTTGTTTATTCCTGATTTAACAGGAGTGTATTCAGAGCGCCCTTGATACAAGCAAAGTTTGATTCTCGTTTGAATATTAACCATAAACACAGATATTAGTTTCAACCAGTTTCAACAAAGTTTCGTTGGGTTTGATTGGTAGTACGGACTTATTTAAATTAGTACCAATCTATCAAACTTCGTTTCAAGGCACGTGCTCCGGTGCGCTTGAGGCAGTTTCCTCTTTTTAGTTTATAGAGGAATATTCTTAAGTTCACTTATTACTAGAAAAAGTTAAGTTAAAAGCCGTCTTTGTCGTTGTATAGGCCTAAGTTTACCCTTAGGACTTTAAACATTATACAACGACAAAGGACGACGTTAAATAAACATGTTTTTCTTTTGTAAAAATATTTTGGGAATAGAATAGTTTACTATACGTAAATTGCATTTTATTCGTGATGTTTTAGGTCAATACTGATATTTTTTGTAAGAAATTATGATAGCTTAAATAAAGATTAACTTTATTTACTTATGTAAAACTTATTATACTCTCTTTATGCTTTTGATAATGTCGTAGGTACTCGACATGATATCAGTGGATAAGGTGCGTACGTCTAATAAAGCATCAAAAATATCAATAAAAAAACGTCAAATTTTGGTTTTTGTATTTGGCAACACTACATGTTAAATGTTACCCTTATGCAAGAACTCATTCGTCTGTTTAACCCTAGCCGAACAAAGGCAAAATAATAATTGTTTATTTTTCATTTGCAGGGGAAACTCGTAAATGGCCTAACGTTTAAGCACGGTCATTGTTCTTTTCTTTATGAAAACTGCACATATAACAAACTATTTTATAATTACAATTTTTTTTTAATATTTGATCATAAAGTTTCATAAATCCAATTCGTTTGGAATCCTGTAACAATACCTATTGCTGAGTTGCCAAAGGGATACCGTTTAAAAGCGTGTTCGGCGGCCCTGCCCGCGGCAATACAATCCAGTCTCATCCAGTATAAACCGATTAAGAATCAATCTAAACGGGATTAATTACGAACTTAACAAGATTACTTGCCAATGTCGTGATATCTCTGCTAATGCTCTAGTTGTGTTGTGTGTTTGTGCCCTTATCATGCGTAAACCTCTGGACTAATAAAATTTTTCGTGGTATAAAACTTAATCATACACAAAATCCACTCACTTAAATAAGGTTTAACTAACTCCTAATCACAGCACAAACTAAACACAAACTAAAAGTCGCTCAGCGCGCTATGGAGCGAGCTATGTTGGGTATTACTCTCAGGGATAAAATCCGGAACGAGGAAATTCGCAGGAGAACAAAAGCGACCCACATAGCTCAAAGGATTAGCAAGCTGAAGTGGCAATGGGCAGGCCATGTCTGTCGCAGAACCGATGGCCGTTGGGGCAGACGTGTTCTGGAGTGGAGACCGCGTACCGGTAAGCGCAGTGTGGGACGACCTCCAGCCCGCTGGACCGATGACCTGAAGAAGGTGGCGGGGAGCGGGTGGATGAGGAAGGCGGAGGACCGTGTTTGGTGGCGCGCTCTTGGAAAGGCCTATGTCCAGCAGTGGACGCTTACAGGCTGATGGATGGATGGAACTCCTAATCAAAATCGGCTTAATTCATTTATCTCCTCTAAAAAATACCCTAAGCATGTATACTCGCAAACGTGTGTCCATCCCATCATCATCATCATCGTCGTCGTCAACCGCTAGACGTCCACCGCTGGACATAAGTCTCTTGTAGGGACTTTCATGCGCCACGGCCTTGCGCCGCCTGTATTCAGCGGCTCCCTGCATCTCGTCTTTTGATATAGTCGTCGTTTGATATAGCCTGTCCACCAAGTGTAGGGGGTTGGGCTACCAAAGCTGTGCTTTCGGTGCAAGGTTGCCATTCCGGCACCTTGGGACCTCATCATCTGAGCTATTCGGTTACTCTGGTGCTTGTAAGGATCTCCTCATTTCTGATTTGAACACGTAGAGAAACTCCGAGCGTAATTCTCTCCATCGTCCGCTGAATAACACTGAGCTTACTTAAGAGGCCCATATTCCGTTTATCCACCCTGGACTAAAAAATAATATACAAATTCGCTGTCCAGGTTGAATAGCGAACACACATTTCCGAATGTACACCCTAGGTTAGCTACTTAAGGTGGATAAACGGAATAAGCCTCAAAATCGACCCACTAAACACCCGAGACCCAAAAATACCCTTTGTTTTACGTCATCAAACACTAGAGACCAAAAAAAACCTCATAAAACCTACACATTTGGCAGACCTTTCCACAAAAATATAACGTTACATTTTATCGTCAGTGAGATTATTTTTAAGTCAACAGCAATTTTCCCGATACGCAAATAAGGAATTCTTTTAAATGTTATTTGTGTTGTCACGTTTTCCCGCCGGCAGTACAATGCGGTGTTCATTAAAAAACGGTTGAACTCAGCATAAAATGGTTACCTATTTGCATCGTTCATTATTTTGTATCAACTTATCGGAAACAATTAACTAAGTTTGTAAATGTAGTGAGTTTATCCTAATAACTATAAAACACAAAAATTGTTTCTTTATCCGTTAAAGACTTCAACCGATGTGCTCCAAACCGGTTTCATTAGAAAGACAATAATGCGAATATGCTTTTAGATTAACAAGATGAACCCGAAACCTAAACCCGACTACGATCGAAACGCAGAAATATTATAGTAAAATTGTTTTTCTGTCTGTTGGTATTTTCTCCGCTTTCATTTGACACCCCACTCGATACAATAGCAAAAAAAAATTTGGGGATCTCCACCTCGCCCTAATACGCAGATACCTAGAATTAAAGAGCGCGATATTATTTTGTTATGTTTCTAAAGTAAATAAATAACACTAACCAATTGAATAAAATTATCTTCATTTACTACAAAGAAAAGTTTCCATCTTCAGAAAACGGAAAAACAAAAACTTGTCTCCAACTACAACTACAAAGTCACCGCAACTTAATTAAAAAGTATCTGTCCAATACTTAAAAGTTGTATTAAATCATCCAGGGAACTGAAAAACTTGTATCGAAACTTGGCAACTCTGTTAAAAGATAGGTAGGTAGGGGCCTTCAAGTTTTCTCGCAACAGGTATTAAATTAAAATTAGATAGCAAACCTTGAAGTACGGACGAATAGGTGGAAAGCCTTCTTATAAACTCCACGATACCTGAATCAAAACTTAATATTAAGATAACATACTCCTAGACGGGTAACAAGAATTTTCCACTTAATGTCTCCAACATATTATTATTAAACGCAGAATTACTGTTGAAATAGGTGGTCGTAACTAGCAAGGGAAAGGAAAATATTATTAGTTTAACGTGGCTAATAATCTCGGTCGATTTGGCTGTCCTTGTTATTCTGCAGTTGGGTGGAAATGGTTACCTACTGTTTTCTTCTATAGAAATTTAAACTAAACCGTTCTTTCCAAAAAGGCAGACCATATCTTCTTGCGTGTCAATTTATGTCGAAAATTGTTTGTTGTTTGGTAATTAGGTAAGTGCAAACATTCCAGGTCTCGAAATTGCTGCCTAGTCATAACCATACTACCCACGCAGAAAGTTTGATCTGAATAAAATCTAGGCAAAGATAAAACTACTCTGAACTGACTATAGTGTGGCAGTGTACCTACTATTGAAGTCGAAAAGTTTTGATTTAGGCACCAAAATACTTAACAGTGGGTAACTTTTTTTATCAAACAACAATACCAAAAGAAAATTGTGAACTCTTTTTAAGCCGCCTAATTGAACTTTATAAGCCATTTCCAAAAGGTAACGGAATTTGACAGCGTTCATTACCGCAAAATTTTCTGATGGCGCATCTTAAATTGCTCCCGAACTTTTATCCAACTTCGGTGGGCTTTAATAAATTTCTTTAGCACTTTTTACGAACTAAACTTTTCTTTTATACTATAGGTAACTTTAAATGTAGCATCGTTTGTGTAAGATGAGACGTAATGGCCTAGAGGCGAAAGTTTACCTCAGAGATTTGATAGATATAAAAACTTAACGTGTGCTTAATTAATAATTCATTAAACGCTCCTTGGTTACAGAGGGTAATCATTACTTCATTCTTTTTCCATTTACATTTTATATTCAAAGAGGGTTTATACAGCTTTTGATTCATCAAAGGACTGTTCTTTAATAAAAAAATCTGTGACTTGGAATGTTTATCTAATGAAAAATCCGTAGTCAATGATAAATATTTTTTGCCAATGGGTTTAATAAATACGTCCTCCAATATGGTGTTGATTTTATTCTATCAGAAATGGATCCTGTATGGTGACTATAAGTCTGTTACCTACCTAGTACCTAGTAAGATATTGGATAGAGGACGGGTTAATGACTGTAAGGTTACTTTTAAAAATTGATTTGAATTGTCAAAAATAATATAAAATAATTAAATTATCTGATGAAGGTAGTTTGATATAATCGATATTTGGCTCATTCGATGTCATACAATCTGTTGCTAGAAGGCCAACAAGATAGAACTTGCATAAATACGGGTGTTTTTAACCGCCGACCCAAAAAGAGGGGTGTTATAAGTTTGACATGTGTATCTGTGTATCTGTCTGTGGCTTCGTAGCTCCTAAACTAATGAACCAATTTTAGTTTAGTTTTTTTGTTTGAAAGGTGAGTGTTCTTAGCTATAATTCAAGAAAATCGGTTTAGCCGTTTGGAAGTTATCAGCTCTTTTCTAGTTATTACTGTAACCTTCACTTGTCGGGGGTGTTTTATAAATTTTTAATTTACACTTGTGAAGGTTTTAGTTTGGTCTCCATCTGAGATTCGTAGCGATATCGCATATTTTCGGAATTTGGATTGTGAACTGGATAATAATTAGATGTTGTGATAGCAATCACGCTCTAATTAAATTATTTATTAGGATATTCGTTTTTTTAGATTAAAACTCTCGTATAACCTTTGCGCATTGAACCTCTGTTTTTTGCGTAGGTTTTGGGAGGAGATTCCAATAATTCGATAAAAATACTTACCTACCTGCTTATCTGAGAGGTGCCAATATAATATTATAGCGCAAGTAGCTACTAGAAGGTAGACTGGCATCAATATCAGCAACAGTATTTTATAAGTATATGTTATTTAGAGTAGAATCACCAACATTAGATTGAGTTAGTGAGAAAATGGTGTTAAGCTACAAAATGCAATGCCCGTGCGTAGCAAACGTAGACAATTGACATGGACGCCCCAAATAATGTCTGACATAAACCGTGGCAATCGTCCAAACTACGTTACGGTTAACTCTAACCGAGTCTATCTGTGCGTCAGTCAGGCGAAACTTTGCATTGATTGCACTAAAACTACAAAGTAGGTCATTGCGCTAGTCTAACTTAGAAGGACTTTAGTTTTAGGTGTTTGGTTTATACCTGAAATTCTTTGTTTTTTTAAGAATGCTCTAAAGTTGAATCTGGAGAAACAAGTTTAAGTAGGTACTTGCTAATTCAGATGTTTTGAGAGCCAAACAATTGGATGATTTCTACGCGGTATTTTCTATGTAGTATGCTCTGAACAGCTAGCTCATTACTAACAGAAGTTTTTGCGGGCTAAACTAGTTTTTAACCCCCGACCCAAAAAGAGGGGTGTTATAAGTTTGACGTGTGTATCTGTGTATCTGTCTGTGGCATCGTAGCTCCTAAACTAATGAACCGATTTTAATTTCGTTTGTTTTTGTTGGAAAGGTGGCTTGATCGAGAGTGTTCTTAGAAGCATGGACACATCACGGCATACAACACAAGAACCCAAACATGGCACACGTTTCTAAATTCACCTTATGTAGCTTCAACTGCTCCATTTATACATTCCCGCTAACATTCAAGTCCTGTAAACTAACCTCAGTGATTAAGCCGCAATGTAAATCGATTATTGCACTCGAAGCTGAATAAGGTGATTTTAGAAGCAAACTTGAACAAAAAATGGAATGGAGTAGTGTAGCACTATTAATTTCTGTTATTTCTTTGAGAGATTTTTCGTTTTTGTAAATATGAAACTATTATACTATATCTATACTATATAACTATTATACTATATCTGCTCGTGCTGATTCACTGACTGACTGACTGACTGACTGACTCATTTGATCACCTCTTTGTATGTTTTTTTTTTACCGATAGTTTCGTATAGAGGACAAAAAATGATTCGGAGGAAAAATATGGATAGAGCTGATGATTGAGGATTTCGGTGAGGAGCACGGCCAGGGTATTGAAGATAGGTGGGGGGTGCTCGAACAAATGTCACTCAGAACTTCATCCAATAGACAGGGAGCTGAAAAATAAAACCAAAATGGCGGATTCAATATGGCGGCCATACATATTTCGCCGGTGTCTATCTCGAAGATTATAAAAGATGGAAGAGTGGTTTCTTGACAAAAAATGATCAGGACCCGAAATTCAACTTGATGAGCAGAAAAATTGCGGTCCGCTTGCGGGCCGCGAACTCGCGCGCCCTACCAGTTATATGTATATGGTTTTACGTGGGATGATTTATATTAAAAAAAAATTAAAAGCCCTAGATTGCAATCACACCTGGTGGAAAGTGATGATACAGTCTACGGTAGTAGCGGGCTAACTTGTAGGGGTGGGGTAAAATCCATACCCGTTATAGATGTTTCTATATGGCATCGTACCGGAACGTTAAATCGCTTGGCGGTAGAGTGGTAAGTAGCCACAGCCAAAGGCCTCCCACCAGCCGACCTAAACCAATTAAGAAAATCTCAATCGGCCCAGCCGGGAATCGAACCCGGGACCCTCGTCACACAAATCCACCGCGCTACCACTGCGCACCGGAGGTCGTCAAAAGATAATAAAATAAATGTGATACAATAATGGCCAATAGATTTTACATTGAACAAAAAAAAGCTACTCCACAGTTTTGTTTTTCCGACATTCGTGACGCGCCCTTCCATCTGTCTCTTTCCGATGTGCGTGAGAGAAAGGAATGGGAACATTGTAAATAATTTTAGATATTTCTAGTGTTTTCAATGGTTTTACTAAGTATTTTACACTTTTTCGCATGTTATCTTACGTAAATAAAATTAACTTACCGGTGGTAAGTCACACCATCTCTTTTCTGCGTCGTTAACGTATTATTTCGGCTCTTTTTGATCGCGCATTTAGGCATCTTGACAGCTTAGCAGTCAACATGCGACTAATGAAGAAAGTGTGCTTACACCGAGTATAAGCACACTTACTTGGTCCCTTGTTATGCACGCCAGTGCGATGTCCTTGGTTCTTAGCTATAATCCAAAAAAATCGGTCCAGCCGTTTGAAAGTTATCAGCTCTTTTCTAGTTACTGTAACCTTCACTTGTAAGGGGTGTTATAAATTTACAATTTACACTTGTTATAATACAACTTGATGTCTAGTGTCATAATATATATATAATGAGAGTTTCATAGAACTTAGTTTGAGACTTTAGTTTGAAATAGCCTTTCTATAGGAACTAATTCAGTTCAATGGCTATATCATACTTGATCATACGATTTTGTCAGCAGATTGTTAACAAGCACTCTCAAATCAATGGCAACAACCTATACATAAAGAAGAGACCAGAATTTATCTATTTTATTACATCAAAAAAAACTGACGCAAGTATTTAATTCACATCTTGCATTAACAGAGTAGATAGCAAACTTGCCATTAGTCCTATCCGTCTAAGAAAATACAGCAAAGGGTTAAATCGAGTTCCACCTAACGAAGCCACTCAAAAACCTCTCATGAAAGGACTACGTCTATTTATTCGTATAATGGAAATAAACGCGTTTATGTACGCTGAGGGAGCAAACCTCATTCATTAACCGTCTAAAAAGCCCCATGTAATACCTACTTACTTACAATTACAAATACGTGCCTAAGCTCGGAACTAACTAAAAATTTTAACAACAGCGAGTGATATTATGGCCAAACGGATTAAAATAGGTCCATGGCCAATTGATTCATCATCATCTTGATCAACGTATCGCCAGCTCACATATTGTGATCAGTAGCACTAGTCTCCTCTCAGAATGAGAAGGAAGAAAGGCGTTAATTCACTGAATGACACAAATGACGACTGTGCCGAATTTAGGTCCGACTTATTTACACATTAGATGATGCCCGCAGCTTCGCCCGCGTGGATTGGTTAGATCCCCTGCAGCATCAGGATTGAGGCGTTGGAATCCAAATTTTTTATGGAACAATATCGCAAAGTTCCTTTATCAATTTTAAAAAAATAATGCAAATTGGTTCCGAAATCTCGGAGATATCAGTGTACATAGGTAGAAAAACACAAGTCCTCCATTTTTTTTTAAAAGTAACCTATGTTACTCCTTGGTTAATCCTCTACTTGTCTGTGAAAGTCCCGTTAAAATAGGTTTAGCCATTCCAAAGATTAGCACGTTCAAACAGACAGACACTTCAATTTTATTTATTAGTATAGATCTGCGTAAAAAATATCATGGCGCTAAGTTCGGCAGTAGAATTTTCGATCGTAGTATTCATTTGGCAGGACACCTTTTGCAACAAGTGTAAATTAAAAATTTATAACACCCCCGACAAGTGAAGGTTGCAGTAACTAGAAAAGAGCTGATAACTTTCAAACGGCTGAACCGATTTTCTTGGATTATAGCTAAGAAAACTCTCGATCAAGCCACCTTTCAAACAAAAAAAAACTAAATTAAAATCGGTTCACTCGTTTAGGCGCTAAGATGCCACAGACAGATACACAGATACACACATACACACGTCAAACTTATAACACCCCTCTTTTTGGGTCGGGGGTTAAAAACACGCCTCAAAGTGCGCGACAGAACTTTACAGCGTCTTTTTCAGCGCGTTCCACATGGAAAATGGCGTTGATGTGTCGACAGCTACTGAGCTGAACTTTCGGTCGTGACTCGTGTAATGCATTTTGATGTGTCGCTTGCTATGCAAAATACATTGAATGCGTTTTCCCCGAA
This sequence comes from Maniola jurtina, assembly GCF_905333055.1. Classification (NCBI taxonomy): domain Eukaryota; kingdom Metazoa; phylum Arthropoda; class Insecta; order Lepidoptera; family Nymphalidae; genus Maniola; species Maniola jurtina. Next base: position 5,895,561 of record NC_060033.1, read on the forward strand.
ATAACCACCCGACGAAACGGCGTTACGCTGAATGGACTTGAATTCAGTAGATCATGTATCTTAGGTACAAATTGCGAGCACGTTAACCGAAATTTCAATGATGTAGGTAGTTTAAGCAAGTGTGTCGCAATACTCAGAAAGAGTAGAGCAATATATTTTTGATAAAAAATTAAACTGCGCTTGACGGTATGTTTTTTTTAATTTTTTTTTGAGTTTGTTACGCGATTACAGCGCCAAATATGAACCGATTTTGTTTTTTTTTGTTTTTTACATAAAGGTCCATTATTCGCAATCTAAGGGCTAAGTAACTTGTGTTACTTCAAAAAAAAAAACATTTTCTGTTTTAGTTGAATTCATTATAATTCACACAAAAACTTGAACTTGAATATTCTCACTCTTCTTGTCTTAAGTATCTTCTCTTATACTTAATATCCACTAGTCTTTGTATATCTTTAATAATATCTACTGGAGTAACTTACAGGAGTAGTTTCATAGTGTGGACGACCAGCGCCGGTATTTTGATAAAATCCGGTGCAAAGCCAGTAATTGGTATGCATTTCAACCGGTTGTCAATAAAAAAAGAGGATTAAAGCTAAGCGCTCACACGACTAAGTATTAAGCTTCAAAGCTCGGAAAAACAATAAACAAAAGAATATTCATTTCACAATAAAACATAACAATATCGTATACGAACAAAACATGATAATCGCGTTCAACAGAAGAATTAAATCGCAATCATTTCTCGTAGGTATGTTACGTATGTTAAAACGTTTTTTTGATATTAAAAATTTACAAAACCTGCCAAGTACGAGTCAGACTCGCGCACTGAGGGTTCCGTACTCGGGAATTTTTTCATCATTTTGCTTGATAAATCAAAAACTATTATACTTACATAAAAATAAATAAAAATCTGTTTTAGGATGTACCTACTGGTAAAGCCCTTTCATGATATATATGATAACCCACTTGGTATAGTTATCTCATTTTGAAAATTGAAACACATTAAAAAAAAAAAAAAATGATGCATGTAACCACAAATTCCTGTACTTGTGCTATAAGACCTACTTACCAAGTTTCATGATTCGAGGTCAACGGGAAGTACCCTATAGGTTTCTTGACAGACACAACGGACAGACAGACAGATAGACAGGCAGACAGACAAAAAAGTGATCCTATAAGGGTTCCGTTTTTCCTTTTGAAATACGGAACGCTAAAAACGGTCGAGTGCGAGTAGAACTCGCACTCTGAGAATAAAGTAAAGTGATCCTGTAAAGGTTCTATTATTTCCATATGAGGTATTCTAAAAAATAATTGGAATTCATTTTATATCTTTGACGCCAGAGTAAGCAAGGATTCATTTATCCTGGTTAACGAAATGTCACAGTGGAAGGTCGCCCCGCTTCATTTTTCATCAGGCCAGAGGTCAATATTATATAACAAATTCTATATTAAAATACCCAACGGACCTAGTACAAGGAAAATTGATATGTTATGTCAAAGTTACCTTTGTATTCAGATAATACAATACTCAAATGAAATGAATATTCTTATCTAGTATAGAGTTTATTTTGTTATATTATAACATTGGGAACCAGTAATTAATGTGTCGAATAGAAATTATTACGTTTTCATCGCACATTATCGAAATATAGTTTAATAGTTTAAAAAATCATAACAAATAAATAAACAATAATGTCTAAACATTGTTGAAAATGTTTCTAATGTCTCCAACATAATATTAAATTAATATAGTACCTATTAGAAAGTCTCTATTCACGATAAATTGAATAGCTTGAAAAGGAAGGCATCGATTCCAATGCGACGCATTTCAATGTCCTTTTTAGTATAGAAATCTCACAAATTCTATTCAGGAGATTTTATTGACATCTTGACGATCTAAGCGGTGAGAGAGTTCCGGATATAAATACGGGTTAAAGTATTTAGACTCTAAATGAAATTATAAATTAAACTCTAGAGAAATTTTAACAGAGTAATTAATTATTATTAATAGTAATGTTGCCAATAAATTAAAGCAGCAGTTATTTATCAAACGTTACAACGCGCGTTTGGTATGGAAGCTCGTATGAAATGCACGATATTTAATTAAGTTAAAACGCACATAACTCCAAAAATTTGAAGGTGCCTGCCCGGGATCAAACCACGACTTCCCGAATAGAAGGCGGACGTCTTAACCACTAAGCTATTGCCGCCTTATTTAGCTATGAGACTTTTGTTATTATTTGAAACTCACCATACTTAACCTCTCAAAACGGATCAGAATAATGATTAAGCTAAGCAGTATTTCTACTATTCTAACAACATTCTGTGGAATTATAATTTTACCACAGCAGCAAATAATTAAAGTTAAATCCAACAAAATGTCAACTAGAAATTTAATTTATCAGACAGGATTCTAACCTTAAGTTCCTTGGAGTTCCTAATCGACCTACTTTTGAGTTCGAATGTAATCAATAAAGTTAGCCTGGCGCAAGCATCGAGTGACTCGAGTTAACTGATTAGTATAGTAACCAAGAAACTTGTCCAACTCCTAGAATACAACTAACAAGTGTAAATTAAAAATTTATAACACCCCCGACGAACCAAAGTATCTGAGTTTTCCAAAACATCATTTTCAAATAAATAATTGTGTATTTAGGCAACGTCCATCTTGACAGCTTGACATTTGTCTATTGACATAATATTATGAACATAGATTATGAACCTAACGGTTATCTAACCTTCTTTTCTACAAGAAAACTAGAAAAGAGCTGATAACTCTTAAACGGCTGAACCAATTTTTTTAGATTATAGCTAAGAACACTCTCGATCAAGCCACCTTTCAAACAAAAAAAACTAAATTAAAATCGGTTCATTCATTTAGGCGCTACGATGCCACAGACAGATACACAGATACACAGATACACAGACACACAGATACACAGATACACACGTCAAACTTATAACACCCCTCTTTTTTGGTCGGGGGTTAAAAACAGAACAACAAGTTAAGGTGCTTTATTTATTACTTGAACAGATAAAGAGTGGCCGGTACTATGGTGGCGCTTAAGAGAAAATCCACCAATCATTTTCATTGCTCCACATAGCATTGGTCAAAACGGGTCCAACGAAGCTATGTTTTTTATATGGAGGCATGCGTGGTATGGATATGAGCAATGGATGGGAGCTAAAGATGGGAAACCTAGCCAGCAGCTGCCTTCTTCATTGAAAGTTATCAAATTATCCTGCGTCAGCGAATCTTACCATCCCGCACACCGCACAAGAGCACATCTTACCCGTTTCACTACACCGCTTAGCATTAGTGGAAAGGCTCACATAGTTTCATAGCTTAGCTTTAACCTCCTCACAGAATAACTGCATAGCACATCTCTGGTGAAAGCGCAGCCTTAAGTTAATGCAATGAAATCACAAATGCCCGCTTTTATTTTTCTTCCAAGCTTTCAAGATTTGATTCAATTCACTTCCTGAATACGATACGCTTTAAAACGTCCTTAAGAATTCTCTATTAGAACAGAGTAGACACAGTAGAGTTAGAACAGACAGTGGCCTTTTGAAGAAAGTTTGAGAAACTTTTAGAAATAGAAGTGACATAATTGATTTATTTCATTGAATTCTGGAGTTTTAATTTTAAATGCCATGAAAGCATTTTTATTAAAACGAATTTAAAAAGTTTAGTTACAAACTTTAAAAAAGACACAATCTTTCTCGCAGCTAAAGGAAATCTTAATAAATATTCTATAGAAAATCGCATTCTTAAAAAGTCGTTTAGATAAAAATGCACTGGATTGAAACTGATAGTTTCCTTTATTCCGTCTAACCTTTTCAAGCTCTCCACCATTCAACTTGACAATCGATACGCCTCTCACTGGACGTCTTTAAAGAATTTCTATTAGAACAGGGTAAATAGACTTAATATAAAGACTATTCGAATAAAGCCAAGTTGGTATTCAAGAAAGTTAATCAAAAAGACCGTTTCATAAACTTTTTTGAAAATCGAAATTTTAGAAAAGGCCTTCATGGTTAACTGAGGATATATAATATAAGGGCGTGTGGATCCCATCAAAGGTCGTGAATTCCTAGGAGCTACCTCTGAGATTTTAGCAAAACTTAACTGGTGCTTACCTTCACTTGGAGAAAACTTCCACACATTTGTAAATTCATATTTCATTATAGGTATAGGGGTACTCACTGCATGCGAAAGCCAACTCATGACAACTACATAATAATATATGAGAAGTCAAAGCACTCCTATATTATAACTGCTTAGTTATGTTACGGCTACATTTTTCCTGCGACTTCGTCCGCGTCATATATAATTTACTAGATGATGCCCGCGACTTCGTCCGCATGGATTTAGGTTTTTTGAAATCCCGTGAGAACTCTTATTTTCCGGGATAAAAAGTAGCCTATGTGCTAATCCAGGATATTATCTAATCTCCATTCCAAATTTCAGCCAAATCCGTCAAGTAGTTATTGCGTGAAAGAGTAACAAACATACACACACACATACACATACTTTCGCCTTTATTATATTAGTGTGATTAATAGCCTATAGCACTCGGGGAGTAGCTTCCAGGCTTTCACCGCATCTGATGTGATAATACAATAATAATAAAATATAATAATTAACAGCGTTCCCATGATAGTGCTAGTGCTGTTCATGAGGAGCATGTATAACTTAATGTATGTCTATACTTCTATACTAATAGTATAAATACAAAGTGTGTCTGTAATCGAAGTTTGGTACTGGAATAGCTTGCAGCCCGGGATGGTATAGCCTATTTTTTATACCAGCATAGCAAAAAGATCCCACGGGATTTTTAAAAATACGGATCCACGCAGACGAGTTATGGGCATCAGTGTATTTAATACCTAATGGTATAGTCATAAAAATTTAATCATAGAGTTGTCGCTATACAAAGTTTTTCATGCATACTCGTAAGTCGTAGTTTGAAGACAGTGAGTAATGTGTTTCTGGAGCGAATTACAGGTTCATTGTTAATTGTTATGTTACACTTAAAATGAAGTCTGGATTACAACGTGTCACCTTCATTTATAAATTACTTTAGTTAGAAATTGCTAACATCGGGAGCATAGTATATGCACAAAGCTAATAAAAGAGAAGAGCTAATAAAGGAAGAAAGGAGAAAAATATATGTACCTGCATATACTTAATATAAAGGAAAAAAAAAGTATAAAAAAATATATTTTTACAGGTAGGCTAAATAAAAAAAAAGAGCAGATTCAGTTTCGCAACCAGTTTGAGCTAATTCTGTTACTCTGGTTCTTTACGGATCTCCACATTTCTGATTTGATCACGTACAGAAACTTCATGCATAGCTCTTTTCATTCCAAACATTCAGCGTTAATTGGTTTTATTTTTTCTTGAATTTCAGAAGTGGAAATAATAAATGGCCGCTTGTCGCATTGCCAAAAACTGTGGCCCTATTGATATCAAGATCTGAACAAAACATATTATTCTCTGTCAACCCCTGACTTGAATAATGAACCGTCACAGCTTAAAAAAGCAAGACATTGCGATATACAAGCGATATACCGTCGCTGTTTAAGGAGATCGTATATAGCGTTAAGATTTGTGAACTCTAAAGGAGGCGTAGCAGCTGATAGAGCTGCAAGGTTATGAAAAATACCATTGATGCAACAAGCATCGGATGCAAAAGTCATGTCAGCTTTACCCTCTGGCAGACGTCACGCCTAATTTTTTTTATGCCTTTGTAACATGAAATAGATGCCTAAATAGGACAGTGGTAAAATGGTATTATGATAGCGTTTAAAATATTAGGTTCTTAGGACTACAATTTTTAACTACCAAAGTTATACATAATTGAACCTATTTGACACAAATAGATATATTTCAACCATAAATTTTAATCATATTTTGTAACTTATTTAAATCCTAAGCCACTTGTTTTTGTACTGTATATAATATTGCATAAATAAATTTGATATTGACTTTGAGATAAACGCAGAACGCGCAACGAATTAACGTATTCTCCCACGGCATAGGGGTGTTACACTGTCGAATTCTCCAATCCCAGACTGAGAATAATTTGACAGAAAATCTTATAAGTTTTTAACCCCCGACCCAAAAAGAGGGGTGTTATAAATTTGACTTGTGTATCGGTGTATCTGTGTATCTGTCTGTGGCATCGTAGCTCCTAAACGAATGGACCGATTTTAATTCAGTTTTTTTTTTGAAAGGTGGCTTGAGCGAGAGTGTTCTTAGATATAATCGAAGAAAATCGGTTCAGCCGTTTGAAAGTTATCAGCTCTTTTCTAGTTTTCTTATACAGGTTTTTGTGTCGGGGGGTTTTAATTTTAAGTTATGGCAGAAATCTTATAAATTTTTTACTAGTTCGACCTGGGGATCAAACTTGTCCCGAGACATGATTCACAAAATCAACTAGCCTCTAGCTACGAGGCAATGAAAAGTCAGCCAGTCTCGTGGTATACGATCACTTTTATAATGTATACCGCTGGAAACATGGAAACGTTGAAAATGTTTACTCCCGTTGAACGTTTTCGAGTCGATTGATTTCTCACGTCAGCGATGTTTATCGGGAGTAATGATTTCGTTTTCTTACAGACACGTTAAGGCGAAATATTGAAATATTGAACGTGTAGGCAAATGTGACGCTTACAAGAAAATCGGAGGGATGAAAACTTAGGATGAAAATCATATTCTCTATACAGATTGTTATACATACATACCTTCTTTATATTGTCTAGAAAAAGAAATAAGTTAAGTACGCAGATAAGTAGTAAGTAAGTAGTTTGCTGTTTGTTCTGGTTTAAGTTTTCTTCTTGTTAAGTTTATGTGTGTTACGCTGTAGTTTGTACCTACTCGTACATATTTTAATCGCGCATGCCAAGTCCACATCCAGGACACACAATTAGGTACCTGTATTATTCTTCATGTAACATCTTGTTTTTTTTAAATTTTAGTCAGTTTTGAGGACTGAATAAAAAAAAGGATAATGATATGATGTCGACCTGAGTGAAATATCATTTTTTTTTTGTGTAAGAGAACCAATTACAATTAAACGAACCGTTTTCTATATTGCTGTGGGCCGTGACTACTTTCTATTATTCACATAATAGTAGGAGTTTTCAATAAATAGAAGTGTTTTCTTAGCGTAATAATGGAGTAGGTACCCAGACGAAAGAGATAAAATACATAGCGAGTATTAGGCATAATATGTTGTATTTATGTTGAATGTTATCTTAACCACTAATTTTTGTATAGTTTATAGTATCTACAATTAATTTATGAAATCCGAATTTTTTTAGCTTCAATATAATTAGGTATTCATACATTTTATTGTGAAGGTATAGTTTTAAAACATTTACTATCATTTATGTAAAGCTGTTCGTAATAGTTGAAGATTGCATAAAAAAAAATATAGGTACCTCCTTAAGTATCTTAAGAAAAAAATTGAAAATTTTCAGAATAATGGAAAATTATATTCGCTTCCATTTTCGTAATCGACAGCGGCAAGAGACGTTATCGAGGCAAATCATATAACTCACTGTCACCAGGCTTCACTTGGATGATGAATCGTCTGGCGTTTTAAAAGCGGGGAAACGTGTATTGACGTTCGATATGTTTGCCTGCCATCGAACGACCTCGCAGGAAATGAGGTCTGGGCGAGGGAAAGATAGAGGTGCTTTTACGTCTCCCACAAAAATGTTATCACAAATCGTGCGTCGTTTCGCCGCTGCGTCAACGTTGAAAGCGTGGCTGTGCGTTTAGAGTAGGCGCTTACGAGTGGTTAAATGATCGGCTGTCAAACAGCTGCCTCGATTCGTCATACGTTAATGTATACGAGTCAGTGCACAAACGTACAGTTTTGTATGATAAATTGAGCTGGCTATTCGACCAGCTGGTTATTTAACCGCCCGAGCGCGCTAACCTTACAGCTGTGCAGTTATTTCACCTCTGACTTTTTTTTCATCGCACCTATGTATGTAAGCATTAGATTTAATAGAATACGTCTTATGGTAGATGTTCCTTGGTGCGTTTCAGTGTAAGCTATATCGCTGAGTTTGCTACATACATGTTACATACCTACCTACGTATGCTGTATGCATTAGCAGATATTACGTTACTTTGCGACAACGCATGAAATAATTACCCGGCATTTAGGTACATTCTTCTTCTCTCTGGGCTGGTTTCCGCACTTAAGCGTTTCCGTCTCTTGTGCTTATTTAGTTATATAATTTCTATAGTATTCGACCTCTATGTTCATACGTTGCATTCAAACGCAACAAGAAACCTCTACCTTAAAAATTGTGCGCCATCACAACAGCTATAGGCACCACACTCAGAAACTTGACTATTCATAAACATATCCAAAGAGACTTTTCAAAACTATGACGCCGCCGCCGACTTCGATTGCGTCATGCTTTGAACGTCGCGTTATATGAAAGGCACAATTGGGCTCAATCGATAAAACAGAACAATACATTTCAGTATATGGCGACAGTTGTTGATGACATTGAAAAGAAATGCGAAACACATTGACATATTAAAAGCGAGATACACAATACACGCTTTGTAGTCACGATTATGAGTGCTATTATAAACTGCTAAAGCTGCATGCTGCGATAAACTATACCGCTGTATCTCATACTTTCATTTAAATTAGTATTAGATGCCCGCAACTTCGTCCGGGATTTAGAAATTGTAGATTTATAGATTTTAAATACCGTGGGAACTCTTTGATTTTCCACTTGAAATCCAGGTGAATAAAGGTTTAGTCCGATTTGATTTTACGGGGCAAAACGAAGCGTAGATGTCCGTCCCAGAGATTTTATCTTTGTACTAAAAATCAAAATTGGATTAACGGATGTACCGTTAAAATTTAGCAGACACACAAATACGTTTGCATACCTATTTATTATAGTATTGGATTATTATTGATTGGATTAGATAAAGACTACTCCTTCACTTTACAACTTATTTTGTTGATGTTAAAAAGGTTTCCATGCTGTTGCATGTATATTATTTGCAAGATCCAACACTACCTTAGTAAGGAAAAGTTAACACTTTAAAGAGTTGCATTTCTCTAGGTGGTTCTGTGTAATATCTTGGTTTCTTGTATCAAAGACGACAAACAACGGATTCTATTCGACTTGGAACCTACTCGAATCGAATGTTCTCGGGGGGAATAATGAAATCCAACCCCGGGGGTTTGTCGGATGTTTAAAGGCAGTTTCTCCGCTTATAAGATTCCTATGTGTTTTCACTTATCTGTGATTGGTTTTTCGGTTCTGTCTACGGCTTTGTCACAATACGTACGTTTTTGTAACAATATAAGATTTTCGCTTGAATATTTTTATTGACAAATACGAATGTAGGTTAAAGGCAGAATGTGGTATACCGTGGAAAAACAAAATAAGTAATAATAAATAGCACCTACCTACAGCAATGCTTTAAAAACGGAAGGATAGTAAAAGTAAAGTATACCTATAGTCTTTAATCTTTATTGTATATCATAGAAAATTAAATTATAATTATTCATCGATGTATAAGGATATGCCATTCCCATATAAATCCGTTTACAAAAATGAGCCTATAAAAAAATAAATATTACGTCATTGAACTCGTCAGTGAATTTGACGCGAGCGTCAACTCTCTATTATTAAAAAGATCAAGGATGGAATGGAGCTGTTTTGTGCAATATTTCGTCAATTTTTTTTGCGTTAAAAATATTATTAGTGCAGATATGAGCATGTAATGAATCTAACAAAGAATTTTCACAAATAATATGTAATAATATAAACCATAACCAAAAAAACTTCTGTAGTACGGAACCCTCTATCAATGCGGCAGCTTCGCCGTTGCGGATGCGGAAGCCCGCAAAATCGCTAAAATATAACTACGTCATACGTACGACGTATACATACAAAATACACACATCGTTAAATAGTTAAACACATACATAAACATACATAGTTAAATACATAAAAAATACATATAAGCATGTATACACTCAAACATACATGTATAGTTTTCGCGACTTGCAACATCCGCATCCGCGTGACTATCCGCATTGATTATTATTATTGTAGATGCAGATGTGGATGCCCAAATCAATGCGTAACCTTCACAATTGCGGGTGAGGATGCGAATATCGGAAACATCGCTAGTCTACTAGTACAGATATACATACATAGTAAAACAGTTAATTATATACAAACATACATAGTTAAATACTTACAAACATACAATCATAGTTAAATATATTCATGATCATAAGTAGTCTGTCATACGCGAATAAAAAGTTTTACTTCAAAAAAAATAACACGACTCCATTCTTTCTGTATTCCAATTGTACGATATTTTTGCGGCAAATATTTAATCATAGCAAAATTAAAAATATACCCAGCTTATACGTTAAATTAAATGAGAAAACGATATACTTACGAGTGAAATGTTATTCCATCTTTTTTTTGATGGATTTCCGTACGGTTTTTGCAAGATTTGACCGCACATGACGGCATTTTCGACAGTCAAAAACACGTGCGATACGATAAAGCGTGTGCGGCCGACTGATGCGTGATAAAGAGACTTTTGCCAATTCTCTTTAACTTGTGAGCGCATTTTTTTTCTTCTAAGGGCCTATCCATATACATCGATGTAATTATTAAAAGATAGTCAATACAATAGGCGGCTTTATAGCTAATACAGCGATCTCTTACAGGTAATAAAGTAAGAATCTTCATTCGTAAACAAGAAAAATGATTATAACGTCTTTGTTAAAACTCTTTATTATCCTAAATCTAAAACTACGGTATGATACGATACGATACGAGACAAACCGGGCGTGGGAAAAGAACTTCCTAGGCGAAAACCCTTCGCCAGTAGTTCAATAATTTTTTTTTTAAAAGAATATTAGCCATGTTAATCATGACTAATATTCCCCTTTCCCCTCCAATTAAGCGCAAAGCATTTGTATTAGGAGTAGGTACGACAAAAGTGCAACGGGTGGGGTTCAAATTTGTTCAAATTGGTTCTGAGCAATTGTGTCCAAGGTTTAGAGCGTGCCAATTAAATAAGTCGTTATCGGTAGCGTTTTAACTAAAGCTACATCAATGTAGCTTTAGTTAAAACGCAGCAATGTAAAGGCAGTGTTGCTAACCATTGGTTTTACCTACTTGTAAGCAAAGTTTATGAACCCATTAACAGCTTACATCAAAGTGCAATAGCACGTATCGCAAACCATGGGGTCAGAGTACTAAATCGCTCGCACCACGCCGCAGCCACCGCAGCGGGGATTTATTGCGAACGATGATTTCACTTTAATCCAAGTTACGCAGGAATTACGATGAGCATGCGACGTTAATAATGCTCACTCTGCCTATCAACGTGTTAGCCATTCAAGTTTAATGCACTACAATAGGCACCTAAGCAGATCATAGCTTACATCAACATGATCAACCACATTTGGATTTCTGTGTGATCAACCCATCGCCGCGACGGCTCACTACTGTAACGGGTCGCCTCAACAATTATTGACGATCAAAAAATGTACAACAGTAACTACCTAATTTTACTTGACTTTGACTTCCTCTCAGAATTAGAAAGGTTTGAAAACAGTCTAACACTAAGTACAGATTTGCCACTCTGGCTAAGTGCGAACTTCACACATCTCAGAACATTATGGCAGGTTTCCTCGCAACATTTTCCTTCACCGTTAAAGTAACTGGTATTTATTAGCTTACATTTTATAGCCAAGCGCAAACACATACCTACCTAACCGATATATCTGGTAAGTGCCGGCCAATGTGTAAATGCTGTTTCTGAATTGTGCCAAAATTATTTGATGATGAGAAACACTCGGATATTTCGGTTACATAGCCAGGAAAGATGCGCGAGTATAGAAATGATCAGCTTGAAGATTGAAAGAAAAAGCCAGGCGGATATAGCCTGAAATGCTGGATGGACCAGGTGACTCTGGCTTGTAAGTAGGTACTTACATCGCATGGCGGAGAATCGGCAGCGTTGGAAAAACATCATAAAGAAGTTATTATCGTGAGATTTGATATTTGAATCAAACCACAAATATTGACCACACGCGGTATGACATGTAGTTGCCACACAAGTGGCCCTGTTCACATTCGCCGAATGCATTGACCGAATCATGATCAACCCATTTCCGCCCCACTACTGAGTACGGGTCTCCTCTCAGAATGAGAAGGGTTTAGGCCATAGTCTGCCACGCTGGCCCAATGCGGATTGGCAAACTTCACACACCTTTGAGAACATGGAGAACTCTCAGGCATGCAGGTTTTCTCAAGATGTTTTCCTTCACCGTTAAAGCAAGTGATATTAAATTGCTTAAAACGTACATAACTGAAAAGTTAGTGGTGCGTGCCCGGGATCGAAGCCCCGACCTCCGATTAGGAGGCGGACGTTCTAACCACTAGGCTATCACAGCTATTGACCGAATGCTTTGTCCCAATGTGTATAAATTCTATATACAGCGGCACCAGGCTGCACGAAAAATTTTCAAAGTGTATTTGAAATTCGATTTCGCCAGAGAAATACAAATCGCGTACGTAGGTAGGTAGGAAGCGTAGGAAGATATGGCGCAATCAACGAATTTTTTTAAACAGTTATTCTTTTGCTTCATTTTCGTATATTTTTTTCAAGCGACAGATTTGTGATTACTTATTTTGAGCCGATTCTGTATAGAATTTCATTTCTATTGATAATATTGAACCAACTGGTGTGACAAGTGTAAATTAAGCGAGGGTTACAGTAACTAGAAAGAGCTGATAACTTTCAAACGGCTGAACCGATTTTCTTGGGTTACAGCTAAGAACACTCTCGATCAAGCCACCTTTCAAACGAAAAGAAACTAAATAAAAATCGGTTCATTAGTTTAGGAGTTACGATGCCACAGACAGATACACTACAGATAAAAAGCTGTAACTCGGTAAAATTCATATTGTAGTACACTGTACAATGCAATAGGTATAGGTACTTATTACGCCATAACGACCGCATCACGGATTTATTACTAACACCGATTGCACTTTAATTGTGGCCCTAATTGCAAACGGGTACCTAGCAATGATATAGAAAGTTCAATCATCGAGTGTTTACTATAACTTTTCCTTATATGACAGACTAGCCGTGAGATACCCGCGACTCCATCCGCGTGGACTTGGGTTTTTAAAAATCCTGAGGGAACTCTTTGCTTTTCCGAGATGAAAAATTACCGAAGTCAATTTACGGGGCGTAAGCTACCTCTGTACCAAATTTCATATAAATCGGTTAAACGCCATAGCCCACTATGGAAAATTGTAAATATTATGTATTTTTTTATTGTTATTGTTATTTTATTAATTATTGATAACATAATATTGTACCCGGGGAGACGTTACAGTTGCCTAATTCACCTCCTCGGGCTATAAAAAACAATTAATTATAGCGAACATAAACACAAAAAGGTAGAAATAACAAAATAAATAACGAGCACAACAACAATACCTATCATTACAATCCAATTACACAAAAAAAAACAAATACTAGGTACACTTCATATATCTACAGTTAAAAAAAATACATACTTTCTCATTTTTTGAGAAAGTAGGTATTTTTTAAAGGTTTTATCTTTTTCGTGAGCGGTGGGATATGGATATGGATTATGATCAGACAGGATCAGACCAAGTAGTTTCAGCATGCTGCGTGTACCTACAGACAGACGTTTTCAAATAAAAACAACAATATCAAAATCAATTCAGATTTCACAAAGTTCGAAGTTGGTGCCTAAATATCACACTATCACACTAATATAAATTATAAAGGCGTAAATTTGTATGTGCGAGTATGTGTGTATGTTTGTTACTCTTAAAAAACTACTGGACCGATTTGGCTGAAATTTAGAATGGAGATAGATTATACCATGGATTAGTACATAGTCTACTTTTTATTCCGGAAAATCAAAGAGTTCCAACGAGATTTTTAATAATCTATATCCACGCGAACGAAGTCGCGTCGAATTTCACCTCGAACCTCCGCCGTTTTAGAAGTTGGTTATAAAATAGGTTAGGTAAAAGGTACAGGTATATACTGATAGAATATAAAATGGCCACAACCACCGCAGCGTGGATTTATTGCGCGCGCTGATTGCACTTTAATTGTTCCAGTAATTTGAAACACGCGTAATGATGACATGATGGACAACCAGCCGCATCTAGGTTGGCTTCGAAATTCTGATATTTGAATAATTGCTTTTAAAATACTTCCCTTCGTAAGTTTAGCTTATTTCCCTTCTTTTAAATAACATATCTACCTACCTACATACCAAAAGTTTTGAAATAGGTCTTCTTAATATCTCTTTTACTTTCATATTATTGTAACCTACCTAGGAGTATCATTCTTTTTTTTTCGTTTTTGTACCTACGCGTGCTTAGATACCCGATTAGTTAGTTTTGTACATAAGTTGTTAACAGGGCTCTCTCCGTCACTCGTTTCATACAATCGTAGTTCCAATTTCATTTGAATACTAAGCAACCAAAGTCCATGAAATTTTGCAGACATATTCTAGAAACTAATATCTGTGTCTGTGGTGTTTTAGATTTTTCTAAAAATATGTAGTTTTAAAATTACAGGGACTCAAAGATTTGTATGAAATTTTTTAAGACCGCGTAACTTTGAAACCGAATATTTTAACAGAAATCTGGAAAACCACAGACATAGATATTAGTTTCTAGAATATGTCTGCAAAATTTCATGGACTTTGGTTGCTTAATATTCAAATGAAATTGGAACTACGATTGTATGAAACGAGTGACGGAGAGAGCCCTCTTAAATGTCGCATTTAGGTTTCATTAGAGACAGTTCTGCTTTGAGTGTTTTATGTATTGCCTGTTATTTAATTATTGTACTGTGTGTTTCCATAAAACAAATAAAATAAAATATTTTAATAAAAATTAATTACTTATTAGCTGTGCCAAATCAGATTCTTAAACCCATCTTAAACCACAAAATTCTCACCATACTCTTTTCAAACCAATTTTGCATAAATCATCACGTGAGTCAAGAGTTCAAGACTTGTAGGTATACTAGCTAATGCCGGCGACTTCGTTCACGTGGATTTAGGTTTTCAAAAATCCTGCGGGATCTCATTGATTTTCGGAGATAAAAGTAGCCTATGTTACTCTCGGTCCTTTCAACTATCTCTATGCCAAAAGTTAGGGCTTAGTTAAGGCGTTAAGGAAGGATAAACAAACACACTTTTTATAAAATTGATAGGTTCCTATAGAAGTATAAATTTACATGCAATGGACAGCTGTGCGGAATATGCATACGTCTGTGTGGAAAAGAAACCCAGCATTAAAGAAGAAAATAGGTAGGTATCAACTATCATCAGCTCCAACAAAGAACAAAAAAACTGCCAACGTCATCTACCGAAAGCGCAAGAAAAAACCACAATTTTAAGCTCGACGGTAAAAACTTGGACTGAAATCGGAAAATCTCAACTAAAACCCCACTAATATCGTATCCACTCTTTAGAAAAGCTTCACGTTGCATATTCAGAGGATTTCATTTGGTAAAAAGATAAGTTCCCGTACAAAAAACAGTTTCCTACCAGCGCTGTTCCTCCTCGGTTACTAATTAAAACACTTTTCTCAAGTAAGGCAACTAAACTACCGACTATCCAACCTGAAAAAAGAACGCTTAAATTCCAACTGTCGTAGAGAACAAAGGTTTCCCAGGTAACGCGGCTTAAGAGATTCGTCAAAAGATAAAAACTTGAACCGCAAAGAAATTCTGAGATAATAGACGAGATTACAGGCTGGGATACGATTTTGTTCTGTAAAACGTTTAGTACGCGATTTATTTATTTATTCTTGCCATAAAGCTCCATTATTTAATGGCAGCTTTATTGTTACTATAGCCTATGGGTTAGTAAGTAATATTATTCTAGCTTAAACTTCTACTTATGACTAATTTCTAAATCTAATTTACAGTCCAATAACTGTCCTTGGTTTCTGTTGAGGACCTAAATTTAATTGTCTTGGTTATATCCGAAGATCGGACTCTCCCCTTGAAAAATATTTCCACAATAACTTAGAAGTAAGGCTCAAGGTAGAAGAGCAGGGTCGAATGTATTTTTTCAAAATTATTACAAAGTTAACTGAACTTCAACCACGTACTTATTAAGTATTCTGTGTTTTAACCCTACTTCGTAACACATAGTGGGCACGTAGAGAATAATGCAGACTTCCATTTAATTCCCCACATTTATTTCTTAAAGAATATTAACCATCTTAAACAAAAGAATATTGCCGTATGCCCTTCTAGATTGCTCCAATCTAGCTGCCTTTTAAATCGGCCCTGCCGCAGTGTCGTGAGTGAAACTTATGATAAGATTTTATATTGCAACGGGTTGAGTTTGAATCTTCGACTTTTCGGATTTTAGTCTATTCTTGACCAGCTTTATCATTACAAGTGGGTAACTACGCTTTGCCGCCGAAATGTGCCTTGAACCTAAGTTTTCTTATCGTCAATCTGGAACAATTTTGTAGCCCACTTCCAACTGGCAACACGAAATGGATATTTGAAGCAATATTTAATTCGTGGAACCGAAAAAGTTAGATGAAAATTATATTAATTTCTTCCATGGAAACTAAAATGTCTTATTATTAACATGAATCAAATAAATCTAGGCATCACTTACCTCACTTTTAATACTTCTATTAATCAATATTGGATCGTATAATTTCTGTGAATAAGCTGTACTTTTTTCTGTTGAATTTTAGCACCTCCGGAGTGTGCCGTGGAAGTACTTAGAATGCTAGAATTCACATTATGAATGTGAATTAAGAAGCTTAAGTTATCGTATTGTTTCTCTCACAAAGAAGACAAAAAATATATATTCACAGCAAGAGTGAATATGAATCTTCCAGAGACTTTTCATTATGCACCATTGTCGTCAAATGCAAGGCTTTTTTGCAATTTAAAAAAGAACATATTTTACCACCCTCAGCCATTTTATTATATAATTTTAAGATTGAGATGTGTGGTTAAAAAAAAGAAAAATCTTTAAAATAAAAGCTGAGAGTTATATGTACCTATAATATTTTTTTTATAAATACTTGATAATATTTCAAATAGATAAATGACCAGACAAAAATGTCAAATACGTATACTTATGTTATCACACTAATATTATAAAGGCGAAAGTTTGTATGTGTGTGTGTGTGTGTGTGTGTGTGTGTGTGTGTGTGTGTGTGTGTGTGTGTGTGTGTGTGTGTGTGTGTGTGTTTGTTACTCCTTCACGCAAAAACTACTGAACGGATTTGGCTGAAATTTAGAATGGAGATAGATAATATCCTGGATTAGCACATAGGCTACTTTTTATCCCGGAAAATCAAAGAGTTCCCACGGGATTTCGAAAAACCTAAATCCACGCGGACGAAGTCGCGGGCATCGGCTAGTAATAACTATTATATTACCCGTCTATTTAATACTAACCCCGGAACGAATGTTCGGATTATGAAAATTATTTCATTGACTAGCTCCATTATTCCCGAGTAGGTACCTACTATAAATAGGTACATATACCTATTACAAGGCTATAAAATATTAACACGCGGATGAAGTCACGGGCAAAAGTTTGTCTGGTATAATTAGGTTATATTAGGTACCTAGAGGTTCAGTAGGTCACTACTGTTGTAATATATACAAATAACTTTTTAATATTGCGCTATTTCAGGAGAGACGTCTTTGGCACGGCCACGGCTTTTATTCGTAGTAGCTTTGACTGACGTAACAAAAAAATTTAATATCAAGTTTGCTCTAAACATTTTACTCATATAAAAGCTTTCTCTATAGGTCAAGGTTGTATAGAACCCCTCAGAGCCTGCATTCGCGGCTCGTGTATCTTGAACGGTCAGTTTATTTTTAGTGAGGTATTTAAAATTCATAGAAATTCAGCGGAATTTAGAGAAACATAGGTACAACTATAATAAACTTTTAACTACGTTTTCAAAAACTAAATAAAAATCCAATATTTAAAGTAGATACTTACCTATAAATAAAATATCATGATTAAAACAGCCTCAAAAGTATTAGCCTATAAGCGAAGAAAATATTGAATTAAACATCATCTTAAAAATTTGAGAAAAAAAAAACTTATTGTTACGAAAAACTTAAAAAGTTGTCGTAATTTACCGTATAATTATTAAATTCACAAAAAATTAAATACTTTTAATTACCTTAATTTAATACTTTAAATTAATTACCTAGAAAAAAAATAGGTAAGTTCAGATAACATTTTTTAACCCCCGACCCAAAGGAGGGGTGTTATAACTTTCACGTGTGTATCTGTGTGTCTGTGTATCTGTGTATCTGTGTATCTGTGTAACTGTGTATCTGTGTATATGTGTATCTGCCTGTGGCATCGTAGCTCCTAAACTAACGAACCGATTTAAATTTAGTCTTTTTTGTTTGAATGGTGGCTTGATCGAGAGTGTTCTTAGCTATAATCCGAGAAAATCGGTTCAGCCGTTTGAGAATTATCAGCTCTTTTCTAGTTACTGTAACCTTCACTTGGCGGGGGGTTATAAATTTTTCATTTACACTTGTTTTAACAGTTTATGTGTTTTTGGATTACCGATTACGACAATGAACCCGTTTTGAAAATAAAGATGGCAGACAAAAAATTCGATATGTATATAGATACGTGTACCAGTGTATTAATCAAAGATCATCACTAGAAAAGGCTTTCTCAAGCAAGGCACAAGTTATAGACGGCAATAGACACCAACGTTATATTACGTTCAAAATTGTGCTCTATTCTCGGAATTATTGTCAACAGAGACAGACACGATCGAATCAAGTGATCATTGAACCATGCGAGTGCGAAATTGCTTACATCTCACTACAATCAATCACACATCCACTTTCACTAATTAGAATTTCAGAAGTGCTAGCACAATCACTAATACAACGCCGTCCGCGGCTTTTCATCGACAAAACGTATCAAAAGCTAAGAGGGACTTCGTCTGTGTTGGTGTTAGCTGGCGGGCGTGCTCTGCCTTTTTGGAGTGTTTTTTTTTTTGTTAAAACTGACTAGAAAGCGCTCTTAATGGGTGCAGTGCGTATATCGGCGAGCGCCGGCACAGACGGGGTCCATACTTGTATAGTTTAACTAACTTGTTACAAATAACTACAAACTTGACATTGGCTAATCCTTGTAAAGCCAGACGAGAGAGAAAAAAAAAGCTAAGAGGAGATTTATGTCTCACTAATTGTGCTCGACCTGAACACAAGGGCCAGCGCAGACCAAGCGAGTCCAGTCGAGGCACAGCGCGTCGAGGCGGATAAAGTCACAGCGTGGCGAGCGGTGGTGAGTCGAGGCGCTGCTCATTGAGTACCACCGCGCTAATATACAGTTACTCGTATATGGATGAGGTTCGAGAATCCGCCTCGGCCCCCGAAGGTCCAAAAGTCATTTGTTAGAATGGGTATAATCTATAACAAAATTCTGCAATCAATTTCGGACTTGCCTTTTCACAAGTTTAAAAAATCTATTAAAACTATGCTCCTGAAAAGCATATTATACAATCGAAGATTATGTAAATGATAAAAGAGCGTGGATTTGACCTGCAGCTCGCTCCAGCAATGCGGATTTCAATTACTTTTATACATGGCGTAATATTATATATCCAATCTTTGAAAAGAGCAACCGCTGAATATCTTGCTGGTTCTTCTCGGTAGGAAAGGCATTCCGAACCAGTGGTAGATGCTTTTGACTATTCAAAAGTACTTGTAAAAGTCTAATTGAATAAAAATATTTTGAATTTGAATTTGAACTCTGCTAGCTCCTCGCACCTATGGTGTGATGACCAAAAGGGGGCCTTAAGGCGTGGCCTCCTTAACCGAGTGGGGTGGGCAGTTTGGTGGGCAGAAGGCAATTTGGTGCCCGGTGATGATCTTCTACAGTCCGACAAGGCTCCTTTGAACTTGATTGAGGGCGCTGTTCTAGCTTTATGTCGATACGGCGAACTATCAACAAGTGCACTTCTCAAGATGGCGGCTTTAGTTCCGATTTTGGCCACGCTCCAAAAGAGCCTTGTCGGACTGTAGACACTAGCATTTGGCTGGCTAGGGCCTGCCATCTTGGCGTAGGGCCCTAGTACCTTTAAAAATTATGTTTTTTCTATATTTGTATTTATTATTCTCATATAAGTGAACATTGTTCTTCTGAGAAATAAAAAACTCTTTAAACCTAAACTTTAACAAAATCTTTTCTGCGCAGCCTTATGCTAACCAGCGTATTTTTTCATAAACGCTGCTTAACTAAAACGTACATTCTTCCTTTATGGTAGTAATATGGGCCTTATCAACGAAATTACTTTTCGCAGGGACGAGCAGTGGGCCAAGAGCCGCTATTAGCTAGATAATGTTACTTCAGAGTTTTGCTCACAGATAACATTACATACCTCTGCGCTGTGTTACCCTATTATTTAATTAATATTGTGTATTTAGGACGAAAACAAGCTTTGCTACTGGGTTTCATTTTATTTGCCTTATTATCCCCTTCGGCAATGTGTATTAAAATAGCAATTCTTTCTGGCTAGACCTGGTATTAAAAAGAAAATTAAACTCAATGAGAGTTTTCAAATGAAGACAGCTGTTGTATAAATTATTGAAATAATTTTAAAACGGCTAGAAGTAATAATATTAATTATTAAAATCTTTTAGAGAACACTTTTTAAAATTAATATACATACTTAGATGTCAAAAAATATTTGGTCCTAATGAAAAAACCTCTCAAGTGCGAGTCGGACTTACACACGAAGGGTTCCGTACAAGATAACGTACTAACACTAATAAACGTACCTATCACTTTTATGTAAAACACTGCAAGTTAAATGTGATTTAGTAAATTATTTTTTTGTGATTTTTTTTTTTTGTGATGTAACCACAAATTCACGGTTTTTGGATTTTTTCCTTTATTTGTGCTGTAAGACCTACCTACCTTCCAAATTTCATAATTCTAGGTCAGCGGGAAATACCTTATACGAGTAGGTTTTCTTGACAGACATGACAGACGGACAGACGGCCGGACAGGCAGACAGACAACAAAGTGATCCTATAAGGGTTTCTTTTTTCCTTTTGAGGTATGGAAGCCTAAAAATTGTGTTATTAATTTACCGTGAAAAATAATATTTTGTATAAAAAAAAATACTAAAAAATATTTTTCAATTAATTGTTTCAATTAAACGTTACAAAACTAAAATAAATAAAAGCTGTTGCATTAAAAAGATTTTTGGCTACATTTTTTTAAAAGATATTTCTTCGAATTATACGAGATATAGTTTATCAATACAACTACTTTTGAAAGAAAATAGCAGTCAAACTCAAAACCCTTGTTGCTCCCAACTAAGTTAATCCCCCAGTTAATACAATTACATGCCTCCTGTATTCCACGCTATTTACTTTACATTGTTTATTTAGGACTAATCCAACCTTTGCTACCGTAGTTAATTACAACGGTGTATTATCGTTCGTTAAAGAAATCCTTGTCATAAAAATATTTATTTCACCACTTAGGTATTTGTTATCGCTTCAGATTACAAGATTTTTAAAGGTCTACTTAATATTTATTAAATTATATAGCCCGGGATCGAACCCGCGACCTACCGAATAGGACGCCTACTCTATTGCTGCTTACGCTAGTTCTTGCTTTGTATGTCGTCTTGTGAGACGGCTGGAGCGGCACCCCGCTGGATCACTCCAGTCAATCAAGCTCACTCTATAATAATCCTATCTTAACTATCTCGTCGGTGAAGTGGTTAGAAGACTGCAGATGACGAGGTTCTGGGTCCAGTTCCCGAGTCGGGTCAAAAATAGTTAAGTATTGAGCTTTTGTGTTAAGAAATTCTCAGTACTAACTACTGCCTAGCTTGGAGTTAGGAAGCTGACGGTGTTTTACGGCCGTGCTTCTCCCGTGGTTTCTCTCCGGTTGTGTCGGATTCCTGTCTCATCGGGCTAGGAGAGTGAGGGAATAGAAAGTGCGCACACACTTGTGCACTATCTCGTAGCTCCTGCGTAGTTGCCTAATCTCTATGGAGATAGGCTGCCGTGGCCGAAATTCGGTCAAAGGGCATTATAATAATCCTAGGATTACTCTCATAGGCATCGACCCAGTTCACCGATTACTTCAGGAGGTTTGCTAGCCACCAGCGTAGGCTGACCCTGCGTCAAATCCGCCAGCCCATTCGAACAGTAATAATTCCAATGTCTTATTAACCCCCGACCCCAAAGAGAGGGGTGTTATAAGTTTGACGTGTGTATCTGTATATCTATGTATCTATGTATCTGTCTGTGCTCCTAAACGAATGAACCGATTTTAATTTAGTTTTTTTGTTTTAAAGGTGGCTTGATCGAGAGTGTTCTTAGCTATAATCCAAGAAAATCGGTTCAGCCGTTTGAAAGTTACCAGCTCTTTTCTAGTTACTGTAACACTCACTTGTCGGGGGTGTTATAAATTTTTAATTTACACTTGTATGAAAAACGGCTGAAAGCTGCTTGAAAATTAGCCTTATAAGAGTCCTTAAGTTCCTGAGTGACATCAACAGTCACCAATCTAGTGTGATCGCTACCACCTTATAATACTAATTAAGCATATTTATTTATTATTAACGATTCTAAGTATGTTTTGTCAACAATAAAACTCATTTATTGAAATGACTAAAGTAAACGAAAGATGCTGTGGGCAGAAGTTAGTACGATAGTTAGTAATATTATATTGTGTCGGACTAAAGTCCCATAAAAATTTTGATATTAAAAAAATCTATCCCTATATCTTTATAGAAAACGAAGGCAGACTCACATTGAATTAAAATTAAATTAGAAATATTAATTGATAGCTACTATTTCATAAAAAAATAACGTTAAGCAGGAACCTACTATTTTTCAACACAACAATTCAGAAGTATGTAGTACATAATAATACATTAATATTCATTTTTAATTATAAAGTAACGTACTATTTAATTAAGGTATAATTTATTCATTTCATAAATACTAATACAAAACAATGAAGCTAATCCCATAAAATTAGGTATAATTAAAAATCGGATACCTATTAATTATAGTTTTCGTTTATTGTAAATTTAAATAAATAACAAAAGTATTGTGGCAATGTACGTGGTTAATTTTAGGGTAGCAGTATATAAATTCAGTGGTTATCACGTAAAAGATTTGTCCCTGAAATAACAATTTTAATACATTATTTTTATAGCAGCACATCCTACATCTATACTATAAGTAATTTACCATCAAATGCATACACAGAAAACTTAATTAAAAATAATATGGTAAATAGACTTACATACTTCAATTTCATACCCGAAGAACAATCTTCTAACGGGATCATGGGGTACGAGTACACAACTTTTTAACACAATTTAAAACTCCACTGAAATGTTTATAACCAACCATAAAATTTATAATATTCCCAAAAGAAATATATAAATATCACTTATTTATTCGAACACCAACACTTTTCACGAAGTTTTTCAGTAAAGTTGCTCTTTAGTTTCGTAGCGAAAAAGTCCGCGTAATTTAGGTAGCGTAGTCGCTACGTGGAGCTACAACCGTAGAGCGGCTACGACTGTGCGTAGCACATCTGTGTCGCCCTCTATCGGAGCTTCTTGAATCTTGCGATATGTTTTTAGAATATCTGCAGAGTGAAATTCCTTTCGAATCGGAATACAACCAGCCAACATGCAGTTTAATTGTTCAAATGAAGATTGGAAATATAATGGTACGGGTACATTTTATGAAAGCAATCGAGCAAAGTTAACTTTCTCAAAATATTATTTATGCTTGTTATATTTTATTTGATTTTTGGATTGATTTTTAATATATGATACGAAGTTCAATCGATTCCATTAAAAAACCTGCATACATCAAGCTCGATGGTAGAGCGTAACCAACGCGGCTTTTAGAAGTTGCAATACATGGAACTGTATACGGCGATTGCGATTAATATGTATCACTATATAATATGTAAATAGATCACTAAGGTTGCAGGGCATTGAATTAACGAACAACTTTTTAAAAACTTTGTATATCAGACACGAAAGCCAGTCATCACCCTAATGGCAAAGCCGTGCTGCCAAGCGATTTAGCGTTCCAACGATGCCGTGTAGGAACCAAAGGGATACGGGTTTAATAAATACTCATACCCCTTCGAGGTTAATCCGCTTCCATCTTAAACTGCATCATCACTTACCACCAGGTGAGATTGCAGTCAAGGGCTAATCTGTATCTGAATAAATAAATAAATAAATAAAAAATAACTTACAAGCAGTTTGTTATTAGTGATCAAGTAGGTAAGTATGAAAGAGAGAAGTTATTTCACCGTGACACAACGGACACGGTCCCTGGCCACCGATAAAAGTGGAAAACTATCAAACAACACCGAAACTAATTCGCTTACAACGGTCACGTTGAGTGAACTTCGACATTTAAGGCTCACGTCATATTGCCGGAGAGTAGGTAGAGACTAGAGATGCGACAGCCGACATGACGTGTTTTTTGAATATTAAGCTAAATCCACACGACGACACTGACATTCGACACAAAATATGTCGACACTACCGTTGATTGCGTCCACACTGTAAGCATTTTTAAGGTTTTCCACTTTTAAAGAAATCCGTTATAGGTAGGTATAAGGTAGACTAGGTTTTTATGTTGACAGGGATTTAGTTTTAGGGTAATTATTTTTTGGAGTAAAACCGGTGGCAATCCTGATTTTCCCACATTGTTTTTCATACACCTAAAATCGTAAGAAGAGCATAGGAAAACCACGTCAAATTGCAAAGTGAAAACAACCTATAGATTTGTAATAATAACACATATAATATGTAGGTATATTATGTATGTCTACCTAAAAACAACCCACCCAATGTCTAAAATGACATCTGTCCGAATTCCGCCGAATTAAAATTCCACGACAATTCGAGATTACCTAGCACAGCGGCCTAGAGCTTACAAAGTTACCGTGTTTTCTTTGTAGTACTGTAGAATCTCAACAGGTGGCGCTAGCAGCTACCTGCTACAGTATCGCAAAATAAAAATGTCAAAAGATCAGCTAAACGAAAATAATAAATTGTATTAAATTGTTTCCTGAAAGAATTAAAATTACTAAAATATGTAATTTTTTAAGCATAATAAGTACAGTGTAAGTACATTCTACAGTATACTCGGTTGACCTTGGTTTTATGAACTGTAGCTGACACTTGATTCTATCTCTTTTGCACACGTAGTATGTCATTTCACCTTTACGCAGCAGCCCTCGGGTTGCAAGTTGCAACGTAGACCCGACTACCGCTTCGGTCGGACTCGGAAGTGCTCGGAACCATTGATGCATCGATGTTCGGAACACAAATAAATAAAAATTCAGTTCACTATTAAGCATACTCTGAGCAGTATAGAAAATGGTTGATTACAGTCCAGTAATTGTATACAGTTGATTTGTTTATAACAAAGTTAACAGTCAGTTTCAAGCATTGGTTTATTAAGTTTAGGGTTGTAGTTCAGAAATATTACTTGCTTGCTTAGATCCAATGAAGTGGTAGATAATCAACTGTTTTTTTTTTTGTTCCGTGAGTTTTAGTTTAATATTTCAATAACAGCTAGTGTTTAAAGGTGGTTAGATGTTTACAATTTTATTATAAGCTGAAATGGCTGATTTGCATGAAAACGAAGCTTTTAATTACGAAGAAAGTAAAATAAAATATTTTGAAGAAATTTTACAAAAGCGAAGCAAAATCAAATACTTCCCTTATGACGAAGAAAGTAAGAAAGAATTTATTTTATTTGTTAAATCTAAAAAGAAACCCTACTATATGAAATTTGATACCATTAAAAGCAGTAATAATGATGAATTACTTATTTTAAAGAGAAGGATTCCTGGCGATCCTATAACGGAAGTACTACCAGTAACAAAATGTTTTGACGTCATGGCGGAAATACATTTGCTTGAACGCCATGCTCTCTCTAGCGAAATGGCGGCAAAATTAAAATTGATCTATCACATCTCACCGATTGTTATATCCATTTTTGTAAGAACCTGTAACGTGTGTCAGTCTAAATACCACTGGAATGTAAAGATTTCAAATTATACTCCCCAATTTTCTGTTCTATGTAAAATAATACGATTATATTCCGATCCTGATAACAGATTCTCCCATATTATAATTTATGTTGACACGGTGAGCAATTATGTTCTGATTAGACCTACGTACTCAGAAGACGTTTATGTAGTTGCTTATGAACTGTTGAAAATATTTCTTGATTTTGGATTGCCAGAAAACTTAATAGTTGGCGATAAAGATGCATTTTACACAACTATAATGGAAATTTTGGAATCTACAGACGTATTTCCAAGTTTGCCAAGTGTAATACGGAAAAAAAATATTTATAGACTCGATTGGGCATCACAAACAACTACTTTACTTATAACATCATGGATGAGGACACGAAACAGTCGCAATTGGGCTATTGGTTTGAAAGAAATACAATGGCATTTGAATAATTTAGTGGACTTTAAAATATTAAATTCAAGAAAACTGACAGATGGCACTAATTCACCATTCAATGCCCACTTTGGTTTTATACCAAATCATAATGTCATTAAAACGACTGAAGAACCGAGAATGGTTGTACCTGTTCAGCCAATAAAACCTAAAACGAAACCCATAAATACTTTTGAAAGCAGCTGCTTGAAATGCGGTAAAAAGATTTATGAAATATATTATAGAAGCTGTGTAATATGCAAAAGAAAGTGCCATTTTGATTGCTGTGTTATAAATGTGGTTGAACCGTCACCGGGTGTTCGCAACTTAGAAGCAACGTGCGATCCGTGCGAGGAAAGGAAAAATAAATTAGAAAGAAACCCGAAGCTATTAACCCTATTACTTAACCCTTAATAAAATTAGAAATCTAATAACATGTAACCGTCATACCGTGTTTTATTTCTTACAGTAACATGCAAACATCTTGAAAAATGTGCAATAATCGATTTATAGGTCTTTTTGGTAGAGCGAAGAGGACGCAAGGGAGTTTCTACCGCGCAGGTTAACGCAATTAGTTTATTCTTGGTTTCGTATTGATCATTTTAGCGTGTAAGCTATCATGGGTGATTTCGATTATAAATACTTAATATAAGCTGCCGGCTGTACTGTAGGTACTTCTATGTTAGTCGACGTAAGTCCAACTATTTTCGAACCCATCTGGGTCAATTTTAGGGACTCAGCGCGCAACGCTCGCGACGTGTTTCCCTGTAATTTATGAAAAAGTACCCCGGATGCAGTCGGGCCTACGCCGACTAACCACGTGAGTAGGTACATGCGGGAGCATCTTTATTGGTTTTGGTCCTTGTTTTAAACATTGCATTAAGCAGCATTTTTTAAGTTGCTTGCTAGTCACTGTAGGTACAGGCTACGGATGTCGCTCTATGTCTGAATTACGAGAAATAAATTGATAACATACTTACCTAATTATGGAAAAGGCAAATCTAAAGTTACCCGTACAAGGTACTTGTACTCAATAATTTTATTATTTTAACTATTGAAATCTCCATATTCATATTCACCATTATTATCAATGTGTAGGGAAAAGCATAGAAAAAAATTCTTGAAAAAAGGTCTATTTTATTCATTTTGAATTAATTTCGCCCAAAGTGCCTAAGTAGTAAATATATCAAAAAATCGAATTAAGGAGTAAAATAAATATTTTTATATCAATATTTACCCAATTTTAAGGAAATGAAATGGAAAAACCATTGGGAAAAACACACTATCCAGATGATGATCCTCGTGCTATAAACACACATTAATGTTACACACGTCTCTAATGTTACCCGTGACTACTGGATTTTGATCATTCCGTAGATTTTGTCTGGTTTATGAATTATCTATGCTATATTGAAGGTCTGTGGTAAAAACGGTGTTGCCAATTTAGCGAATTAGTCGCTAGATTTGACGACGTTTTGAAGGAACGAGTGACATTTATTCACTTTAAGTGACAGAAAACATAATATAACAACTTTTAAAAAGTATCTTTTTACACATGAAATGGAGATCACGGTTTTACATGTTATGTAGCTCTTGGTCAAAATTTTAAAGGTTCTATAGGTTGTAAAAATGTTTGACAGTTAGTTATGTTAATTCAAAATGAAATAAAAAATGAGCTTTGTTATTTTTCTAATAAGTCTCATTTTCTAGTTAAAAAAATCGTCTTTTTGTTTTTGTCAATTTATTTTGTATCGATTTTCTATTCTATTGAGCTGCTCCCCACAACCCGCACAGCTGCAACGCCACCGCGCGGAAATCATCAGAGCGCGACAACGTGCTCTTTGCTTATCATCACATCATCATCTACATCGAATTTTGCCTACTTATAGTTATGTACCTATAGTGAATGTGCAGAAGGGTTTGTAATAGTTAGCTAAAAAAGTTAATAAGTGCTGATTG
This sequence comes from Maniola jurtina, assembly GCF_905333055.1. NCBI lineage: Eukaryota > Metazoa > Arthropoda > Insecta > Lepidoptera > Nymphalidae > Maniola > Maniola jurtina. The sequence continues at coordinate 5,924,115 of NC_060033.1, forward strand.
CACCACTATATACAAAATATAGCTGGTAAGGCCTAAGTTTCTCTAATAAATTATGATAGGAAGAATCTCTCATCTACAGAGTAGGTACAGAGCGACTACCGTCATCATCATCATCAGTCAACGAATTACGACCTGAATACGAATCACCATTGGCTCTCTCGGCGATTTTTCGTTTTAGGCACTTCTTGCTTAGCCCATAACCTGTCTTTTTCGAAGCAAGCCTGCGCCCCTGCGAGCGTAGTCATAAGGTAAATTCTTCACACCTATATAAACGGACACTAAGCGCCTCCGCACAAATGGCTTGCGTGTGTCGGTCTTCTTCGAGGCTGCAGTACATGATCTCTCGTTACAGCGAGACCTTTTCGGGGCTCTACCCAGTCAGCTGGCGGACTTTCGCACCGTCCAGTACCTACATATTCTGATTTTTGCGACTTCTTGCGACTTTTAACTTTTTATACGCGAGGGCAACATCTGGCAAATTTTCGTAGGCGTCATAGCGACAAACTGTTTTATAGAGTTGGCAACACAGAGTAACAAGTTTGCTGACTGCTGTTTGTAATTTGCAATTGTCAATTTGTCAAATTAATGTGAATTGTGACGTTTGCTGAACCTCAATCAAGTAAATTTCAATAAATTTTTACAAAATATAATTCAATTACTAATTTAAAATGTCGGAAAATGGCCACCATGCGTAAAAAGACTCAAGTTTCGTTTGTGATTCGCGACGAGGAAGAAAGGAGGCATAAAAACGGTGTAAGTTCTTTACAATTGGACCCGATACAGGGGAGGCTCTATTCAGCCGGTCGGGATGGGATTATCCGTGTTTGGCACACTGGGGGAGGTACACAGGACCGGTACATACAGAGTATGGAACACCATACCGACTGGGTAAACGATATAGTGCTTTGCTGTGGTGGTAAAAATCTTATAAGTGCATCCTCCGATACCACCGTAAAGGTATGGAATGCTCCTAAAGGCTTCTGTATGTCCACACTAAGGACTCATAAAGACTACGTACGAACGTTAGCGTATGCTAAAGATAAGGAACAAGTCGCTAGCGCTGGCTTAGATCGTGCAATATTCTTGTGGGATGTCAATACTCTAACAGCACTCACTGCGAGTAATAATACGGTCACCACATCGAGTTTAGTGGGCAATAAGGAGTCTATATACAGCCTTGCCATGAACCCTCCGGGCACAATCCTCGTTAGTGGTTCTACGGAAAAAGTACTCAGGGTATGGGACCCCAGAAACTGTTCGAGGCTCATGAAGTTAAAAGGTCACGCAGATAACGTCAAAGCGCTAGTCGTGAGCAGAGACGGGTCTCAATGTGTATCGGGAAGTTCCGATGGTACCATAAAGCTATGGTCATTATCACAACAGAGATGTGTGTCAACAATTCGAGTTCATTCTGAAGCCGTTTGGGCTCTCTTAGCCACTGACAACTTTACTCACATCATATCTGGCGGAAGGGATCGTCTAGTCATTATAACTGAACTCCGAAACCCAGACAACTTCATGATAGTTTGTGAAGAGACTGCACCTATTCTTAAATTGTGTTTCACTGCCGATCAGCAAGGTGTGTGGGTCGCAACGTCTGACTCTGACATCAGGTGTTGGAAGCTGCCACCTCTTAATTCACTAAACTCGGACATGTACAATCAAAATAATTACAACACGAATAATGTTTATCAAACACAACCTTTGCACCATATAGCTGGTGGAAGAGCCATAAAACACTACACTGTGCTCAACGGAAAACGGTATATATTAACAAAAGACACAGCCAATAATGTTGTTTTATATGATGTGTTAAAGGCGTGTAAAGTGGAAGATTTAGGGGAAGTTGACTATGAGGAAGAAGTAAAGAAGTGTTTCAAAATGATTTATGTACCGAATTGGTTTAATGTTGATTTGAAAACTGGTATGCTCACGATACACTTGGGGCAGGATGAAACAGACTGTTTCAGTGCCTGGGTCAGTGCTAAGGAGGCAGGGTTGACGACTGAGATGGATCAGAAAGTTAACTTTGGGGCACTGTTGCTACAAGCCTTGTTGGAGCATTGGAATCACCCCAACAGAGTGAACGAGGCGGGGCAGAAGGTGATTGGAAACAACTTCTTCAGTGTCCCATTGCACACACCCCTAATTTTTAGTGAAGTTGGAGGCAGAACACTTTATAGATTACAGGTATTTTTTATATTCCAATTGTATTAATTACCAGTAAGTAAATAATGTTTATGATATTAAGGGCCGATTTTTCAATAAATTTTATCTGATGAATAAATTTGAAATTTTAATGGTTTTTGAATAGGAAATCTGTCACACATAAAATTTATTGTTACAGTTTATCTGGCAAGTGAAAAATCAGCCCTTAGTATTTATTTTCAATTGATTTGTAACATTTTTGGTGGTGGTGGTGGTAATTTGACATATGTGGTGTCATAGGACATTTCTGTTCTAACAATACTCATTCCTAAAATGTGCAACTATAATAATACAATTATTATTAGGGTGCTAATAGAAGTCTGTCCCTCCGTCTGGCGGTCTGTCAGTTAGGGAGTGTATCTTATGAAAAGTTTTTTTTTTCTTATACAATGGTATGGAATCCTTTGTGTGTGATTCGTACTGCACTTGACCGGTTTTGAGAATTTAAAATCTTGTTTCCAGGTAGGTGATGCTGGAGGTGAGACTGAGAGCAATCTGCTCATGGAGACGGTACCATCGTGGGTGGTGGACGTAGCCATAGAAATGGCAGCTCCTAAGCTAAACAAACTGCCATTTTACCTGCTGCCACATTCCAGTTGTCAAAGCAAGCAAGACAGGCAAAAGAAGGTTCATTTACTAACATTTTTACAACTCCCGACCCAAAAGAGGGGTGTTTTAAGTTTGACGTGTGTATCTGTATCTGTCTGTGGCATCGTAGCTCCTAAACTAATGAACCGATTTCAATTTAGTGTTTTTTTTTTTTGTTGGAAAGGTGGCTTGATAGAGAGTGCTAGCTATAATCCAAGAAAATCAGTTCAGCTGTTTGAAAGTTATCAGCTCTTTTCTAGATATTACTGTAACCTTCACTTGTCGGGGATGTTATAAATATTTACACTTGTTTCCAAATTTTCCTTCCTCAAGTTATTTTGTTGCTAAAATCAGATTATGCCTGCAACTTTGTTCACATGAATTTACAATATTTAAATCCCTTGGGAACATTTATTTTCTATATATCTTGAAACCATGTTTGTGTAACTCTGTAAATATGTTTCTGTAGCTCATTTCATCAAAATTGGTTAAGTAGATGGGTCTTAAAAGGAAAACAGACAGACATACTTTCACTTTATAATTTTAGTATGATTTTTTTACTAAATGTATTATATTTAATTTATTCCAGGACCGATTAGTAGCAAACGACTTCATCCAATGTCGCAAAGTAGCGGAACACGTGGTGGAGAAAATCGTCGGCGGCGGAGACGTGAACGGAGCGAGCGCGGGCAAGAACAGTGAGGACAGTGCCAATGACTCCCCTGAGGAGAGAGTCGAGTTGCTGTGCTGTGATCAGGTATTTAACAAGAGTCTATGGTATTTCTCATTGCTGAGGGTTGTGTTTATTCAAATTAGTCTCATAATTCAAAAAACCGGCCATGTGCGAGTCGTACTCGCGCACTGAGGGTTCCGAACTCGGGTATTTTTCCAACATTTTGCACGATAAATCAGAAACTATCATACATAAAAATACATTAAAATCCGTTTTAGAATGTACAAGTAAAACCCTTTCATATTATGATACCCCACTTGGTATAGTTATCTTACTTTGAAAATTGAAACAAGTTTTTTTTTTAAATGATGTAAAAACAAATTCGCGGTTTCGCGGTTTTCACATTTATTACTGTACTTGTCCTATAAGACCTACATACCAGCCAAATTTTATGATTCTAGGTCAACGGGAAGTACCCTCTAGGTTTCTTGACAGACATGACGGTCAGACAGACAGACAGACAACAAAGTGATCCTATAAGGGTTCGGTTTTCCTTTTGAAGTACGGAACCCTAAAAATCACATATTCTTGGGATAATAATGCACTTAAAATTCACATGCTTTAATGATGAAAGAAAAAACAGCAGTTATTTATTTATTTAAACCACTTTATTGCTTAAAACTATGACAAAGAACAAAATACAGGATAGATTTACAAACAAAAGGCAACCTTATCACTAAAGTGATCTCTTCCAGATAACCCATACTTAAGAACTTATAGAACTGTAAGACGGGGAGTCGCAATGCAGTAGGTAGTGATATAACAAATATCAATTTTTCAGCATTTGCGTTCTTGCTCTGGGAATTGCAGAGTTGATCCAAAAACTTGATGGTTTCTTGTTTACCTATCGACAGATCATAAACAGAAACAAGTGAATTTTGGGGACGGGATTATTGACTTGTTGCCCAATATTATTTACACACTAGCTGTGCCCGCGACTTCGTTCGCGTGGAATAGTGACTTTTCGCGCTTTATATAGCCACGGACGCTCAGGCGCGAGGCGCCGTGATTCTTTAAATTTTTATGAACCGATTGACATGAAATAAACACTAAATCCTAAGTGAAGCTTACTACAATATATTAGTGAAAACCGTATCTAAATCGAATAAGCCGTTTCTGAGATTAGCGTGCACAAACACACAGACAAACAGAAAAACAGACAAAAAAAAAATTAATTACAATTTCGGGTTCGGCATCGATATAATAACAACCCCTGCTACTTTTTTTTTATATATTTCCATTGTACAGACACCACTTTTCTACAATTTTATTATATGTATAGATGTGTTCTTCTGACATTTTATTATATTTGCATGAATTTTGTGAATGTGGCTACAAATGTCAAGAAATATGTGAATATCTCAAGAATCACAGGTTTACAATAACTCTTATTTACGTCACTATGATGGTATTCAAACTGGTCAACTAAACATTCTAATGTTTTACCTGTTTTCTTTTTTAGGTATTAGACCCAAACATGGACCTAAGGACAGTAAGACACTTCATTTGGAAATCCAGTGTGGAGTTCACGTTACACTACAGAGTGCTGAAACAATGAAAGTCAATTGTTTTCTCTGTGCACTTGAACAAACAGTTGAAAAAGTGTTGTGTTGTCTTTGACCAAGATAAGGAGGTTTCGTATAGTGAGTTGATTTAAATAATTATGTTGAATGAGACAGGTCTGCCCGCGAAATTAAAATCTAATTTGGTTTTTCGCAATTTGTAAATTAAATACGACAAAGTAGGCTTATGGCATTCCAAATCCGACAATGGCAGTATCATCTTCACAAGATTATATAAAAAATTTTACTTGAAAGTGTTCAATTTAAGAAATTAGTCAAAATAATGAGTTCGACATAAGTTGCTCACAAATTAGTCGATACTACAACTAATTTCTTACGGGCAGACCCGTCTCATGCACCTTAATTTACCTATTGACCATTTGGACAGGGCCGCTGTTGACTACAAACTTTAGATCAGATGATAAAGTACGTTGGACAGACATAATGTGGACATAAAAGTCAAATACCACAGAATATTTATTAATATCTTCCTTGTACACATGGATCAATGAATGATCAGTACTGACGTTGAAATAAAAAGCAACTTTTGTGCAATAATAATAATATTCTGCTTGCATAGCGCTGCGGCCTGAAATTTAATAAACGTCTTTCTATTGTTTAAACTCTTTAAACTCTCTCTCTCTCTCATAAGAGATAACAATTGAGTTAACCGACTTTGAATGGATGCACACTGAGTATGATTTCCTGCGCCACATAGGCAGTGACCCAATGATATCGTTTTGGTGAAGTCCTTTGGTGTGTGATTTGTATATTCAAGATAATTCCTGCAAACATTGTTAAATGTTTGTGTTTTAAAAATCCCAATAAGTTGGGATGGATTTCGTACCTCGGAACATGCATGCATGTATTAAGTACGACTAATTCGTACCCAGTCTGCGCGCTTTCATAGTACTTAGGTCATATGTTCATGCGTGTTGGTACGTGTTCGCACGAGTCAAATTTATACTAAAACGCATACAAAGTTCGATCGGCCTTAGTCGATGCTGTCGAAGAAGCGTGCCACCAATTTTTTCCCCAGTGGTTTATTTCTCGGGTCGCTTGACCAAAGAGGGCCGGGCCTGGTATGACTGAAAACTCGTCTACGTTGCCAGAACATCGAAACAATGTTGTCAGAGTAAAACAAACCTTAATTAATAGATGTGACCTAAAAGTGCGTCCAGGTTATGTAACATGTTATAAATCTTGTTACATAACTCATCCATGTGTTATATTATGTGTATATCTACATGTTTATTATAATAAAATCATTTTGTTTAAACTATTGTGAGTGATATCCATTATAAATACATAATATATAAATGTTACGGCTGGACTCATGTGATTAGTGCCTGGTTGAGTTTCGAACCCGTCATGGGTCCTTTTTAACCTCCTACCCAAAAAGAGGGGTGTTATAAGTTTGATTCCAAGAGTTGTTCCCGACGCGGCGCGAAGTAGACTGAGGCACCGTCCTCGACACGCAAGGCACGCCGTGAAGCACTAATCACGTGAGTCCAGCCGTAAGATTTACATACACATACATCTTAATCATAAAAACCGTATTTATAATGATAAATACAGTTATAAAACAATAGTCTGGACTCTGGACTCTGGATGTACTGTTATAGGAGTATGAATACATTTTAGTTTTATAAATATTAAATATAAAACTTTGATAGACTAGGATTGTGGAGGCCCTTATAATAGTTCTTGAACTGTGTCAAATGAAAATGAAAGTAACGTTTTTCTGATGTATTTATAATTCTTAATTGTACTGTGAAGTTAGCAACTGAACTGCTTGGTGTATTGAAATGATGTCTCTGTATTGAAGAAATTATATTACAAATAATTGTAATAATATGACATTATTGTTTTTCATCAATCACGAAGAATCAAAATTCTTCGACTTCATTCCTCTGACGTAAAACATGTCTTGAATAAAGCATTATCTATGTAAAAAAAATATAGTGTTGGTAATAAGTATATTACTATTAATTATTTATTTTCTCTGACATTTAAGCAGGTCTTGCATGTTTCTTTAAAATAGGTTTTTTTGTTCATTTGTCAATAATAATATTAGTCATGCTATTCAGGTTGTAATTGTTTTAATATGTTTTGTTTTAATATCAAAATATTAATTTGAAATTAATTAACTATTAACTATTTTATAGACCGAGTCTTCTGGCGTAATCCATTTAAAAAAGCAGTCAGTTAGTCAGTCAACAAATTGGCTTATTTAAATAAATAAGACTAATTGAAATTCTACATTTACTACTTAAAACTACTTTAAAGAATCAGTTTAATAAGGGTTTTAAACAATCAGAACGAGTTTTAACTGTAACATAATTATTATGTTATACCTATCCAACTGTTATGTTCAAACAGTCTAGTGAAATAAGTCATTCCCTTTATTAAAACTTATAAAATTTAAATTCACTTTTGTTGAAATCTTGAACTGTACATTAAACTTACCACCAGTGATATGTAACTTGTACCTATCAGATTTTTTCAAATGATGTAAAATCATTTTATTTTAGTGCTAAAATGAACAAAATAAATACAATAAAAATAAGATGGATGATAATATTTTTTACCATAGCAGACATAGACATCCTTTCCCTCATATTAAATTAATGATGATGCAGATTATATTATTATCACTTATCAGTTTATCACTCTTGTGCCTAAAATATTAATAAAATTGTACTATTACTCTCGCCTAACTGATATGTAAAAAAATATAATAATAACTATGCTATGTTATTCTGTGAATATATCAACAACTATTCAAAGCTATATTACCTAACTATTAATTATTAGGTGTGTGTTCTAATCGCTCGCCAGTTTGTGTAGTGTTACCCAAAATGTATAATGTAGTAACTGGATTGCAAAATCAACTTATTTTTTAACCCCCGACCCAAAAAGAGGGGTGTTATAAGTTTGACGTGTGTATCTGTGTATCTGTCTGTGGCTAGTAGCTCCTAAACTAATAAACCGATTTTAATTTAGTTTTTTTTTTTTGTTTGAAAGGTGGCTTGATCGAGAGTGTTCTTAGCTATAATCCAAGAAAATCGGTTCAGCCGTTTGAAAGTTATCAGCTCTTTTCTAGTTACTGTAACCTTCACTTGTCGGGGGTGTTATAAATGTTTAATTTACACTTGTTAAATTATAGTAAGACATTGTACTATTGATACATAATAATTATAAATATGTCATTAATTATAATAGTAGTAAATTTGAAAACTTAAGGTAACTAAGAGACATGCATGTTGTCCCAGTCGTAGTCCAGTTTCGAGTGCATAGTAGTTAGTACACATTGGACCACATAAAGATTATTCACGTTACACCGTGCCGTGCCATTGAAGAGGCACGGCCCAACCCAAGGTCGCAAACTAGTGCTTTCGGTAGTCCATTTTTAGGGGTCCGTACCTCATAAGGAAAAGCGGAACCCATATAGGATCACTTTGTTGTCCGTCTGTCTGTCCGCCCGTCGTGTGTGTCAAGAAAACCTATAGGGTACTTCCCGTTGACCTAGAATAATGTTTGGCAGGTAGGTAGGTCTTATAGCACAAGTAAAGGAAAAAATCCGAAAACCGTGAATTTGTCATTATATCACACACAAAAAAAATTAAAATGTGTTTCAATTTTCAAAGTAAGATAACTATACCAAGTGGGGTATCATATTATGAAAGGGCTTTACTTGAATATTCTAAAACTGATTTTTATTTATTTTTATGCATAATAGTTTTTGGTTGGTTTATCGTGCAAAATATCGGAAAAATACCCGAGTACGGGACCCGATGTATGTCAAAAATGGGCCTAGGTACTTTTTTGGCCCTATTGACGCGGACGTAGCCCTGGGATCTGGCCCAGTGCCATAGTCGAACAAGTTATTAGCTAGCCGGGGCCTGTAACCTCCATTTTTATCATTTTCGATGATTACTATTAAAAAGAATACAGAATAGTTTGCATAGCGGCAATTAATAACGCGAATAATACTTATTAAGTTTGTATAATATGACTAATATTGTATGATAGAGAATTAACTGGTTAAATAACAATTTATATAGAAAATTTTGTTAATATTCCAAGGTTCACTAGGCATAAGAGATTTTATAAAAAGTACCTACTTATAGGTACATAACTGATCGTGTTAATAGAAATGCATAATATTAGAAATGCCTGCTGATAACATCGGATTTCGAATTCAGTATGAAAAATCGCAATGTGCGGTTCTCATGTAATATGCGATCAACATAGTTTAATCCTCAATTTGTTAGTTGGGAACATGCAGTGATCGTAAAACAAGTAGGTACCTACTAAGGTAGTCTAATCTGAAGTTGCAACATGACGGTCTGTGCAATCATACGCCATGTGTTTAGATTGAATGTCTCTGCGGTCATTGTACATTGTAAAACCCTTAAAATGTAAATGACTGGCTACCACTGACTATTATTATTACTAAGTATTTGATTTATCTCAAAAATGTAAAGGATAGGAAATGAAATTGAAATAAAGATGTTCATACAATTAAAAAAATGACTTTATTTTATACAAAGTGTACCCAGAACGCTTGCGAAAACAAAGACTAGATTACTGATAAGTGATAAGGTACCACAAAAAAACGCGATAGTTTTTAATCCTGTATTTTTTATAAAGTTCACAATATTACAATAGAGTATTTTATTATATTTGATATATATATTATATTTATTCGTATTTGACATATTAAATTATGCCTAAGTATAACTATTTACCTATTATTATATTATTATTGTATGTAAGTATTTTATTTTGGTATTTATTGGATGGTATTTGTGTAACTATTATTGTGTAGCACTTGTATTAACCATTTGAAATTTTTATACGACGTATATTATAAAATAAAATAAACTCAAAGCGCTGGATCGAGAAACTTCAGATTTTGCATGTAAACATGTCTCCTCTTACTATTTGAGATTCAGAAATCGTAGTAGTACCTACCTCCTTTTTTTTTGTTAAACCTAAAGTTTAAACCTCGCGGTAAAAAGCTAGTTTAGTTTACCTATCTCTATGTTACTCATGTTTACTACACTCCTTTTTTTTTTTCTCTCGTCTGGCTTTTACAATGTAGCCAAGTTTGTAGTTATTTGTAACAAGTTAGCTAAACTATACAAGACGTATGGACCCCGTCTGTGCCGGCGCTCGCCGACATACGCACGGCACCCCCTTAGAGCGCTTTCCAGTCAGTTTTAACAAAAAAAAAAAACACTCCAAAAAGTCACAACACGCGCGCCAGCAAACGCCACCACAGACGAAGTCCTACTACACTCCATACTTCGAAATTCGAATTGCTTCGAAATGGCTTCAAATTTGGAGCACTTGAAGCTTGAAGACTAAAATTGACTTTGTCTACAAAAAAAATATAGCACAAAACGGGTAACATTAGTATAGTAGCACGGGTTTTTTCAAGTTTTGCTGTAAATATATTTTATGATAAGTACTTATATTTTGCAGTTTATTGTGTTCACAGATGAATGATATTTTAACGAATTGAACAATATTTACTAGGATATATTACAATGGTAAGTACCCAATTGTTTTTTCGTTAAATATGTATGGAAGTGTTGTTTTTATATCTTTTTTTCAAATAAAAAACGCTTTAATCTGATACTTAAATTAGTTTTTGCCGATGCTTGATTCTTTATCATTTTTATGCCTTGAATAATCAGTTGTACTATTAGGAGCGTGAGTGTTATTTTCAGTGAACCTTCGTGACATATTTCTAAAGTTAGCCGTGACCAATAATCAGCAAAAAGTACGGGCAGCTGTCAACTTGTGGCTTGTCAGTTGTCAAATAAGAAAATAACCTCGAAAAGTATGAAATATATAATTAATTTTTAAAATTATCAGATAATGAGTGCAAGGCTAGTAATTCGTTCATTAATTAGAAATATTATACAAAAACCTTCCTACAACCATAATAAAGTAACCTGTAGCAGGTTATTTGCCAGTGTTTTGAGCGTTCAAAGTCGCTATTTTTGTACTAAGAAAAAGGTCAAAGTTGTTGAGAAAAAACATTGTAATATTGGTACAATAGGTCACGTAGATCATGGGAAAACTACTCTGACTGCTGCCATAACTAAAGTTTTATCCAAAGATGGGTCGGCGAAGTATGTTTCGTATGACGAGATTGACAAGGCACCGGAGGAAAAGGCGAGAGGTAAGTCGTGCTAATAATGATTAGGTATCTAATCTCTGTGTCCCTTTTCGTACTAAGAGGGGACCCGTCCTTAGTAGTAGTAGGTTAATCGTGATGATGTTGATAAATCTTTCAAATCAATTAAAATTTCTTAGACCAATAGATTTCTTTATGGATAATATGGGTAAACACTGCAGATTTGTGTTCATTTCAATCACATAGTTAATTTTCTGTTTTATTGGCTCACTCAGGGATAACGATTAACGCGGCGCACGTCGGTTACAGCACAAAAACACGTCATTATGCACACACAGACTGCCCTGGTCACGCAGATTACATACGTAACATGATCTCTGGTGCATCACAAATGGATGCAGCAATACTGGTCGTAGCTGCCAATGACGGACCAATGCCACAGACGAGGGAGCATCTGCTATTGGCCAAACAAGTTGGGATACAGTATTTAATTGTGTATATTAATAAAGTGGATTTAGTTGATGAGGATGTAAGTTAAACATTTTATATTTTGATAAATGACCATTGGACACCTATTACTAAGCCTCTGCTGTCCGTCTGTCCTCCATATGTGAGCTGTATCTCGTGAAGTATAGAGAGAAGCATGTACATAGAGTCAAAATTTTTATCGAATGTGTATATCTATTACTGTTACAACAAATAAAAATTTCAAAATGGCCGCCATAATAATGAAAAAAAAAGGATAAAGTGTTATCTTTATATGATAGTACAGACCCCTTTGTGTGCAAGCCCGACTCGAACTTGACCTATTTTTCCTAATTAATGTTGATTATTTTCTCTACTTCAGATTGTAGAGCTGGTAGAAATAGAGATGAGAGAAATGCTGTCGGATTTTGGTTATGATGGAAACAAGGTGCCAATGGTTTTGGGATCAGCTTTAAAAGCTCTAAATGATGACAACTCAGAGATAGGTAATAAATTATGGTAACTCAGATAATCTCAATATTAGTGCTATTTATCAATTTCTTTGCTCCGTCAGGGTGGAAAAAATTATAGTCTGGCATGTTGCAAATTGCAACACAATGCTGAGATAATGGATGGATTGAGCATGATGCATGCATGCACACTTCCTAGATTTACTATTTTTTCTTAGACCACACTTATAGGTAGTTAAAAAAATAAAATAATTTAAGTTTTTGTTATATTTTGTTAAATCCTTTTCTATAATATCGTACGAACCCATTTTCTGTATTTAGCAGGTCTAATTTATAAACAACTAGTGTCCTATGACTTTATGTTTTTAAAACCCTTTGATTTTTCGAAGAAAAAAGAAGCCTGTTTGTCTCCAGGATCTACTAAGCTATCTCTGTATCAAAAAGATCCAAACAACCCACGACCAAAAATCAAATTCACCCACGACATCGTCCAGGTGTATTAAGGTCCTTTGAAAATTCCCAAAACTGATTTTCTGGGACAAAAAGTAGCCTATGTTCCTCTCCAGTATACAAACTAATGTCATCAAAATCAATTAACTATATTATGGACTGTGATAAGGTAAGATAGATAGGCAGACACTCGCATTTAAATTATTAATATGGATTAGGTATAATGTGTGATTTATTTATTTATAGGTGTACCATCAATACAAAAACTTCTAAATACCATAGACAATTACGTCCCACCAATCATAAGAGACCTAGAATCACCATTCCTAATGCCCATCGACAATGCATTCACAGTACCTGGTCGAGGTACAGTGGTAGTTGGTACAATCAAAAGAGGTGTTATGAAGAAAAATGATGAAGCAGAATTGATGGGATTTGGACAAAATATTAGAACTACATTATCAGACTTACAGATTTTTAGATCCAGTGTGCCTGAGGTTTGTAAATTCTTTACTTTTGATGCAGTTTATTTCTAATCTTTTCTGTAAAGACCACCAACAGACATTTGGGGCTTTGATGAATACAGATTTTCTCAATTTGTATTAAATACTAGCTAAAAGTACTCCTCTAATACTTTTTAGGCTCCCATATCCTAATAAATAAGACTTGGTCTTGACCAAGAGTATAATATTGATTTATAGATTTTTTAATAATAAAGTGTGTAATAAAGCATAATTATTCTCTATTCCAACAGCTCTTTCTGAGGCACGCTCATTAGTACTAACGCGTGCCAATAAAATAAAATAAAATTTTAAAAAAACCAACTTCAATAACTACAACCACTAAAAAGTAAAAAGTTAAAAAATAATTTAATTTATTACCCAATATATTATGTATTACATATTTTGGATTTGTATAACATTTTTTGGAGCTGGTGCCAATTAGTGTGACAAACTTACAAAAAAAAAACATAGGTACAGTTACAGAGAACCTCCTCCTTTTTTTCAAGTCGGTTAAAAAAATGAAAAGAGCGGCGGTAAATAATCGTTCGTTCTCACCTACACACTATATCTGTGTATATAGTGTCAGTGAGACAGAATAATTAGCGCCGCTTCGTTTCGTGTCTTAGTCTCGTCTTCATCTTTAAGTTCTTTTGAAACATTTCCAGGCTATAGCAGGCGATAACGTCGGTGTTCTACTCCGAGGTATGAAGCTGCGAGCAGTAGAGACGGGCATGCTTCTCTGTGCGGCCAGAAGCGTCACTCTCAGTAATCATTTCAAAGCGAAGGTGTACTTCTTGGCGAGGAGCGAAGGCGGTAGAAAAAAGCCGATATTCTCCAAATATTCACAACAGATGTTCAGTGGCACTTGGAATATTGCCTGTCGGATAGATTTAGGTAATTGTTTCTTTCTGCTTGCTTTTTTTGTACACACAAGATAGCCCTTGACTGCATTCTCACCTGGTGGTAAGTGATGATGTAATCTAAGATGGAAGTGGGCTGAGCTGGAAGTCGTATGGCAGCCATAGCCCTTTGGTTTCTACACGGCATCGTACTGGAATACTAAACTGCTTGGGACACGGCTGCCGATAAGGTGGTAAATAGCCACGGCCGAAGCCTCCCACCAACCAGACCAGAAATTATAAATTTCCAAACCCCTGCCGGGAATCGAACCCAGGGCCTCCCACAGCACTTACCACTGTGCCAGGGAGGTCATCGAATAGTATAATCCTTGTCCTGAGTTATATTCATGAGACGTTTGAAATTCTGAAGTAGGCAAGTATAAAAAGTTTATGTGCAACACCAAACAGCTCTCCTAAATTACTGAAAAGGATCGTGTTATTTGGCGCGTTCATTCTCGTGTCCACTTATTTTAAGGTGCTCTTATCAAATATTTTCTTCAGTATTCTGCTAAAAAGCACAGAGAATGATAAGTTGGTCAAGGAATGAATTTAAGTCTTTGAGATAAACACACACGCACATTAAAAAAATCCATATTTCCAGAACCTACCATGGATATGATGATGCCAGGCGACCACGGCGAAGTATACTTGACCCTTTTAGAATCCATGGTGATGACGCAAGGCCAGCCCTTCACGATACGAGAAAACAATGTGACAGTCGCTACGGGCATAGTGACTGATACTTTGAAATCCGTTGATGTGCCCAATGGGAAGTTAGGGAAAGTTGTACTAAATCATGATAAGTAGGTAATACCAGTAAGATCAGTCTATAAGGCCATGTGAACGACGTGTTTAGTTCAAAATTTAAACCACTTCAACTGTTCCACTTTTGTATGTACCTACCTGTTTTGTTTTGAAAGTGGTTTCTGGTATGATAAACGTTTAGGCCTACTAGGCTTAAACTTATGACAAATGTAAATATGAAATTAGAGAAATTAGAGTAAGAGTCGTAATACTTAGGTCGTTAATAAATTATTTAATTGTTACTGCTTTTTCATTTAGTTATTTTGAACCTGATTAGAGATTGACTCTCTGCTTACTGAGTAATCTGCTTGTATGTTATAAGTCCAGATAAATTGTCTTTCAGCGAAAAGGTCATTCTGATAGGCACCCGTACTTATTAGTTACGGGTCTTCAACAGCTGGTATATATTACTGAACGACAAAGCATAGAAGGCGTGTTTCTAAACTGTCACTGAGTCAGCCAATCACGGCAGCACGGCTGCTAGTGTTACGTGACACAGTCGGAAGACACACACGGAACAATCATGAGCTTGTCGAGACTTACGCTAAATAGTTGAAGTGTGGATAATTCTAATGATAATATCATTCAACTGTAGTACGCGACAGGTTGAGATGGCAATCGGGATGGGAAGCGGGGGGACGCCCCGCACACCCGCAGCGGGTATAGGGGTGTGTGGGGCGTCCCCACCCTGGTTGCCATCTCAACGCTCCAGCAATACGTGGGGCTGCAATTGCTTGTATAGTATGGCATATTATTGTAAATTCAACAGTTGAAAAGAGCAACCGCCGAGTTTCTTGCCGGTTCTTCTCGGTATGAACGGCATTCCGAACCGGTGGTAAATTATTTTAACGACTCAAAAGCACTTGTAAAAGTTTAGTTGAATAAAAATCTATTTTATTCAACCGGTCGCGCACACGTAAATCGCAACTGGTTTTTAATTGTTCCTAAGTGTCACGTGACACTGGTCGTCGCGCTGCCGTGATTGGCCGACTCAGTGACAATTAAGGAGTTATATAAGAATTGAAGACACGTGCGGTAGATAGAGTATACAAGCACCGATCAAAAACATAAGGAAAAATTTCTTTATGCTATAATGGAGCGTACGGAATTATATTTCGTATGCTTTGTCGTTAAGAGGGGTCTTTCCGTCACTAGCTTCATATAAACGTAGTTCCAATTTCATTTGAATATTAAGCAACCAAAGTCCATGAAATTTTGCAGATATATTCTAGAAACTAATATCTATGTCTGTGGTTTTCCAGATTTCTGTTAAAATAATCGGTTTCAAAGTTACGCGGTCTTAAAAATTTACATACAAATCTTTGAGCCCATGTAATTTTACAACTACATATTTTTAGAAAAATCTAAAACACCACAGACACAGATAGGTATTAGTTTCTAGAATATGACTGCAAAATTTCATGGACTTTGGTTGCTTAATATTCAAATTAAATTGGAACTACGTTTATATGAAGCGAGTGACGGAGAGAGTCCTGTTAACTGGTACTTTTTCCAAGCTGAATGGCAGAATATTCTTAAAGGTTTATATGTCTGTGTCCTGAGTAACGGCGCATCGCGGAGGCGGAATGAAATGTTAAGACACATTTAAACCTGTGCGGAGTGCAAATAGGCACGCACGTCACGTCGCATACTTTTGGCGTGTAAATCCGCTCCTCAATCCGCCTTACGCGATGCGCCGACACTCAGGACACAGACTTATACCCGTAATTCACAATCATTACTATGAGGTTTCACAGTGCGCTCGAACGCAGTGTAGGTTCCACCAATCAGATGACTATGTCACGTCAATTTACAATGATCTGATTGGTGGAACCTACACTATGCGTTCGAGCCCAGTGAGACCTCATAGTAATAATTGTGAATGCGGCCGTAAGAAGGCAGCACAAAATAAAACTTCAAGCATGTTTTTTTATCATTAGGTATATATTTTTTGTCAGAAGGTAATTAATATCGTGCCAAAACAGTAACAAATTATTAGTAAGAAAAAAATCATGACTGCATCTAGCATGTACTACAGATATTGAGAAAAACAATACTCTACACGGTCAGAAAAGGACAACATTTAACACTTATTTCACAACATTTGAACAATACAGTTGGCGTAGTACAACACTATTTTATTTTTTAAATCGTGAACTATAATTAACACCAATACGCCTAATAGATACTGTATTTCTCTACAATTTTTATTTATTTATGAGGGTAGTAACGAGCAAATTGAACTGTTAAAAATATGTATAAGCCCCAATACTTTGTCGTCTTCATGTTAAAAATTGATCTTTAAAAAATTATTTAGTATATAAGCGTAAAAAGTAATTTAAACAAAAATATTCTTCTAATTAGCTAACAGCTGCTTTTACAAAGCTTAACAAATTTTTTGTACATTAAGTATCAGTTAAAATAGTCACAATTCATTTATATAATATAAAATTTCATTGGCAAGGAATAAAATTAATGAAATAAAATTTTAGTCAGCACAAACAACAAAAATAAACATTTAATTAAAAACTTACAATAGAGCATATTGACTTTCTTCGATCGTCGAATGAATGTCTTTATAGGTTAAAAATTTATAGGTCATAAAGAGGCAAAGATGTAATAGTAAGTCATATTTTTGTACACAAGACACAACGTTTAATTTTTGATAAAAATAGTAACGTACTCATATGAATTATAATTACACTTATCAACAATAATTTCCAACAACTACTATTTGCTCATAAAGTTTTAAATATAATAAGTATTAAAATTTAGGATAACAAAGAAAATCACTTAATATTTACAATTTCTACTAAATCGTTTTTAAAATATACCTAGATATGCGTTGTTCACGGAGACGAGCTAATACCTAACGAAGTAAGGAAGCGCACGTCATTGGTAAGGAATCGTACGTTCACTTTGCAACCAAAATGTCAGTTTCATCAGTCACTTGTGTGGGGACGTCGTATCGTTTGGTATTCCTTACTAGTTCGGTATAAATGCTAGGAACGTCGAAAATAAGGCAAAGTGGTTTTTTTTATCAACTTTGAGAATGATTCAGATTCAGAGTTTAATTTTACCATCAAAACTTTGATGTTTTATTTATTTTTAAACTGCTTGAAATAATTATACAAATATCTCACAGTATTTTTATTATTTTTATATTGATACCACTTGGGTGAAGGCTGGGCAAAAGCTATAATCTATTAAATCTATTTAAGGTAATATTTTGTAGTGAGCAATATGTCACACACACTGACCAATATGGTCAGTGTCTCCATTTCATTTTAATTCATTGCGCAAGAGAGAGCACCCCTATTAGCTCATCTTCGTGAAAAAAACAAACTAAGTCTGTAAATTTTTACAACCATAGGCCGTGCACTAAGTTGAGCGCAAAAGCGCGTATCAATTTCTGCGAAATATAAGAGCACCTTTACGTGGCGCGGTCATGACACGGCCACACTGGCAACATTATTTGATTATTATTGTTCACCAGTTATACCACTTCAATTTGCACGTACTACCCACATTATAATACTGCGCTCGCAGACCGTCCTCAGAGATGACCGTTTACACTCCAACAATAATTTACCTGCGCTAAGTTCAGTCTGTCACATGCCTCTATCTAAACATTAATCACAATAATATTGGCCCGAGAGAACTCGTAGGAAATTTTGGAGAGGTGTTCGATGAAAATTATAAGGCCTCCTCTCTTACCGGTCAACCAGTAAAGTACACCTTGTGAAATTTCAAATATCATATATCTAGACTCTAAAGCCGAAATCTTTAGAGTGTACTATGACGTTTCTCAGGCTTTAAAGTTAAAACGAGATAGATTTATGTTAAAAAAATTGAGGTTTACTTTACCATAGAATGTTAACGTAAGAGAACCGCGTAGTAAACTTTCATTCATCAAAGATGTTTCTGTCATAAATCTGTCTTAATTTAATCCTATCGCTGAAAATCTCAGCTAGTGAATATAAAAAACAAAGGGGCGAAAAAATGCCGGAAAAAGACTTATTAAAAAATATTATTAACTTTAACTTCCCAACACGTCCTGTTTTCACCATATGTGAGGGTGTTACAATGGCAGATGACGGCGATCAGAAATATTTGGCTGTTCCGCCTAATATTCAAAAAGCCAAGGCCTGTTTACAAAATCAGGCAACAGGAGACCCACTATGCGTACTTTTAACTTTAATGAAACACCTCCAAATTTCCTATGGGCTCTCTTGCCATATTGTTTATATGGAGCTAACACGGAGAGAAGACATGTCAAAATATTAATCATAATAATTATATAATATTTAGTAATTCCAACTATGTCAAATGCTATTACTGTCGGCAAGTGAAAGTGAGCTACACTTAATATTATTCCTTGGTCCATGCGACATCGACAGCTTGTTGGCATCTTATGAAATAATTCTGTTCCATTAACAATTTTTAATTTGAAAAACACTTAAGTGTTGGTACTTTCTAAATTTCGATATTACACGTCACAATTACAACTAAACACAAAATAGTAAACGTACACAAAAATATTATATGGATTACCCACGTAAATCGCCTGATAATTTATCCTTCGAAATAAAAGAACTCATGACACTATAGTAATGTTTGGGGCAATAACGTAGATAAGATAGTACATATTAACATATTCGATACTTAATTCCTTATTTTTCTGTATTCTTGCAGAGAAGTCATATATGGCGCTATTGCGATGATAGCGCCATATATGACTTCTCAGAACTGCATTCAAGAAGTTTCGTTAGGTAGGTACCTATAGGTAATTATCTGAATTATTTCGTTAATTATTCCGTTTCTTAAAAAATACAGTTTTCGCCCGTGGAGCCGTGTAATATCGATAATAATCTAATACCATAGCACACCGTAAAACATTACATCGCGCTTCCAATACCATGGAATTAAGTTTTAATAAGCTCATAAAATTCGTTATTCACCACAGACAGTATATTTATTTTGTATTAATCTTAAAAACACCTAAGTATCTTTTATAACGGACAGATCCAAATATTTTTTCACATGAGATAAGGACTAGCGAATACTTTAATTCAACTAAGTCATCGTTTCTTAACTGATGTGCACCCCCTGAGCAAGTTAAAATGGAGATAACCTATTATTACTTATTTTATTTATTGGAAGTAATCAATAGGTCATTTCCTTAGTAGTTGATTAATATTTGTTTATTAATCAACAAATAATTTCGTTTAAATAGGGTGAAACAAGTAGATGATAATATCACAATCCCTAAATTCATTAATAAATTGAGAGTCTTCACCTCCAAGTTAAGAAACGACGATAACAAACACTTGTTTGTATCTACGTAGCATCGTTTAAACAACAAATAGTCATAACAAGAAACAAAATATTACAAAAAAAAACAGTATGTAAAATAAAATACACACACTATCAATCGGTTTCGAAATCAATGGCAGTGTGCAGAGTTGACAAAATGCTGGGGTAGACAATATCTCTAAAGCGAAAGTATTTGATTTTATATGTTTGTCTAGTACAAAAGCGTTGAAATATACATTCAGCAATTAGATTCTGGTGTAGATATTCAGTTGTCCACGGTAATTTAGTCAGGAACTCATACATCTTCTTTTTCTAAAGATATAAAACCTATATCTGACACCAAGAAGGTACATGCAAAAAATCAGATGTTTCATAATCTTCTTGGTATCAGTTACAATTCTTTTTTGTACCAAAAGTTATAAAAATATATCTTTTATCGTAATGAGAAATGTCACTGAACATAGCGGACTGGATGAGATTTCACACATTTAAACAGATGCAAAATTTATACCTTCCCAATACATTTCCCCATAAGAGTATAGTAACAACAGAATACCAACTTTGCGTAAATCACTTAAACTTAAACATAGAAATACATTAATGGTGTCGGGAAGAGTTAGCACCACAATAAAAACTTATTCGATATAGGTACGTATGCACAAAAGAACGATAGATAAGATGGCGCATCGTTAGTTCAGCAACAGAGCAAACCAACAGGTAAATTATAACAACCCCCTGTGCCTCGTGAGTTTAATAATTGTGCACCCACAGCGCTATCGCCTGTTAAAAATCGCACGCGTGTGAAAACTTTAGTAGCAAGTAGTGACGACCTGCGATTGTTAACAGGCGACAACTCTCGCCTTCCATACTTACGCAGTAGCTACAATGTAAAAAAACTTAATTCATCGACGCTTACAACTAGAAAAATATTTTAGAAATTCTCACTTACATTTAAGAGGAACTGGCAAAATAAATCCTGTATTTTTTCCATTACCTTCAAACTCAATTACAGAAAAAACCCGGTATTTTGGTCCGCACGTGTCGAAAATTCATGATGCCATTCCTATAAAAATTGGACAGAACCGTACGCGAATCGGCGAGTAGCAAAAATATTAGTTACGTCTATGAACGCTAAACAACCGCTGAAAATATATCAAGTCCACTAAATATCCGATAGAAAAACCGCCTATTGTTACGGCAAAACCTCGTACAAGCAACGTTAAACTTAACCAACTAAATATAGTAAGATTATAAATCGTGGTGGCAGCCCTACGCCGCGGGCTCGGCTCGAGCGCCTATCACATGTCTCGGGACTCGCCACCGTTATTGTCCACAATCATGCCTCTACGCTACACTCGCAACTTATACAGAACCTCAGCTCTAACGACGACGATCCTTAGTATCAAAAAACAGTGATTAAAACTTTTTATTAGAATAGAGTATTTGTGCAAACGATGCAAGTATTAGCGCCCGAACGGGGCCTCTAATTGTTCATAAGACATCAAAACGCCGCTCGACGGCGATACAACTAACCGACCCACATCCCGAATCGAAAGGACACCGATATTATGCTATTTAATATAAAAGTTACAATATTTCAAGAACTCTTTAACCATGCACGGCTATAAAACATGTGACTATAGATTCGTACGTAAGCTTTAGAGCCGTAACCGTCTAACTTCACCTAGTGACGAAGACTCCTAACGATATCTTTACACAACTAGCATCGTTAAAAATAGAATAAAAAAAACCGACTACGATACACAATCTTGCAGGAATATCTACCTAACAGTGAGTTAAGAATACTTTTTAGCTACTTTTTTTCTCGATCAGTTATGTTTTTTCTTTTCTATAAATATCCATTTCGTAAATTATTATCAAATTCGATAAAGCTCTAAGATTGATCCACATTCACGTAAATAAATTCTCAGACGTCTGAGACGAAACGAAGCGATCTGTATCATTACAAGGAACACTAATATTAAAAATAAACTCACTGGATAATTCCACTTTCAACGATTAACATCGAGATATAATAGCTTCTTCGGAAGCTACAGGTGTCTTTAAATTATAAGAGAAATATATTCCAGTCTTGCTAAAGGTACTTCCCCTAAGCGCATTCTAACGCGAAACTAGCTTCATCAAACTAGCAGTATCGTGCTTTGTACATTTAGGATTTTAGGAGCAAACTAACTATAATAGTTAATAACACTTTACTAGTATTTGTTAACAGTTACCATAAGAACGGGGTCCTAAATAGTTCTTTGCAAGAACGCTATTAGTGTCTAGATCCAATAAAATATTTCGTTTATAAAATAGCTGATAAATAAACAATACAAAATATTCGCTACCAAACTCGAGCAATTTCACTATCTACGAAAATCTAGCGTTTATATAATTATATCGATTTATAAGGTAATTGGTTATACGAGTACGTATATTGTGTATCGGTAGCGTAAAAGAATTCTTGAGCAATTGACGTGACGCAACACCTGCAAGCGGCGCCCAGCGTCATGCGACATAATATTATTTATATGGGATTTTGACCAGATACGCCATTTAAATATAAAATGTATACCGCAAACATTCAACATATGAATATTTTAACATATTATTTGGACGATTCAAAGTCAAGTTGAAGAAGTCAAGTTGCTTTTTACTTTATTTTTTTCATTCTTGTCCCTTACACTTGTTATTTATCATTCGCGACACAAGAACTGTTTCTTGTGTCGCGATTGTGTACTACCACTTTTATAAGTTACACCGATGTACCTGCGCAGAAAGATGAATTTTACTTTGAATGGCGTGAAAATATCTCAGCCAATCATAGCGCCCGTATGACCGCTATTGGTTGTTGTTGGCTCCCGCCATATTTTGTACGCGCCAATTATGAGTTAGATATCACGAGTTTTAAAATCACATTCGGTTTTAGTCGACGTTAGGTTGCTGTTTTCTGCGCAAGCGAATTTTGCCGATGCGGCTTATGAAAGTGGTAGTTAAGAACTAAATTGAAGTCGAATTAAAAATGTTATTATAGAGGAATTTAGTAGATAAATAACTGGTTCGACTCACCAAAGCAACATTGTTATTTAAATTTAAAGAATTCTTTTATGTTACCGATCATAATGGTGCTGTCCACATTTTATGGTACGTTCACACTGTGGGCCAACGCAGGCAAATACAGGCAAGCGCATAGATTAAAAATCACAAAGGTTCCTTCATGTTTGGGAATAACAGAGATCAGTAAGATTAGTATGACAGCGAGGAATTCTAGGATAAAATTTAAAAAGATTTGCAATATTTTGTCAAATTAGGTATTCCCAGGTGTTGATAAAAGAATTACAATACAAGATACATAGTCGTAGATATTTTTAATATCAGACATTTGTGCTATGGCAATGTTAACTCCATTTTTGTGTAACATTGTGTTGGGACACAAATGTTACCCAAAAATATACGTATCTTTGTGATTTTAATCGTAGTGTGAACATACCATTAAACTTAATAAAATAAAACTATGTTAGTGGCCAAATTTCTAGATTCATTCACATCTGGAACATTTGGCATTATCCTACAGATAATACATAATATAGACAGCGCATAAACTTAAGTCCACAGATAAAATACATTTTTTTTAAATATAGGACGAACTTTTGACATTAGGAAATATAGAATCACTTAACATTTAATATACCGTAAGCGTTCATTCTATTGGTATTAAGTACTGAATGATTTTGGTTTAGTATCTTTCATACTACATCATGGACTTAGGACAAATTCATTATAATTAGGAATATATCACACAATTCTTATAAGATATGCTGTTATAAGCGTTGGTCACATAGAAATTCAGAAATTCATATGCTATAAATACGTTAGCGAATATATTATTAAGAGAACTTAACTTGTAAAGGACTATCTCATTTTAGAGATGAATGCAAGAAGCGTGGTTTATTAATAGTGTGGTGAGACAAAAACGTGAACAGTTAGTTAGTTAATTTGGAAACGTAAGATGACAAGCTAATATTTAATTCCCCTTATATGTTGAATTTCTATACGTATAAACAGTTCAATTCATTACCAAGGTCTGCAATTTTTTTGAGTTCAAATATATTAAGCTGGAAAATGGAAATGTAAAAGCACGGCATAACATGCTACGCCAGCATATTTCCTGTTTTATTTTGTCATTTATTTAATTGAGCTTTTTGAACAGCAACTAAAATGTCAGCCCATACTCCTTATTCTCAGATAGAACTTTATTTAATGTAATCCCGTCTTTACACCATTACAAGAATAAGATAACTGAAAATCAAAAAACCCCCGACAGAAAAACCTCTATAAGACAACAAGAAAGCTGAACCGATTTTCTTCCATCATAGCTAAGAAACACTCTCGATCAAGCCACCTCTCAAACAAAAAAACTAAATTAAAATCGGTTCATTCGTTTAGGCGCTACGATGCAACCGACAGATATACATGTCAAACTTATAAGATCCCTCTTTTTGGATCGGGGGTTAAAAAGACGATTGTTTCGACTCACGTTTATGTCCCAACCAAACGTTTTTGGAACGAAATGCACCGAAAGCTTAGTCTATGCTTTATGGACGGAAGGAACGTTTTGAGCTAACAAAAGTACGGGTAGTAGTCGATTGGTGCGTCTCATATATGGAAAAATACACGCTAATCGCACGACGCCCCGCGACCAAAAAACACTGAACACACCCGACGCTACGTCGCGTCGAGTGACATCTTTCTAGTCATATAAATTGATTTGATTGAAGTATTATGTCGTTTGGCATCGGGTTGGGTGGCGTGTTATAATCAAGCGCAAGCCACACTGCGAGCTATAGATTTGCTTGATTTTTGACGATCGACTCGCGTGATCGATATGTAAGCAACAGACAATCGCTATCGTATTTTTTGTCGATTACCACTATGGTCTGTGAATCGTTTTTGGCGATTAGCAAATCAATAAGTGACGTATTTTATAATCTTGATATTCATTCATTGTTAACAGCAACGATCGATAAAATCGAATATATATCTGTAAGAAGCTGACAGATCTTAAGCCTAGTTCGGACTACATTAGTGTTTTAGTCAAGTAGCGAGTAATTTAGTAACTAAATGAGTCTGAACACCAAAAACTTAGTTGAGTAGCTTAGTAAATTATTTAGTCGAGTCGATCCATTTTATTCTATTTTTCGGTCTAGTAGCGCCCCCCACCACTTCTAAAATACTAAATTAGTTGGAACTAGCCTTTATTGATCGTCAAAACACATCATTTCGAGCGACAAAAATTGAGCAAATCTGTAGGCGTAACTGTTAATTTAGAAAACTTAAACCTGCTATTAAATGATTGCTCAGTTCCGTCAGGAAATATTATTTAGTACCACTTTTTACGTGGCTACTGCTAAATATACCCGAATCATCTGATTTTTCTTTATTTAGTAATCATTTCCATCAACCGTGATTTCCGTTAATACTAAACTGGTATTTCGTATAAAAGACGGGCGTTGACTGGTCACTAGATCATTTACATAGTTTTACGGTGGTATTAGCTCGCGTAGCTTAGCTTAACTCGCATAGTTGATTGAAAACTAAGCTAAGTAAGCTAACTTAGTTCGCGGTGTGGCCTGCGCTTTATGTCTCCATCCTCATCTTATTTAAGACTCTTTCAGTATAACCTGCATAAAAGGCAAACAAAGAATTGACAACTTTTGCTGTTTTATAAAAATTTTACTAACAATACCTTCACAAGCTTTCCTAGATTGTCTATTATGTAGATAAATGGCAGTTTTAAATCGAAATGTAATAATCCATTTTAGGGAGTATATTTTTTTAGTAAAGATATGTCATATTTTGTTACTTATAGGTAAGTCAGTAGATGCCAAAATTTAATTTCGTAAATAGGTATTAGGTACAACTATGTAATTTCGTAAATACATATTATGTTTAATTATAAATCTATATCGAAGTAAATAGGTACATATAGTAATAAGTATTAAAATGGAGGTAGTTGCCAGTTTTTTGTTCATCTTTTACGTCGCTTATATTGAAGATTTAGTTTATTCCAAAGTTCACAGCCGTCATACCCTAAAGCCACGATTTTTTTGCATTTTTAAATTTATGTATTATATTTTTTTAAATAATTTAAGACATGCCGTGTCTAACTTTTACTTAGCATTTTGGCAAATGACTGAGCAATAGAAGGTTAAGGTGAACACTTTTCTATTGTTTTAGAAATATTTTTGAGAAACTAAGACCATTAGTAATTTTTTTTCAGTGTGCATAAAGACCCGGCCTAACCTTAAAGTTAAGTTTCTCCAGAACTAATTAAATTTCTTTCGTTTTAATTTATAATAGGTAATTTTTCACCCGTTCATATTCGCCCTAATTTAGACGAATTTCAAAATAAAAAGCGACGCGCCAACTAACAAAGTTCATTTTTAAAGGAAGCAGTTGCACACCGAAAATTTTCTAGTACGTATTATATTCATATTAACTTTGCCGTCACCTAAGCAAGCAATATTTCATAGCCACCGTAACTCAACGGTTTATTAACAATTATCTACAAAAATAATATTAGGTAAATAAATTCATCTGTCAAATGAAAAATAAATAAAGAATATCAACAACCTAAAGCTGAGGTTATATCGTAATCGATGCGGCGATAAGAGTGCGAATTAATAAGTGTTGTTGCTAAGCAAAGCGATCATATTCGTAAAGTTTCCACTTTACAAATATGAAAATAACTTCGTAACTTAAGTTACAAAGTTTGGCATTTATTGAAATTATTATTCCTAACAAGAAATTAGCACACTATAAAATCTTTTTTAGAGATTAGTGATCACGTTTGGATGTACTTAAATATTTTTAGTGGCATATTAACATTTTTCTTTTTATTTAGCTAGCAAAAAAAGTGTAAGCGCAATGCTCTGTAATATTTAGACATGCATTATTATCGCCTTGCATCGCTCACAGTATAACCAAAGCCTATTAAATTTTTTCGCTAAATTCATAACATTTTTTTTACATATCTCTTACATTTCACACCAAGAAAACTGATAAGCGTTAGAAAGGACTTTGAGGTAAATAGTTACTATAATATGGCAACAATCAAGTGAAACTCCAATTTTACCGGCGTTTGAAATGATACAAAAAAAAAAAAAACAAGAAATACAATTTAAACTACCTACTAAAATTAGCTAAGAAACTAAATTATTGTGCTACACGCATATAACAGGATCCCTAGAACTCCAAAGTCAGGGCACACATTGACTTGGATTAAAGTTGCTTAAACCGATATAAAATTGTTCTGTCTACGACTCACAGACTACGATAATACTGTAGAACAACTTTGATTTAGTATAGGGATCCCTTATAAGATCAATAATCGAAATATTTGACTAATTCTAAAACTTACTATGTGCGAATTCATTGTACTAAAATAGTTTTCTTTATATAAACAACGGAAGTGATTTTATTAATGGGGTTGGTATCATCAGTGGGATGGGCTCGTATGGCGGTAACGAGTTCTTAATACTACAACATTGAAATCACATCGAAAACGGGCTATCCGTAACACTGGATATTTCTGGACTAAGACTAACATTTAGATGAATTAACGCCTACACTATTTGCCCTATGTTAGGCCTTTGGAACGTCTAGTCCAGTGGTTCTCAAACTGTGCGCCCGGGCGCGATATATAGCCAGAAACACAAGATTTTTAACTGCACGGCAGGCTGTCACACTTCACACTGAATGCGTGGCACATGTACAGTCAGCAATAATGCTACCTTTGCACCCGTCCATAGTCTCTTGTACTGGCGGGCGCAAACCAAGCTTTGTTGCTGACTGTATATACTATTTGCAATGCAGTTCAATGCACGATTCGTATTAAGCATGCCACTTTGCAGCTCGAAGGAGCTTTAATCATTTGCTGAGATTTCGGAGTTTATCTGCTTGTTTCCTAAAGGCGTTTCAAAATCTACTAATAATCACAAAGTTTGGGAACAACTGCACTAGAATTTTATCGCTACAGTGTGTAACGTCAAATTGAACTAACTACGTGACACAGTTTGGGAGACCGTGCTTTTAGATAAATAAAACATTCGTTTTCCTTTTTCGGCGAATGCCTCAAATATTGCCTACCAACCCCCCCACAAAAATCTAATAGTCAAACAAATAAATATAAATAACACTATTAAATAATAAAAAAACGACAAATTAAAAGCGATAAAATCAACTTTTTAAACTTCATTTGTAATTTTGTACAATATCGCATAATATAAGACGATGTCCAAAATGCATGCGTTAGTAAAACAGATTAAAGTTGATTGCGTATTAGGGGTTAATAAAAAACTTTGTGACATAAAAATATAGCTTATCAGTACAAAATATGTTTAGGTTACAGGTAAAGTTACATTTACAACATTCTATAAAATGCGGCATTTTATAAATAGTCTGTGTGGTTTTTAAGAAATTACGTAGGACTAATATAAATAATTAAAATGCCAGTTGCACTAAACGTAGTGTAATCGTTTTTGCAATTTTTCTCCGCAGAAATATGCACTGAATTGATTTTTATTGAATTTTCATCAGTCGTTCCATTGAATGTCTAAATTATACACATTACCCGTAACAAAGTTATAGATATTTTACAGTGTCCTCGAAATATGCAATCTTTTTAATCTAATTAAAATAAATAATTAATTAATTATTTGTTCTGAAAACGTTAAACACATTTAAACTTAAAACCTAGAATGGACTAAGAATGGAAGAAACTGTGGTTTTGGTTTCGTCTGCCATTTATAACAGCAGTAAAAGTGATTTTGTGCTTTAAAATTAAAGCGTCTTTTTATGCAGTTCTTAAATATTTATATCTATTGTTATTGTATTGGATCAAATAGTCTTCGTCTTTTATAGAGCAATACTTTCAAACGAAGATGTCTATTTTACTTTAAGCATGAGCATGACCAAAATGTTTTAGAGAACCTAACAAAAGTTTGATCAAAAAGAATGAGTGACAAATTTTGAGCAAAAAACAGACATGCATGAGCAAATACTTTCTTTTCAACCTCATTAATGACATATAGGAGAGCGAGTATAGCAAAAAGTTAGCTCTATAGTGATAGGATCATCATAACCTAGGTTAGGCTAGGTGTAAACAGGTTCCAAAATATACTGAGTTCGGAAAGCTTGAGACATAGTGCAATAAATCTTGGTAGAACGAATATTGAGTAGTGAGAGCTAGCAGTTTTTAAAATTATGTCACTAGAAGTTTTTATAAGTGTAAGTATAACGTACATTTACTGCTGCAAAATTATAGCATTGGGGGGGGGGGAATGTGAACAACTAAGAAGAGTATTTTTTTTTGAATATTTTTTCATATGTGAAAGTGAAAAGTTAGTATCAAAGTCAATAAATCAAAATAAAATTCAACGCTCAATAAATTAAACATATTTATGATAGCTGGTGTTCACCCCCGTTTACATTTACCTTGGATGAGTATATTATATGAAAAAATGAATTTGTTTAGCATAGACCTTCATGTTTGGAAATAAAAAGTATTGCTATATCGCAGACGATAACCTATTTTTAAGCTTTTATACTAATCTATTATTTGAGGAACTGGCAATCAATTCATTAATGTTACCTAAAGCTTAATTTATTAAGTTAAAACATATTTGATAAATAAAAAACTAGACGAAGGAAATAATGGAAAAAAAACCTCTAAGAAAACAAACCAACCCTAATATTAATTTTCAATTCCATAAATCAATTCGCCCAAATTCTAACCCTAAAAACCTTACACAAATTCATCAAAATCGTTTCATTTTATATGTGCTACACTTACACTACTAGTTATATAACTTCATTTATTTATATATTTGCACGAATTTCGATAATAAAATAGAGTCAACTAGGTATTAAGAAACATCACATTTTTAGTAAAGATTTATCTGGTGTGAACGAAAATCAGACCTATTTATAGATATTTAATAATACTATTTACATAATACGCTAGATAAGCTGTGCCGTACAATTTGACAGTTCTTTTCCGAGCCGATTCGAAGCGCCCCACCGAGCATACCGGGAATATTTTGACATTTGACACAAACCATTAAAAGTGTGTATCAAATGTTGACAGATGTCTCATCACTAACATTTAGTTACGAGTACATAATGGCGATACTCAAGTTGCTTCAAAAACACGTCGTCAATCGCAGATCCAGCGTACTATATAAATAGTATTGTTACATATCAATGGACCTATTCCTAAATATACCAATTGATTTTTATTTATTCTGTCAAATTCACTTCATTTAATTCGAAATAAATTTATCGTCGCCTTTAGTTGCCAATCACAATGACTAGATATTATAGCACATAGTGCTTTGGGGAATGATTATAATTAAATAAAAACATGTATTCAAACAATTTTCTAGATGATTGTAAAACGTATGTCAATCACATTTAATGATTACACTTTTTACTCAACGTCAAGAGGTAAATCAGTTCTAAATATAGTAATTCTAAGTGTAAGTTTTCAAGTTAGCTTACGTGACATGTGCGTTGACATAAATCTGTACGTATCACAGAAATGGACATTTTTGTGCCGATTTGAAGCACCTTAAAATTGACACAGTGCGAAATGGTATTCGTGCTGACACTACAAACGACAAATTTATCGCAACAGGCTTATCACGGTAGTTACTTTGAAAAGTCACACTAGGGCATCTATTCGTAATACGCACATGGTTTTACAGTTTTCGCTCACACCTAGCGAATTTGGCAAGTAAGTCAAACCAGCCATTTCCTTATGACAGACGTAAAGACGTAACACATTTATATATTTATAATATAAAACCTCAGCCAAGCACGATTAATAAATTACGCAAGGTATCAGATACGCATACGAACTAATCTACACACATCCTATTTCAAATAGAGTAACATATATTTTTTAATATATTAACTATCCTGGTCTCTCATACCTGTAAGTGTATATGAAAAACACTTTTTATAATTCTAATAAATATTCGAGTCTGTATGTAAATGCACGGTTATTTTGTTAATTTTAAAAAGTGTACTTCATATTATATTTTTTTTAATAAATTTACTGTTGATATGATAATTATTTAGGATTGCAACGACCCCATTTAGAATTTGTTTTTCAAGCCCCTATAGACTTTGCAACGCGGAAATTACGGAATAAAAAATATTAGATACGTAAAACTTAATGGTCTCGTTCTAAAAGATCAATGTCATTAGTTGTTCAGGAAATTGAGGGGCCTAAATACTTTAGAATAATTATTAAACTAAATGCGGAATTCGTAACTCATTTCGCGTTTTCCTAATAAAGGCTTGTCAAATTAGCTAGAATATCAACCTCATAATATATTAGTATAGCATTGATATATATTGGGTAAATCGTTAATAGAAAGGCTGTAGCCGTCTGATAAGTGTTTGCTTTCGAGGGATATAAATGCTAAATTTACTTAAAAACCTGTTATTGTGGAAAATTGGCTGCATTCGATCTAAAACTAACGAATATTGTCAAGGGGACGCAGTGAGTAAAAAACGTATAAAACTTTGTTGTCGTTTAAAAAAGTGTTAGCCTAGACTATAAAATTTGAACGTAGCTCAGCAGTGAATTATTAAAGAGAATAAATGTTAACATCACAGTGAATTAGTCTTGGATTTTTTTAGTTTAAATGCAGCCAAGTTTCGACCCGTTCTCAATTCATTTTAAGGTCATTTTAGAGTGAAAACCTCTTCAGTACCTTCATAAAACAAATCCCTGTAATACTATAACTTAATAACTTAATGTGAATTATTTTAAATCAAGTCACAACTATAAAGATTCGGTGCTATATTTTCTTAAGTCATTATGCTATGTCTAGTTATTAAGTCTTGCACTGAAATGGACTTATACAAATACGCTGGAAGAGGTGTGCCACATAAAATGAAAGTTCTTTTTTGTGCCGATGTGTGTGATCTTTTGTGTGTTTGATTCGAAGACGCAACGAGCAAACCGGGAATAAAAATTGATACTTTGTTTCAAATCATCTTTGTGTTGACAGATGTCATCACCATCTAATTCAGAGTACTCTCACTGCTTCTATATGGGTCAAAATGGCGGTAAATCAAAAACAGACCCATTTCCAGCATACTTGTATTAGTAGAGGTCAGTGGAATCTTGACAGAACGACTGCACTTGGACTGCAAGCTGCAAAAATGCAGTTGAGTTGCAGTCGTATCACCTGAATAATAACTGTCCCCACACTGCACTTTTGCAGGTTTACAGTCTAAAAAAGCAGTCTATCTGTATTTATAGACCCTGAGTCATTATTTCATTTCTTAACCATCCAAATCTTGTATTTAATAATATTTATTTAATACAACAAATACATATTCCAAATAGTCTTGATTTTTCCTTACACTTCTCTTTTCTTATCACTTTACTTACTTTACAATCGAATTATCACACTGGAAATATAGACATTTGGAATATCCAATCTGAAAATGTTAACCTTTTAATATTTTGTAAAAGCAAAATTCACTTTCCCCATACATAATAATTTCTGTTAAGCTGGTTTTATAAATAAGTGGAATTAAAAAATCTATAAAAGTGAATTGAATATTTTTCACTTATATCTATGAAAGTGAATTTTGTTCTCGACTCTGAAGCTGTTTTTAGTTTTCGCTCTAAAATTGATACAAAGTATTTATGTCCGTAATAATAAGTCATTTCAAAAATAAACGTGTGGACGAATGTACTATAAAAATGTATATCACGTGATTTATGCATTGCATTTTCCCCCCAAATATACAGTAATTTCATAAAAATCTTGTAGGTATTGCTGTTTGTTTGATTTTTTAATTAAAAAGAAAAGCGCTCGTGTGAACCACACCGTTCACACGGGAACTTTTTAAACGCGTGTTGAAAAGTAATGGATAAACACAAGCCCAAATCAATTAAACGTTTGGAACGAAAATACAATACTGTGAAATAAAAAGAATCAGTGTGAACACATCTTTTGGAAATCCTATTTCTGTCATTCTATCGCGCGATCAAAAATCGCATAGCCAACGTAAGATAAATATATTTTTTAAAACATGTAACACTAAAACTTTGTTTTATTTGTGTTTGTGAATCCTATCATGTTTTGTTGTGTACTGGTTTATGTGAAGTGTAATAAGTGTTCCTTCATTCACAAGAATATGCTAATACTTTGAGATAAAATTATTATTACGGACGTAAAATTGACATGTTGAAGGTAAAAAAATGTATTTCATACATTTAATTGATAGGTCCGGCGGCTAAGTAGTGATATGGATGCCTGTTATGAACGAACCGATTGTCGTACCTCTGGTTTCTTTGGTAGAAGTCGTTCCGCTGGTTCACTTTCCTATAGTTCTGCGTTCTGCGTTGGTTCTTCTCTTTCTCTGTCTGTTTGTTTGATTGTTTTTGGTCGTGCTCTTGTTTTGTTTCGCTTTTCGCTGGCTGACTTTCGGTGGATGGTTTTTCCTAAAAAAATAAGTAACATGTGAATCAACATTTCCACATTAATATGTAAGTTAGATGGACAATATGCAAGTGAGATGGACAGTCTATGTTAATGAGATGAACGATCTATATAATTTAGATGGACGATCTGTACAAGTGAGATGAACAATCTTTATAACTATATAAATATAACTATATATATATCTATATCTATCTATATATATATATATATATATATATATATATATATATATATCTATATATATAGATCTATATATATATATAGATGGATGATATAATCTGTAAGTTGGAAAGTTATGGGGATGATCTATGTAAGTCAAGAGACAATCTGTGAAGATGAAGTTACCTCCTTTTGCTCTTGCGGCTTTGGCTTGGCGTTGCTGGGGGTGCTGGCGGAATTATCTTGCGCCTTCGGTGAAGCCTGCGCCGTCAGCTGCGGTGAACTTTCGCCCTAAAACATTTTACCGTGCATTTACATATTCACTCTCGAGACCCGTTCGCAACTGAGCATTAAGAGGTTTGTCAAACGCGTATTTTTGTACTGTGGCTGGCTTTACAATACATAACACGCTCTAGGTTTTAGTACTCACGTGCAAGTGTGAGTGTGAATGCGGAGCGAGCGCGACGGTGAGTGTGAGATCGCACCACATCGCACAGCGAGCCCGGCGTGCGCATACGCATAGTTGCTTCACCGCGTCCGCTAACTGTAAAATGGCTGCAACGACAAAAAAATACCAATTACGATAATTTAAAAGAAAATCAGAAGCGAAGCTATGTATTTTTCAGTGAAAGTAGTTTTGACCAAACTAGACTATACTGGACCATCCAGTTCAGTCCGGTCCAGTCTAGTCACTCAGCCAGAAACAGAAATCAAGTAAAATATGAAGTTGCAATCTCGTGTGTGTCTTGGGTGACCACGATGACAATTAACTATGTGAAAGTACTAAGCTAGTACTACATAAAATGTAGGCTACAAAATGTTGATGTGTTTTTGCTGTAAAATGATGCACTACTCATCACCGCCATGAAAGAGTTTTGCATAGTGCTCTACTCCCTTCTTTTTACAGCTAATGACCAAGCAGCAGCTTTACTTCCGACACCGTTCCTTCTACAACATGCCGCAAAGGTCAGGAGATGTACCATACTCGTGCCAATTAGCGTAAAAATGTCACTGAGACATTAACTTCCCCGAGGCACATACGAGAACCAACTTCTTATTTTACTTGATTTCTTCATATGACTGGACTGGACTAGACTAGACTATCCAGTCCAGTCCAGCCTAACTAAATGGATTCGAAATATCAAAAAGTCATAGTGACGATGGCGTACTCACGGTCGCTTCGCATGTACCGCGCGTGCGCAGTGTGCGGCGCCAGCTCTCGCCGACGCGCGGCCTGCACGCCCGCCACCGCGTTGCGCCACGCCAGCATCGCGCTCTCCACCTCGCTGTGAGGCGCGCTAGAATTGAATAGTTGAGGTTAATTATTCAGCAAGATCACCTCTTTGTGGCCTGCTTTTGAATGTGCCAAGCTTTAGTCATATTTAAGGGTTTTCAACTCCCTAAGCAATTCAGTGACTCACCTTTGTACTCTTTCCAACAATAATTATTATGAATAGACTTACACCTCCGCTCAGTCCCTGACATCATCCCTCCAGGTGGCGGGGTCGAAGGTCGCGGGGTCGGTGCCCTTTTCAACTCCCTAGGCAATTCAGTGGCTGACCTTTACCTACTCTATCCAACAATAATTCTGAACAGACTTACATCTCCGCTAAGTTCTTGACATCGTCCCTCCAGGTGGCGGGGTCGAAGGTCGCGGGGTCGGCGCCCGCGTCCTTCTCGGCAGGTACGTTGTCCTGGCCGCGCTTTAATACTGTGATCTTGCCGTCCTCCGGCCTATTTGGCTTCTTGTTCTGAGCGACGCACACGCTCGCTCTCAGTGTTTCCATTTTACCCATCAATGTCAACACCTGGAATAATTGGGATTGTGGCTATGTTAAAAAGAATATAATTTAGAAGTAAGTACGAGAGGTGTCGCATTTTCTCCATTATTTGTACGATATTATATTCAGTTAGCTATGTAAGGATGGTATGTTAAAACCTAATAGGATAGGTATGGTAAGGTATGATGATGATAGGATGGATGATAAGACCACCACCACTCACCATCCCTTAGCATGTCCACAGTGATACCATCAACCCTATTGGGTCAAAGGGCACAGGGATAGAGTAAGACGATGAGATCGCTCGCCCAGGGTAGGCGAGGGCGAGCCGAGCTTCATTGCGATTTCTCTCCCGTTCTATTATCTCCACTATTTGTAGCATCCGTTTTGGGAGCTATAGAAAATGTTCGATGTGTATCTATCTACATTCAACAAACTCACCTTAGTATGCTCCCTTAGCATGTCCACAGTAAGACGATCAACCCTAGTGGGACAAGGGGGTAGCCTGGGCACAGGGATGGAGTTAGACGATGAGACCGCTCTCCCAGGGTAGGCGAGGGCTAGCCGGGCTTCAGTACGTTTCCTCTCCCGTTCCAACTGTCTCCACTGTTCGTAGCACGCATCTAGACGAGCGTGGAGAATGCTTGATGACGTGGCTGCCCCTCTAAATAATCCATACTTATATTTAGAAACTAGTAGTGTTACTTATTATACTATTGTTTAGACACATCGCAATCATTATTTGAAGTGATTAAACATAATATGTCCCCTACATATGTTTAAAAATCTCTAATTTGGAAACCGAGTTATTAAGGGCTGTTTTGTGCATTTTCGTACCCTATGGTCCCCCACCCTGTGTTAATCACTTATCCATTTAAATCAAAATGCCCAGTAACGGAAATAGCGGGATATGTTTTGAAAAATTCTCCAACTTATCATTATGAGGTATAACGTACCAATAAAGAAACGTAACAAACTATAGGTACACAAGAATACTGTGTGAGAGCGAATGATCGCAGTTCTTTTCGATACATTTCATTATTGGCATTTCCTAATAAACAGATTTTGAGCTGGGGTATGACGTCAAACCCAGGTGCCACATCAAATGTTTAATACAAAGTGGTCTACGCCACATCTATGTTCTATAAAAATGTCATAGGTTGAGTGTGACTGCCACTGCAATGTTTGCTCATTATCATTTCAAAACACGCTCGATCTATTTGTCCTTATCGAATAATATCCAAGCTAGTTTGTGGGCCGCGATCCAATGCATGCGCTTTTCCGTAAATATACAGATTATTCGACTATAGCATCGCTAAGTTGTAGAATATTGAGGTCACAGTGGCTTATATTAACATTTGATTGACAAAACGCTCAGACTGAAGTATTAGACTGTTCCATCTTAGGCTGCATCATTATTTGCCAGCAGGTCTGATTGCAGCCAGCTAGCTAAACAAAGATTAAGATAGTAAATAATATTGAGCACTAAAATCTTAATATTTTTAATTCTAAGTGGAACTATAGACTGCCTGTGGTATTTAAGCAATAAATGAGACAAGATCAGATAAAATGCGGTTTCTAATTTTTTTTACATACTTACCTAATATTTCTCATAGCATAGAAGGGAGCTAATATGGGTAGATCCATCATTGGTGATGGCAACACAGGCGGTGGAACGGGCGGGCTGGGACCTAGCAATGCACCTAAACCTGTAAATTTTCACATTTATAAAACAGAAATCTTTAATGTAACGCCAAAACAATTTTTTTTAAACAGAACAATTTTATTTCTTACCAAGATTAAATGGAGTATTTTCATGCAAAAAAGATACATCCACATTCAACGGATTCGGCGGTGGTCGGTTTCGTATTAACACACTCATCTGTCTGGCCAACTCTTGCTGCCTTAGTAAATTTGCGGCAGCATTGTCTCTCCCTAAATTATCGAAATTCGTTCGTTCCACGTTACCATTACCTTGAAAACTCTCTCGCGGTAACAATTGATTTATATCTCGCCTTTGGAGAAATTCGTTCTGCGGATGGAAGCCGTTCGGCTTGAAATTAATCGAGTTCGAGTTCGCTGGATTCGAGAAATCGTAGTTCTGGTTCATGTTCCGATCGGTCATGGGGGACATCATGTCGTTAAGGTAGAACCCGTTCTCTCCGTTGAAACCTTTCATAGGAGGTTGTTGCTGGAAGTTCCTGTTGTTGAACAAGAGTTTGTTTCTTTCTTCTTGCATTTTGTTGAAGTCTTCGGTCTGATAGCCGTTCACCTCCATTGGCATTTTAAAATCATTGTGATTCTGTAGCAAATCATCCCGTACTCGATCGCTTAAGTTTAATTGGTTCAAGTATGCGAGCAGATCCGTCGAATCTTGACTCTGATCTTTCAAATAACCATTCTCGAATTTGTTGGGAAACCTTTGTGCATTATAGTGAGCTGTGTCGTAATTCGAATTGAAATTCATGTCTAAATTGAGACTGTTCGGCCGGTTGAAATTGTTGGCGAACATATTCGGCTCCGGGAGAGAGTTTCTTTGGTTGGGCTCGAAAAAATTGTAGAATTTCTCGTCGTATTTATTGGGACTAGTGAACTGGGCACCTCCGATCTCTTGTGCGGCGAGTCGGAGTAAATTCAACTGCTCCGGAGTGACCGCCTCCGTTTCGCTGATTGGGTCCATGAGGAGCGGGTTAACATCATTTTCGGGATAATTGACATAACCGTTCGTATTAAAGCCATGTTGGGGTTGGGAGTTGAAGTTGTAACCACCCAGTTGATCATTGTAGTTGTATGTGAGGTTGAGATTTTGGTTGTAGTTATATGGAGATAGTGAGGACATAAATGAGTTTCCTGCATCATTGTTGGGGTAGTGGTTTAAGCTGGGCGGTATGCTGTTTATACCTTTTTCCGGTGGCGGTATAGTGCTGAAATAGAATAACTGTAATTACAAACTTTGCCCCTATATTGAAGACGAGAATATACAAAAATATTAAACATCTTTGTTCATAAAACGTGCCCACTTTTCTTTTCCCCAGTAAATCATAGCTGAGAAATCCTTTGAGACAAGGCTTTAGTATTGTGAAACATCGGGAAAGCTTCTGTTTCGTAAATGATATTATGTAACGGCGGCGGCAACACTAAGGCGCAACGCACACCTGCAGCAGAGTGGAGTGGAGCTGAGGCGCAACGACTTTATTGATAGTGAATCAAAACAAGCTTTATCTATTCACTTTAGGATTATAGCGGGCTTAGGCGTGCTCGCAACCTTTGGGTCTTCATACTTTGATTTCATTACTCTTTTTTCAATCGCATGTAACATAAAGTCGAGTTTAAGTTCTTCATCAAAAGACTTAAGCTCCACTCTAATCTGTCGGTATGTGTCGTACCTAAAGGGGCTAAAGTAATTAAGAAAACCTACTTAAAAGTAATTAAGAATACCTACTAAAGCGATTGAAACCAGTGATTTGATTAAAGTACGACACTAGGTACCTAATAATTTTCTAGTCTTTTAGGATCTTAAATCTTGATATAGGTTGAGTGCGATATCTTGGTATATCTACCACAAACTTCCTTTCGCAGATTTAGCAATAATATTTTAATATTCTTTTGTAATATTACTAACAAAAGCTGTTTGTTATCAATATTTTTTTAAAGTTACAATATATTCAGTTCTTTGTAATCAGTCATGTCTGTACATTGTGCGATACTGAGAATAGATACATACATATTTGAATCTGCAGTTATTGATTTATGTTGTTGACGGAAATGGGTTATTTTTACGCAAAAGTTCAAGGCGAAAAAATACTGCGTACATACTTGCTCCGAGTCTGTTCTGAATTTTGCCCTGTTTATGTCAAGACTTGCGAAACAAAAGGGTTTTTGTTTCGCAATTCCGACGTGGAAATTGTCGAGAAGAAAAAGGCTCTGGGAAGTATTTTTTACGCAAACAGTTCCTTCGG
Organism: Maniola jurtina; assembly: GCF_905333055.1. Classification (NCBI taxonomy): domain Eukaryota; kingdom Metazoa; phylum Arthropoda; class Insecta; order Lepidoptera; family Nymphalidae; genus Maniola; species Maniola jurtina. The sequence continues at coordinate 5,963,701 of NC_060033.1, forward strand.
TTAATAACCAAGACTTAGTTAAGTTAATACTATCCAACACTAGCTTCTCCTTTCAGCAAAGGTTGCCCGATGGAGATTGCTCTAAGCAATAAGGCCGCCTTTGGACACAATTGTTTTTTTTTCTGTTTTTTCCTTTTGTATTGTGTTCCTTTTCATGTTTTTGTGTGCTTATTGCACACAAAAACATGAAAAGGAACACAATCCAAAAAGGAAGACTTCATCTATCTATCTGACGATTAAATTTCAATATCAGTTCAATTCAGTGTATCTGTAATCTGTCGATAAGTTACTGCCGAAGTTAATAATAAAATCAATTCTATCCGTAATTTGTCAATGGATTGTTTACCCAACTCTTCAGTCCTGATGCTGAAAGGCACTAAACTTCTATGCTATGGGGATTTCAGAATTTCTGATGTAAATTGATATTTTAGGGACCAAGCAAGGGCTTCATGATTAAACACCAAGTCCGAATGTCTCAATCTTGATGTGCAGAGTACACATCTAAACCATAGAGACTCAGGAACTGTTCATAGTGAAATAATATTGTAAATGTTGAGCATACACTTCATTATTGAATTCAAAGTCCCAACCCTTCAATCCTGATTCTGCAAGATACTGCATTTTTAAGTGGTGTGGATTCGGGATGCATTGCTGGTGAATTTATATTTTAGGTACCAAGCAATGACTACTTAGTACTTACACTAAAAAGCTTTAAATGTTTTTAAAGCAACTGACACCAGCAATGAGCAGTAGGTATGTGAGAGAACTCAAAACTAATTAATGTTAGTGATAAGACATCTACCAACACGAGGACTATTTGACGCAAAGAGTCCATTTTTAACCCTGGCCAGAAAAGAGGGGAGTTATAAGTTTGACGTGTGTATCTGTCTGTGGCATCGTAGCTCCTAAACTAATGAACCGATTTTAATTTAGTTTTTTTTGTTTGAAAGGTGGCTTGATCAAGAGTGTTCTTAGCTATAATCCAAGAAAATTGGTTCAGGTGTTTGAAAGTTATCAGTTCTTTTATAGTTACTGTAACCTTCACTTGTCGTGGGTGTTATAAATTTTTAATTTACACGTCTCTGAAAAAAATGCCACCTATTTTTTGTGTAGATTAGAACCACATCTCTACACAAAAAATAGCTGTCATTTTTTATGGCACAATTACTTATCTAAAGTAGTTGTATACAGTTGAAATTTTAGTGGTCTTTTTGCAGTACTAAAACGACTAATCTAGTTCGACCCTAGTCTTAAAATAAAAAATTGAGTTAGGAAATTATTGTCTGGGAATATTCGAGAACCAGTAGTATTACTTCGCCGCGTCGCTCTGCCTCAGCCCAGTGCGGTTGTAACGTGGCACTCAGCCATTACTCATGTTTCTCAAAGAATTGAGTTTGTGTCAGAATATTTCTTTCTAAGAAAAAGAGGGCCTAGTTTTCCTAAACAAAAAAGTGTAGTCGAGTACTGCTTAAGGCAATTCACTTAGTCACGGCTTCAAAACCACTATTCCACTGTGTATATCCATATCTGTGACCCACACAACAACTGCTACACAATATTATACAGATAAAAAGTCATACATACTTGCTTGTTTCTGTGGGTCCGGTATCATCGAGGATTTTTGTGATGATCTCACGGACCATCGAGTTCTCTTCTGACTGTGACAAAAAGAAAAACAGGTTTTAATAAGAATTTAAAAAATCAAAGAATGTCACTAAATTAAGAAATATGGGGGCCTAGTTGCCACAATGCATATCAATTAAAAAAAAGTTTTATTTTCAATATAAACATGCATGATACAACCTTTTCCAGAAAAACAATGAATCAATCAGATAAGCTATTAACTACATACTCATACTATCTCTTAATTTAAAAATATACATATTTTTTAAAATAACAGTTGGAATAGAAATGCAATAAAAGATGCAGCATCGATTAATGTTGTACAAATTTCTGTTTGGAATAGTTAATTGATCTATAATAATATTATAAAGAGGTAAAGTTTGTTTGTTTGTTGGAAGTAATCTCTGAAACTACTCAACTGATTTTGACAATTCTTTTACCAGTAGAAAGCTACATTATTTCTGAGTGACATAGGCTATATAGGTTCCTACAAAAGTTGTAATCAGCTATCTGTGCAAAGCCAGGGTGGATCGCTAGTTAAATATACTTTAAAAGAATAGTTAATGAAAATATTTTAACAATGGTGGGCATTAGTGTCATAATGAACATTACTGTAGCTTTGTAGACTAATAGCTCTGTGGTAATATTATAGCTTTGATAGCAGTGAAATAATAGCCACTTTATAAGCAAATGTATTAAAAATATTACACAGTAAGCACTATTTTACACTCAGACTTTGACTTGCCACTTTTTTTGATTTGATGAATAAAACATAGAGGATTGTTATGTAAAGTAAAAATTTCTAATTTATAAAGATGATTATAAAAACCTATTGTTAACATTTTTAAGATTGTAGAAGTGATGGTTACTGGTTTCTCATGTATTAGGTAGTTAATAAGTTTCATAACCATTATGTTCAGTGTCAGTTGTTTAATAATATTTTGTACATTATCCATTTACCCTTGCCATGTCGTACATATACAATAGCTGCATAGTTGTCTAACATCCCAACCTATCCCATTGTAGTGTTATCCATACCAATACATATTATAAATGCGAAAGTGTGTCTGTCTGTTACCTTTTCACTGCCCATCCACTTAATCTTTCAACGATACTTGGTTAAAAAAATTGCTTACATACTTGAGTTTAGATAGGCTACTTTTTACTCTAGAAAATCAAAGCACTTACACAGGATTTTTAACTCTTTAACCACATATACAAAGTTGTGAGCATTACCTAAGTTGTTTATAAGAGGTCAGCTGACAGCTGTTAGTTTTCAAACACTAGTGGTGAAAGACATAATTTGTATATCAAAACATACTATTTTGTCTTAATACCATGCTTAATACTTAATAATATTTAAGAATATTTTCTTACTTCACTAAAACAATTTCAGTAGGATCTTGTTCACTAACATATGGCCCCTTATTTTAAGCAAATTAATTACAACTTAATATAGTCTAATAGGTCATGATTTGAACTAATTTCAATATCATAAAAGTGGCAAAATGATTAATTAATTACTATTAGGCATAGTACAATTTTTTCAAACAGAGATGACTGGTGAGCAGTTACTAACTAAGTAAGTATATCTTGATATTATGACCTGTACCTGTATTAGCAAAACCTTACTTACTGTAAACAGGAAGGAATGCATATCTACATAGCAGAATTTAGTGGTGTTGTGCTATTACGCTAAATGATGCAATGTATGTTTAATTTATAACTGTTGTTGTTATTGACTTTGCACTGAAGGACGTCGCAATGTACGAAAATTGCTAGAGAAAGTACAATCTAACGCGTAATAAGCGCTTAGCTTTATGTGTAACACTAGGAGGCAGGAGCCATTCTTACGGGCATCTTATCGTCGAGTTCTTGATCACAATCGGAGCGCCCACGGTTGTCAATAACACCTTTTATTACGTCCTCAACGTATAAACTACATAATTCTAAAAATATTGTGTGCAGTGTTCGTATGTCATCGTTCACCTCGAAAAAATAAATAGATGTTTTTGTGGCAGCGTACGGCTATCGGTAATGCCGTAGCAGGTATTTGGCATGGTTAGAATACATTTTCAATCATCACACACGTTTGTGCCGAATATTTATGAGGTTTTCACGGAATACAGGTCAAATTGACAGGTCCAGTTGGACATTTACAACACCCATGGGAAAAGGCACTTTTCACAAACACTGATGTACTTACTTGATCAGCTTCATTTTCGATGGATTTAAACGCGTTACTATTGTGACACAAATCACTGAAGGCCATTTAAACTTAAAAAATATATTTTTTAACCACAGGACGTACAAACTCCTAACGCTAAGCCATTTTTCTATGACCTACATGTGTATAAATTGTGGCTATAACTTGCAACAGTGTTGCTGCCATGTAAAACCTACAAACTAAGAAAAATTATGCTACGTATTGGATTTAAAATTATTGTTTCTTGTTTTAACTTACTTCGTACATATTTTATGGATATAGCGTAAAAGGTTAATAAATATTGTCCGAAAATATTTTCACAGTTTGCCGCGCTTTCAGTTTTCAGTCTTTTTTTTTTAAATTGTTGTTCTAGAGTGTGTATAAATGCTGTACAAGTATAATTAAATAAAATTTCAGATTGAGAAATGTAAAACATTAGTAAAACTGAGCAAAATTTTAATTTTCACTTGTTTCAATTTGAACAATGCAAATTATACATTGGTTAAAATATACATTTTTTAGAATGGTAACTTAAGTGTTTTTTTTTTTAAAGCTCTGAGTTCTAGTCTTTTAAGCAGCCCAAACGTGATGCTACCGCCATCTATTGACAAGTTTTGAGACTACTTATTAAAAGTCTACCGTGCCCTCTATAAATGCTTTAGTAAAACTAAGTTGTAAGTATTACTTACAAGATGACGCTACATTTATTTACACAATCGCAATTTTCGCAAATCGCTAGATGGGCTGCAGAATACAGAAGATAATATTATCATGCTTCCCCTATAATGTAAAAAGTCCTAGATGTGTTTTAGATGTTAAATGTTAGATATGTTAGATGTTAAATGTTAGATATTAAAACACATATAACTGTTATAGAGGAGTCCTTACTCTGGTGCCAGTTCTTCTGGTGAATAGACGAAAAGGCGGTCATGTGATGAAGTTTTAGTTTTGTACATAGAGATATTAGTATGATACGTCCATGGTTTTGTACGTCCTAATAATAACACAAGTGTAAATTAAAAATTAACACACCCGACAAGTGAAGGTTACAGTAACTAGAAAAGAACTAATAACTTTTAAACGGCTGAATCGATTATCTTGGATTATAGCTAAGAACACTCTCGATCAAACCACCTTTTAGAAAAAAATAACTAAATTAAAATCGGTTCATTAGTTTAGGAGCTACGATGCCACAGACAGATACACACGGCAAACTTATAACACCCCTCTTTTTGGGTCGGGGGTTAAAAAATATATGAACATTTTTTCCCCACTTGCTCGTAAATTGATTCATTTCATTAGAGAAGGAGAGGAAAAGAGGACTCCTACTGCACTGTAAACTGCACTATTTTTAGGGTTCCGTACCTCAAAGGAAAAACGGAACTTTTATCGGATTTCTGTTGTCTGTTTGTCTGTCGTGTCTGTCAAGAAAACCTAGTTACCATTGACCTAGAATCATGAAATTTGGCAGGTAGGTAGGTCTTATAGCACAAGTAAAGAAAAAAATCCGAAAACCGTGAATTTGTGGATCACAAAAAAAAAAAACCTTTTGAAGTACGGAACCCTAAAAATGCATGGAGGGAAAAATTATTTGTTTGATTTTATAAATAATTCAATATTTGGTTTAGAGTTTAGACCTACCTATGTGGAGCAATGAACATAATATTATTTTGTTGATATTTCTTTTTTTAAAAGAATTATTAGCCAAGGCATGTTAATCATGACTCATGAATATCAAATATCCAACTAAGCGTAAAGCTTACGTGCTAGGAGTAGCTGTGCGACAATAGTGCAACGCATGATGGGGTTTGAACCCCGACCTTTCGGAATTCAGCCCGCTACTTAAACGTTGTGCTAATGGGGCTCAAAATAATAATAATGATGATGATGTATGATAAGTGATACCGCGGCATTTTCATTTTAAATGGCACATTCCTGTTTTGGAGGTGTCCTTCCAAATGCGCAATTTAAGTAACTAATTATTTAGACATTTATTTTAGTACTAATGACTTTTAATTCAAAATACATATAATATGAAACAGATTTGATGCTTTTGATATTTGCAATGCCCACGTTCCCCGACTGAACAGACGCTACCTAGAGTCCGCGACAGGTCGAGATGGCGATCGGGATATGGGGCGGGGGGACGCCCCACACACCCGCAATCGCACGTCACCCGCGCTATCCCGCACCGAGTTAGCTCAGGAGCTGTGCGGGTGTGCGGGGCTTTCCCACCCCGATTGCCATCTTGACCAGTCGCGTACATGCATCAGAGCAGACATTCATTCAAACAGTCATGACTGTGTAAGTGCAGGACACTATCTAATGCATCAGACCTTAATTTTATTCAAACCGTCGATTGTGTAGGTACAGTAATTAATTCGATAACTCGAGTGGGCAATATTAATCGAATCTCGATTGTCCGTCTGTATGATTACATCGCGTCGCCGCTGGAGTGCACAATCCCTTTGTGGAGGCTTGGTTTGGGGGAAATTGTATCAGTGCATGCATATTGCATACCTCTGTGCACTTTGCCCAATGTAATTGTGCTATTCGAATAGAAGATTTGCAGTTACGAAATATTATGATACAGGTAGTCAAACAGTACCTACCCACCTACCAATACCTATCTACTCCAGGATCCTTCGTAAGCAGATAGCCTCATTTTTAGATTTTAGGGATCCGTACCCAAATGGTGCCAACACGGACCCTATTACTAAGCCCCCGCTGTCCGTCCGTCCGTCTGTCTGTCTGTCAGCGGGCTGTATCTCGTGAACCGTAATAGGAAGAGAGGTAAAATTTTCAGGTCGTGTTTTCGGTCTATGATAATAATATTCTGAGCATTTAGGTACAAACAATTAACAAATAGAAACAGTCTAAACATACGTCACCTACAATTATTTTAAAATGTTCGCAGTTGAACGGATACAAATTGGATAATGGGCGCTGCAGGTAGCGCGTCCCGCTGTGACGTCACGAACAGGTGACGTTTGGACTGTCATGGCGGCGACGTGAATTATTTGGCGGGAACATTGTTTTCTATTTATCATCTACTAGCTGACTAACTGAAGCCCACGACTTTGTCCGCGTGGATATAGGTTTTAACGCGTGGAAATACCTACCTAGTTAAACAGACGGGCCTATTTATCCCGGAACTCTTTGATTTTCCGGGCTAAAAAGTAGCATAATAGGAAGGTATAGATGTATTTCACTCTACAGGTCTTCAACTAAGTACCTACCTAAATGCAAATGCCTACCCTAATGCAAAAAGTCAAGTCGATCCGTTGCTCCGTTGCGACGTGATTGAAGGACTAACCAACAAATCAACTAACCAATAACTTGGTAAACACACTTTCGCATTTATGGTAACTAGACTGGGATACTGTGTTTTTTATACGTACACAATTAAGTACTTATTTCATTTTTTTAATCCACTTTTGATATAAGTAGGTACTATGTACTTAATTACCTACCTAATGCTTGGTTTTTTCCTTAATGGGTAGTCTAAGTAGGTATACTAGGCATAATGTACCTATTTAACTCACTCACTCAAAATATTATTATTCTTTTCGAGAAAACCTGTACCTAATTGGCCATACTTATGTACTTAGTTAGCATATAAGAAACTTATTGTTTTAATTTCGCTGTAGATTTTCCTTTAATAAGTAAATAAAATGAATATAAAATAAAATGGACTTGCTAGATGATTCTCACGACTTCGTACGGTCTAGGTTCTTAAACCTTATTTATAACTGGCCAATGCCCGCGACTACGCACGCGGGGATTTAGGTTTTTCGAAATCCCGCGGGAACTCTTTGATTTTCCATGATGAAAAGTAGTCTATGTGCTAATCCAGGATATTATTTATCTCCATTCCAAATTTCAGCCAAATCCGTCTTGTAGTTTTTGCGTAAAGGAGTAACAAACATACACACAAACTTTCGCCTAAGTTATAATAGGTACCTACTTATTATTAGTGTGATAAGTGTGATTCTGTGTTATTTCAAACCAAGTGCCAGAAGACACGGTACACCTACCTAAGTAACTAAACCATTTTATCAGAGTGCCATTATCCAAATAAACGTGGCACATAACAAAATACTTTAAAACTAAGAAGGTATTCAGTATTCAGACAGCATATTATACCAAACACGGTACATATACCTACTTACCAACAACCATACCCCTGTAAAGAACCTAATTCCACAGACAATAATCGAAACTCGTTTAACGGAATGCAAAACAAAAGAAAATTGGAATAAAGAAATCAATCGCAATCGAATCAAGAATTCGCAAACTGTAAGTGAGAGTGGGATGCATAAATACAAATTCACTGCAAATAGAAAGAGGTGGAAATAGCGTTAATCCTATTGGCTTATACCGGGCGACGTTTGCCACGATTGGTCGCCGTGCTTTATTGAACTGTCACTGAAGACCGCGGTTTAGGGGTGAGCGGTAATTCGGGGGCAAAAGGGGGAGAAAAAGGTCGGAAAATGGGGTAGGGAGATGGGGGGGTCGGGTGTTTCACAGAACGGAGTTTGGCGATTGACTTGTGGGTAGTTTTTGGGGTTCCTTTGAGGATTGGAAGGGATTTTTAAGTATTGGATCCGGGAAACGGTTTGTCTATTTTGTGTCACAGATAAAAAAATGTTTCATAATAACATTTTAGATCAAAACATACACATACTCTATGTAAAGTCAGAGGAAAAGAAAATTTATACATACTTACCTGTTTAAATCGATTTCGAATCGAGGCTTTGTTATTGGTACAATTTAGACTAACAGAAAATTGATTGAAATGTCGATTAAATAATGCTAGGACAGCTATCAATTAATTAACATTATTTATTTTCACTCATAGAGTTCACTCGCTTAACTATAGCCATTTTTTGCTTATTCAGTTTTCAACTCCCCGTGTTGGGGACAATACGCAGAGAAACTTTAAGCTTTTATAAAATAACTAAGGTCTGGCTCTCCTGGGCACTCTTTCTAAAGGATGCCCGAAACGATCATTTGCAATTGACATTGCTCACGTGATTGAAGATTTCAAATGACGGGTGATTGAAGCTCCAAATGAAGGTGTATCATTTGCGCTTACTTCAGTCTGATATTGAACTACAATGAAGAAAGTCAAGTCGCTCGAAATATGATTTCAAACGCAGATAAAGCATTTCTTGCAGTTTCTACCCACAAAAAAAGAAAAGAACTAGACGTTGGTCCAAGGAATGGTATAAACTAAGAAATCGGTTCACTAATGAACATTTAGTAAGAACTCTTCAAGAAACAGAGCCGGAGGATTATAAAAACGATTGACATTTGCTTTCATTGAACGTCAATGCACAGTGCGTCAATTGCCATCAATCACCATCAATGTTCTTCAATACCGTAGTTGCAATTGACAATTGCTTCAATTCTCTTGTTAAACGATCATTTGGCATTGACAATGAGCATCAATCACTTAAAAATTGACAATCGCGATTGATTGTCTCGGGGGCCCTTTAATACCTATCAATCATTCATACCTAAGTAGTAAGTACCTACCTACCTATGTCTGAAACCTGTTTTACCTGATATTGGAGCTGTGTCCAGTAGGCTAGCTTTGTCCCGTGGGCCGTGAGTAGGTAAATAAGTAAGTACATATGGAGTAATTATTTAAAAAATAATTAGGTTCCTACTTACTTATTAAAGAAATACATGTTAGGTCGGTATACTTGAATAAATAAGTAGATACTTTCTACATTTCCAGTAACACGGTTTTTCTCATTTATTCTACAATTTGATCATTTTCGTGAAATGGATAAGAATAGATTTTATCTTTTTAGTTTCATTACTTACTTATTATAAAAAAAAGTTATTCGAAATTTTGAACCTAACTGTAAAATAATAATTTTGTATTGTGTGTACATTTTTGTATTCATATTCAAGTAAGTAAATAAAACTAAGTAGTAAGTACTTATTTTATAATAACAACACCTTCACCTAGTAGGAGGTAAGTATATTATTATGGTAGGCATTTATTCTAAACTCAAATGTCACCGATCCAAAAGCTCTGATTGGCGCACGGAACGCGGGAAAATTGTTGACTTTTCCTCTCTGATGTCGCGACGCCACGCCTTCGCGAATGTTCCCTATTATTATTGGATATAACACGATATAGGTGTTCTATGGTGTTCTATGTTCTATAATAAGTACCTATGTTATCCAGATGACTTTATGTCAAATGCCAGGTTTAGGTAGACTAAATAGGTACCTAGGTAGATAAGTTTTACAGTAAATATGCATTCTTCTTTTCCGCTACACTGTAAGTCTGTACTGTAAGTGTGCTATCTGAAACAGACTCGGTATCATCGTAAAAGAAATGAGCACTTTTTATGATGTGTACCTACCCTATAGCCTTTCATTCCCTTGACGGATCTTGACAGATAAATAGACAAAGTGATCCTATAAGGGTTCAATTTTTCTTCTATCCTGTACCTATGTAGTTTGTTAACTTTGATGTACATACCTACCTATCTGATTGGTAACAATACTTAACAATGTATGGTTACGTTAGCTACTGAAATTTTAGCAATGTAGGTATACTGAGTAGGTATCTACCCATAAGTAGGCAATAATTAGGTATAGACACAAGAAAATAGGATTTTCTTAAAATAAAAAATGTTTCTTGTAGCATCGTTTAATTCACTTACTGTGTTTTATTACATTATGTTAACATTTATCTAATTATTCGCATTTTATAATGTTCCTTTCGCCTCTTTACAGCCCGTGTAAATGGGAAAACGAAATAACCATTTAATTTCGCGCGGAACGGGCATCATTATTCTAAATGGCTGGCTGACGCAGCGCCGTAATGCCACAAATTAAAGCTTAAAACGGACGCTTAACAGCTGACCCAAAATCGAAGTCTCCCCCTGTCTGGGGCCCGCAGTCAGACGCGAAAAGCAACGGGGCGGAGACTTGCCCCGCCTTCGAGCGACGCCACGCGGCGAGATCGAGTCAAAAGTACCCCGGCCGTAGGACGCGCGGCTCGCTGCCAACGCGCCAAAAAAAATTATACGTCAAAAGTGACAGCTCTCGTTCCCGCGTTCGCATCTCAAACAACTTTTGGGTATTTTATAGTGTCGATTACGTTTAAAATTGCTAAATCACACACAATATTATTTCCGCATTACGTCTTTTATAGTAAAAAAAAATTGTTATTATTCTCATAATGAGAGTCACGCATTCAATCAAATACCTGTAATATAATCTTAATCGACTAAAGGAATAAGTAGGTACTAAGTATAACATTATAATTGATTTTAAAATTCCAAACTCAAAAGTTGAAACAGCTGAAAAACTAGTAATTGAAAACAAAAGAGTTTAATTAAGAAAATAATGAAACAGTAATTTATAATTGTAATACATAAACAAGGAAGTGTCTGTGTTGACTTATCGAAGGTGTTGACGGTCTGGAAAAGGGGAAAACTTTATTTTAATTATGGAAGTAGCGCAGACTCCTCTTCAGTTAACGCAAGAACATCAAGATCGAAGATTAGCAGGTAGGTGAATATTATAACTAAGTATACAAGTAATCACTACCCATATCACTACTTTGTTGGTTTGCTAATTTGTCTTTCAATAACGCCGCAACGGTACAACGGATTGACGTGATTTTTTGAATAAATATATTTGCATAGTCAGGCCTGGAGAGTGATACTGGCTATTTTTATCCCGAAAAATCAAAAAATTACAAGTTCCAATGGGATTTTAAGAACCTAAATCCACACCAAGTCTTGGGCATCAGCTAGTATGGTCCAGTAGCCAAAAAAACCCAGCCAAGTGCGAATCGGAGTCGCGCAGTTAAGAGTTCCGTACGTTCGTACAAGAAATATTTTTTTTTTCAATATTTTTTTATTTTCATGGCAGCCATTTCGAAATTTTGACTATTTTGTTGTTAAGGCGACAATAGAAATACACATTCTGTGATCATTTTAACTCTCTACCTATTACGGTTCACGAGATGCAGCCCTCTGACAAACAGACCGACGGATGGACTCCGGAGGGTTAGTAATAGGGTCCCGTTGACACCCATCGGGTATAGAACCCTAAAAAATTTATGTTTATTACCTACTTGAGTCACGAAATCAGCTATTTTATTTCGCTACGTGTAGAAAAGTCTACGAGTCGTAGCGCTTGCTATGGCTACGGTGGACTACGACAGCTTACAGAGAGAGGTAAGTAAATACGGTGTACATGAGCTTTAATTTAATGTAATTTAAATAACTTAAAAAGAAAAAAGCTTCGTTTGTGTTGTGTAAGTATAAATTAGCTATATTTATAGGATGTTTATTGTTTAGTAAACTAAGATTTGAAAAATTTGCACTTCAAACATTAATCTCGAAAATACTGCACGGTATATTTGAAAAACTATTTCACCCATTGAAAGGTAACCCTGGCAGTGGCAGTGAGAGGCTTTGGCCGTGGCTAGTTACCACCATACCCGCAAAGCCGTGCCGCTACTTTGCCATATAAGTAACAACAAATAAATGTATTTTCTTTCTTTCTTTCTATGTAGAAACGGGTACTGGGTCTAATTAAACTTTCATACCCCTTTTAACTTAGTCCGCCTTCATTTTAGATTGCACCGTCACTTACCACCAGGTGAGATCGCAGTCAAGGACTAAGTAACTTGTACTTAATTGATTTGATTGAAAAAACTGTCTAGAAATTTGATATGTTTGTTGCATGTAAGTTCTTTCTATAACGCGAACTTCTAACTACTTACTTAAGAGAAGATTTTGAGAAAGTCCAACGTCGCGGAAAAACGTTACCTAGTAGATATACCTACCTATTATATAAAACGATATAAACATACTTTCTTATTTTTTAAACACCTCTTCAAAGATAGTATTGAAATGTTCCTATCATCACCAGCTTCATTTGCCTAAAATTCAAATTAGGCTGTTCGCACACTATCAAATTGTTCTCTCTCTAAAGGCAAAGGCGCATTATTATTCGGGCGGCGTGCGCCGTAACTCGGGGTCTATTTGACTGATTTTCAGCCGCTCCATGATTTGCCACTTTACCCGGTCAGAGCGTGTTTTGAATACAAAACAGCCAATAGTAGAGATGGGGATTCAAATTTCATTTTCGCATTCGAATAATGGGTTCGCGTGTTGAATAACTTTGGGACGCGTTTTCGACTGTCAATACGAGTTTATTATTCTGTAATAATAGAATGAATTCCGAGTCTATTTTTACTTAGGACTGCCTGTAAAATACTGGCCCTAATTTATACCTACTTACATAGTAGCCAACGAATTAGTCCGCGTGGATTTAGGTTTTCAAAATCCTGTGCGAACTCTTTCATTTTCCGGGATAAAAAGTATCCCGTATCCGCCTTCGGGATGCAAGTTATCCCTGTACCAAAATAAATCGAAATCGGTTCAATGGAAGGGCCGTGAAAAGGTTTGTAAGTATAGATAGTAGTTTTACTAGTTTCGTCCTGAGTTTCACCATCGTCATGAAATTCGGGTTAAGTTAATTAGGGTTACTTAATCGAATTTGGGTTACTTAATCGAATTTGATCTGTTTTTGCACAGATCTCAAGTTTATAATAAGTTTTCGAACTGCAAAAGCTTCACCTTAATCAGTCCAGGAGTATTTATGAGATGCGCGTTCAAAAAAATAAACTATTGGAATTTTTGGCATTATGACAATTGAGATTATGGCAATTGAAATTTAATTTGGCATGTAATTCAGATCTGAGACATAATCTAGGGGAAATTCATGAGCGGGAAAATTTGCACGCAATCCCGCTCCAATGTCGTCGTATAAAAATAGTAGAAGAGCGGCATATATCTAATTCTGAAATTATATGTTAGGATATTCAGGCTCTTTAGTTCTAACAATAAACATAGTTGGTACCCATTTTATAACATTTTTGTTGAAATCGTATCGTCCTCCCCCGCGAAATATAACACAAAACGGGATGACTGTAAATGGGGGGGTAGTTCTAAAAGATTCCTTAGATCGTTTCCGTGAAAGGGGGAGGGAGAATTAATCAGGACGGCTCAAGAGCTCGCGTCAAAAGAAAACCAAATAAAACGGCAAGCGACAAAGTTTCCCGTTCCTGAATACCGACTTAGGGAAGAATGGAGTAGAATATTTATATTTAACTCTTTAATGTCTTTACTTGAATGTCGCATGCGAAAGGATTTACGTGTCTGCCGCCCTATTATTTTATCCCTAACTTCTACTATTGTGATCTAAAGCCCAATAAGATTTTTTTCGATTGTAGTATTGATAATTAAGTACTTGTCTCAATAAAAGGTACATAATAAAATCTTTACGTTTGGTCGACTTATTCAGTCGTTACTGATACCACGGCTCTTGGGCATTAACTTACATCAACTAAGTACGTTTCAGGCGTCGTAATATTATGTGCAATTTATTGCAATTTTTTGATGAAGTATTACATAAAATAATTTGCAATTAGTTCTATAAAATAAACTTAAATCTAAATTAAAAGCAAAAAATAAAATATTTACTCAATTAAAACTAAAATAAATTGTTTATTGCTTACTTAACATGTTATTAACCGTAAAACATAATGTGTTATTTTTGACTAATTTGGTGTTTTAAGAGTACTTATAAGAAAAAAAATGTTATATTTATTCAAGTTGATATGGCATAAGTACAATACGAACTTATTTATGACTAATATAAAATTTCATAGCGCCATTTTGCTGTTTCAATAGGTAGGTAGGCAGGTACCTACTTTTTCATATTTTTTAAATTAATGAATATTTATTATGATTCAATATAAAATATTTTCCATCCTATTAAGCAAAAAGATAGGTTTGTTAAATCACTTAAATCAGTGACCTATAAAATAAAAACGTTTGTGATAAATCACATAAAGCATCGTTAATATATTTTATCCAAATGAATGAAGGTAAAGGACCTATTTCACAACCACCCAACATAGGTACATTTGAATTTTGATATTTTACATTGGGAATCTATCAAAATGTTAAAATTCTTCAGATATCTAGTGTTTATTTGGCAGTGGTGAAATAGGCCAGTCGTTTTAGTTCAAACGGCATTTATTTAATTTTACCTTCGGGTTCTAAGTGATGTAAGTATTTATATTATTTAGTATGTACTAGCTTATGCTCGCAACTTAGTCCGCGTGGACTACACAAAATTCAACCTCTATTTTATTCCCTAGTGTTGAACTTACAATAGTAATTTCTTAGCAAATATCTAGATAGGTACGTCATAATAAACAGCCCGATTCATCCAGTAGTTTGAGCTGTACGTTGAAAGATCAGTCAGTCAGATTTTCCTTTCATATTATACTAGCCGATGCCCGCGACTTCACCCGCGTGGATTTAGGTTTCTAAAAATCCCGTGGGAACTCTTTGATTTTTCGGAATAAAAAGTAGCCTATGTGCTAATCCAGGATAATATAATATATCTCCATTCTAAATGTCAGCCCAATCCGTTCAGTGGTTTTTGCGTGAAGAAGTAACAAACATAAACACACACACACACACACACACACATACACACAAACTTTCGCCTTTATAATATTAGTGTGAAGTGTGATAGTGTGATTCAAGATTCAAATTGGACTTTGTTGCTGGGAAAACAAAATTATGTCCAATATATTAAAGAAAAATAAAATCTCAAGACGCTCCACGCCATTCTTTATCCTGCGCGTAAGTGCCATACTCGGAACAAACATTGATTTATCTTGATACCGGGATTTACTTCGCTCTCCGCTCGTCGACTTCCAATTTTCCAAACTGTTCTTTTTATGTGTCTCATACAATTTTCTTTTATGTCCCTCCGAGTTTTATATAGCCTTCTTTCTGTTATTCCGGTGCGATTTTATTTTATACATTAGGTATTCGCTATATTTATTGCATAAAATGTGTACCTAGACAATTAATAATAGGTATTGTACTTGTTTTATTTATTTTCCTCTCTGCTACATTTTCATGTTTTTGACTACTTCTTTTGCAATATTATCTTTTTAATGTTCCTACCTGACCTAAGCACTGCCGCTTTTGATGAGATGATATACCGATCTACCTAACTGTTGCAAAGTTTTTCGATTTCGATCTGGTTTAGTTTGTTTTATATCTTGGTGCGAAACTTAAGTTGTAGCTTCACTTTATGAATTTATAGCAGGGTACATCCAAACATTACATTGGGTTCGAATCTCACCCAATGTGGTCCATGCAAAGTTACATATTCATCGGATCCCTATCCACGCGAGGTCATACTGGTCCGTTCACCTCTTTGTATAGTAAATCTAGTAGGTACTTAGGTACATCTATTTACCTACAGAAAATTACAAAGGTACCAATACCTACTTAGGATAAACATATTTTTAAGAATATAAGTACCTACTAATGTCATGTGCAAAAGTCTACGAAAAAGAGTAGGTACAACTTTCAAGATGGACAAAATACAAAAATAGACAAATTATTGACACGAGTCCTCCTCACGGGTCGGGGGTTAAAAGGGGTGATTATTGCTTAATCAACTTGTGACAAAATCAATATTGACCGCACGCCCGCGGGGCGAGCCCACGGCGACAGACAACATGCTGTTCCAATAAAATACCTAGTTGAAACACATTTTTTTACTCGTTAAAGCTAGGTTTAAACACTGTACTTTCTAGCAGTTAGGTATGTGGTTTTAGGCTTGCAACATATAAATCAGCCTCTTTGTGAGTCTGAGTAAAGTCAAAGTATGTTTTTACTAGCCGATGCCCGCGACTTAGACCGCGTGGATTTAGGTATTTCGAAATCCCGTAGGAACTCTTTGATTTCTAATCCTGCTAATCCAGGATATTATCTATCTCCATTCCAAATTTCAGCCAAATCCGTCTAGTAGTTTTTGCGTGAAGGAGTAACAAACATACACACACACACACACACATATACACACAAACTTTCGCCATTATAATATTAGTGTGATGCATGTTGGCTTTAAGGTCTTCGCACATCACATAGTCATTTCAAAATGGCCACCGTGAAAATAAAAACAAAAAGTGGTATTTCTCGTGCGAGGGTACGGAACACATCGTGTGCGTGTCATTTTTTATAGTGCGCAAAGCAAAGTGCAACCCCAGAAATACTGCACAGAGTAAAATTACTTAGACTACATACCTACTAGAAACAATTCCCAATGTCTAAGTAGCCCTTTGGTTCAAAATCGAGTTATCCGGCGGTAGTTAGACATAATTGCCATTCGGCAATCAGGCTGACTTTATTATGTTTGTTTATTTACCTTCCACAGAGGGCGGTAGATGCCCCTAGAGTTGACAACTTGATAGAGTTGACGTTATACTGGATTTAGAAGCTATTAGTCCGACCCAAAGTGGGACTTGAAACAACAAATATGTTACACTATATCGTAATGAATGTTTTCTCTATCATTACTAAATTAATATTATGATTACAATTTATAATTCTAAAAGTAGGTACAAACTTACCTACAACACTTCTTTTTAATACTTAATTATCACTTTAATTTAACCAAGTTATTAATGTTTGTTTTGCGGGATAAAAAGTAGCCTATATCTGTATCTGGCATGAAATCTACTTCTGTAGGTACTTAACTTTCGTCAAAATCGATTAAACGACTATAATATATAGCCTATGAAAGCTAGTAGACACAGACACAATAGCGGACTCTGACGTAGAAAAGTGAGCTTACGCCACCTCTAGATTTGTAGAGATCTGTGGGAGTTAAGATAATTCAATGACGTAATTCCATTTAAGGCAACGTCACTGGCAGCGCCCATCTGCCGCAGCTGTAACTATACCACAGACACCATCCGTTGTGAGGGAATCTCTCTTTCACTCTCTTAGTCCTAACTATTAGATATGGTTTAATTTCTTAGCTTGAACTCATCAAGGGATGCAATACTTTTATACTAGAGCTTACCTTTTTATATTAGAGCTATCCTAAGCTCAGTTAGAGCTTACCCATTTATGCTAGAGCCATCTTAAGCTCAGTTACCCTTTAATATTACAGAGCTATCCTAAGCTCAGTTAGAGCTTACCCTTTTATGCCAGAACTATTGTAAGCTTAGTTGAAGCTTACTCTTTTATGCTAGAGCTATTCTAAACTCAGTTATAGCTTACCCCATTATGCTAGAGCCATTCCAAGCTCAGTTAGAGCTTGCCCTTTTATGCTAGAACTATTTTAAGCTCAGATAGAACTTACCCTTTTATACTAGACCATCCTAAGCTCAGTTAGAGCATATCTTTTTATACTAGAGCTATTCAAACCTCAGTTAGAGCTTACTATTTTATACTAGAGCTATACTAAGCTCAGTTAGAGCTTTTAGGCGATTCTGTTAATAAATTTAAGATATAAGAGTGGTGATTGGAAGGTCGGGGGTTCAATCCTGGGCACGCATCACTAACATTGGGTCCTGTATATTATGTGCGTTCTAAGCTTTTTAAAAAACATCGTGATGAAGCCTGTGTGCTATGAGAAATCTACATAATGTTCTCAAAGGTGTGTGAAGTCAGCCAATCCGCTCTTGGCTAGCGTAGTGGATTATGGCCGAACGCTTCTCATTCTGAGAGGCGATCCATGCTTAGTACAGTGCGTTATGGGCTGCTGATGATGATGGTTAATAAATTATGCATACAATGCTTGCTATGCATGACGCATCCTAATTTCTACCACATCCTTAGCTGATGTAAGGCCCAGGTTGTAATATTACCAAAATACTTTTAATTTCCCATGGTTAATTGACTTGACCCAAATATTTAGGTAGACTATATCCTCGTAATTATATTTTTAAAACCGTTACAAATCGCTTTATCCCTGAAACCCATGGTATAGCATTCACCAATCACTTAATTGATTCATCATGTTTGTACCAATAATACTGTACCCTTTCTTTGAGCATTATTTTCATGAGAATAGGGTTTAAAATCGATTGTGGCTACGTTCCAAATTGTTGGTCGTATTAAAGGAGGGGCACTTTATTTGATAGCAAGTGGAAATGCTATTAAAGGGAAAGGGTGTGATTTTCAATAGTTATTCTATTAGCGTTATTGATATTAAGTAGGTATGTGAGATATTTATTGTATGAGAAGGTATTCGGTACAGTAATCAAATATTGCTTGCTTTAACGGTGAAAGAAAACTTGGTAAGGAAACCCGCATGCCTGAGAGTTCTCCATCCATCCACCTCAAAGGTGTGTAAAGTCTGCCAACCTGCACTGGGCTAGCATGGTATATATATATATATATATATATACCTAATACCATTCTCGTTCTAGGAGGAGACCTTCATCATACTGTGCACTCTTGCTTTGAAGGTATTTAATAAATACCTTCAATCAGGGCAAAGTGAACAGGTATCTTCCAGGTGCGTCCCAAATCCCAATCATGGTATTTTATTAAACATGATTATCCTCAGGCGAAAGCCTACCTCGCAAATAAAAAAAAATGTTTGAGCGTCTTCTTTTGGCAGAATTTGTTGTATGATAATAACCTAGGCTGATTTAATTTCGTAGCTCCCTGGTCACAACTCACAACACAAGCGCAATGAACCTCCGGGCAGGTAGAACCGTCTTATTGATCTCTAAAATAAATAAATTAATTATTATTATTATAAATAACCGACTCGTAGCATCTAAATGCTCGTAGCAGTCGTAACTCGTAGCACAGTTAAAATGAAAGACATAAAATGAAGAAAAGTTAAAAAAAATTGAGATATACGTGTTTATTCACAGGCGAAGACAACACCTCCCCACTTCGCTGGTCGCCACCAACATCAGCCGCGCTGGTTGCAGCTGCCTTAGCACCGCCGGCACTACGGCCATGGTTGCCGGATCCACCTTCTAAGAAGACCAACCACTTGGGTAAGACAGGTTGGCAAACCCGATCTTGTTTTTCATGTACCTACTTAGACCCTTTTTAACCCACGACCCAAAAAGAGGGGTGTTATAAGTTTGACGTGTGTATCTGTCTGTGGCATCGTAGCTCCTAAATTAATAAACCGATTTTAATTTAGTTTTTTTTTTTATTGGAAAGGTGGCTTGATCGAGAGTGTTCTTAGCTATAATTCAAGAAAATCGGTTCAGCCGTTTGAAAGTTATCAGCTCTTTTCTAGTTACTGTAACCTTCACTAGTAGGGGGTGCAATAAATTTTTAATTTACACTTGTTTCTTTTAGTCATACAAATTGTATGAGAACATATTATTATTTGGAAAGATGTACGTAGGAGTAAAATTAAATAAGGTTCTCAGATATATTAGTTTTCTTTTTTATTAGACATAGATATAGCAGATAAGACATCAAAATATAAAATAAGTCAAACTTCCCTAAAACAGCCTAGTAAGGTACTATTGAAGTAAGTCTAAAGCTAAAATCTAATGAAGAAAATATAAGAATGTACCTATGACAAAGGTTTTTAAATACTCAGGTATACCTAAATAATGTTAGATCTCTAGATCCTATTTTAGATTACGTTTGGGCGAGCAAATCTCCAATGCTTTTTCTTGTGCAGGTTTGGTGTGCGTGGTGTGTGGAGACACAAGTTCAGGCAAGCACTACGGCATTCTCGCTTGCAACGGCTGCAGCGGTTTCTTCAAAAGATCTGTGAGGAGAAAGCTTATATACAGGTTTGTTAGGTATTATAATTGCATAGATTGCCTACTTCGTGTGCTCTAACTGTGCAAGCGTAGTTGACTAATCTCTTTTAACATTGGCTGCCGTGGCTGAAATTCGGCTTGAGGAACGTTCTTATAGATTTCTAATTATATACAACACTAATATTACAACACTAACACTAATATTTAATGATAGCGTTTCATCAGTGTGGAGTCGACTCGGCGAGCCTAGTGGACGCGGGCCTTATACTTACCTTCATTAACCATCTAATTTTTCATTTGCATACACCGTGAGCGAGTAGGTACACGTACCTCAATCTTAGCGGTGGTTAACATCACATAATCTGCTTGTTTCTTTCAACTTATCTTACTTATTATCTCACCAACCCGCTAGAACTTAAAATTTTACTCTGGTCAATAAGCAGGGTTTTCTTAAAATCTTGAAAAAAAATGGTTGTCTACATCACCTACACTATTTTGTATCTTTCCCATTCTTATAACAATATCGAACATTTTAAGTCAGAGATTCAGAATCAGATTTTATGTTATATCAATAGCTGCAAAATTTTCCCAATTTGGTGACACAATTTTCTTTTCAACTAAGTACTTATTTGTTTCTCAAAACTATGTCGCCACTATGTATATTTAAACAGATGTTCTGGTATTGCAAAGTGATACTACAATTGAACTGAATTCTTTTCGTGTGCAATATATCAATTTGCTTTTTGATGACTACTAATAATACCTACCTTTAATCTTTATTGATGTAGGTATGGTATATTTTGTTTCCTTTTAATGCTTTAACTTTAACTTCTTTGGTTTATTATAATGTAAGTAACGGGTACATATTACGATTGGTACTTACGATGATTTTGAATTAGGTATATATTATCTACCTAGGAGTCTTTATATTAGCAATGCGTGGGACTACAGTTATTTATAACACGGCATAATAATTAATATTGTATTTATATTATATTTTGATATATCAAATCCTTGCAAAGGGTAACCGCCGAATTTCTTGCTGGTTCTTCGTGCGTAGTAGATGCATTAGACGATTCAAAGTCAGTTGTAAAATTTTAATTGAATATTTTTTTAATGTATCTCTAGAATTAATAGACTCATTTACTTATCTACTTACTTCTTTACAATTTTATTAAGTTTATAAAAAAGGTGTCGTAGCGTACCTCGTGTACGCGTATTAAATAAAATAGTTACTTACATATTATATACCATAAAAATATCATTAGATACTAACGCGTAAACGTATAGTTAGTAACAGTACTCGTTAATTCAACGAAAAATTGGGCAACAATATGACACAGATCCCAAATACAAAAGACAAAGATAATTCAGTTTCAGTAGCCCAATTTGAACAATGCTGTTACACATTTGGCCAAACTTTACCTTTTGGTTGTTAGTACAGGTGCTGCACATCCGTCTGTCTGGTCATAGACCGCGAACTGTGTCATATCTGTGACCTCATTATTTTGTCGATTTGACTTTCCCCGATTTGGCAACTTTAATCTTATTTATTATAGCTGATGCCCGCAGCTTCGCCCGCGTGGATTGGTCAGATCCCCTGCAGCATCAGGATTGAGGAGTTGGACTCCAAATTTTTTATGTAACAATGTCGCAAAGTTCCTCTATCGATTAAAAAAGAAATGACGCAAATCGGTTCAGAAATCTCGGAGATTTCGGTGTACATAGGTTGAAAAACACAACTCCCTTTTTGAAAGTCGGTTAAAAAAGTAGCCTATGTTACTCCCTGGTCAATTCTCTACTTGTCTGTGAAAATCCCGTCAAAATCGGTTCAGCCGTTCCCAAGATTAGCCTTTTCAAACAGACAGACAGACAGACAGACAGACAAAAATTTTAAAAACGTGTGATTCAGTTATAGAATCGTTCAAATAACCATATGAGCTTAATATGCGGTAGTTATTTCGAAATTACAGACGGGCACTCCAATTTTATTTATTAGTATAGATTATTTATTAGTATAGACAAGAAGATGCCCGCGACTCCGTCCGCGTGGATTTAGGTTTTTGAAAATCCTGAACTCTTTGATTTTTCGAGATAATAACCGGTCAAGTGCGAGTCGAACTCGCACACGAAGGGTTCCGTGCCATCGCGTACAAGATATATATATATATATATATTTACTTTTATGCAGAACAGTGCAAGTTAATGCGCCATCTATAGGTAAATAGTATGTGATTTAGCAAATTCATTTTTTCGTGAACACTTTTTTTTGTTATGTTGTAACCACAATCTCACGGTTATCTGAATTTTCCTTTACTTGTGCTGTAAGACCTGCCTAATTGCCTACCTACCTTCCAAATTTCATGATTCTAGGTCAAAGGATAGTACCCTATAGGTTTTCTTGGTAAACACGACAGACAGACCACGACACGATTTTATTAGTAGGTACACCCCTTCCACTTTCTTAATTTTTATTATCTCCTCACCCTAAGGTTGCCTGGAAGATATCGCTATTTTAGCGATAAGGCCGCCTTTTGTACATAAATCTATAATGTTATTTATATACTACCATACTATGTCTTGTTGGTGTACAATAAAGAATATTTTACTTTACTTTACTTTACAGACGGGCACGTCATGATATTGTTTCTATAGACAAACTAGATGATACGAGTATCCACGACTTCGTCAGCGACTGAGATCAGATTTAGATTTTTTATTCGTGGGGATACTTTGTATTTCTTTATTGAAAGGTGTTCTACGAGTATGTCCATCTCCAAGATGCAAGCTTAGTTTAGAAATGGAATGGTTGGCCTAACAATTATCAGCTCATCGAAGCACGAAAAAGGGATTTGTTGAGGTCGAAGGTAGACCTTTGCTCAATCCCATTTGTTGCTAAGCAACACATATGTATCTACGATTGGTTTTATACATCGATGTTTTTGGTATAATGAATTGCGTTGCGTGTAATATTATATTATCTGATCTTCAATTTTGTGTTAGGTTCAGTAGGTGTTTATTGTTCCGTGAAAAGTTTCACCATATTGTATGTTCCTATAACTAATACAAGTGGGTATACCTACATCTATCATACCTATTTAAACAAGTGTAAATTAAAAATTTATAACACCCCCGACAAGTGAAGGTTACAGTAACTAGAAAAGACCTGATAACTTTCAAACGGCTGAACCGATTTTCTTGGACTATTCCGCGCCTACGATCCAAAGTATCTGAGTTTTCCAAAACATCATTTTCAAATAAATAATTATGTATCAAGGCAACGTCCATCTTGACAGCTTTCAAGACATTTGTCAATTGACATAATATTATGAACCTAACGGTTATCTAACCTTCTTTTCTACAAGAAAACTAGAAAAGAGCTGATAACTCTTAAACGGGTGAACCAATTTTTTTGGATTATAGCTAAGAACACTCTCGATCAAGCCACCTTTCAAAAAAAAAAAGTAAATTAAAATCGGTTTATTCGTTTAGGCGCTACGATGCCACAGACAGATACACAGATACACACGTCAAACCTATAACACCCCTTTTTTTTTGGGTCGGGGGTTAAAAAGCGGTCATAGCTACTGTCTAAAAATTTTAGCCGGTTATTTTGAGGTCCGGAGTTCGATCCTGGGGCACGCAGTATGGTGGACCATGGCATAAAGATAAACCCTTTTCGTTCTGAGAGTAATACCCAATGGGTAGTATTTGGTGGGTAGTACCTAGTGGACCGACGACGCGACGGTTTGTGATAATATCTATTGATAAACTACTTAGTAAAACGAAAAGAGGTTGAAATCCATACTAATATTATAAATGCGAAAGTGTGTACCTGTCTGACAGCTAGCTTTTCATTGGTACAGAGTTAGCTTATATCCCGGGGACGGAAATAGGCTACTTTCTATCCCGGAAAATCAAACAGTTCCCACGGGATTTTTGAAAAACCTAAATCCGCGCGAATGAACTCGTGGGCATAAATACTTAAATAAAATAAATAAGTAATGTTCACTAAAACCAAAACATAATATGTTTTTTCTCAAAGAATAAATCTCAAGATCAAACAATATAATCTCGGTGTTTACGAAAACAAACATCACAACAAACTCACCCTAAAAATTAATTTACAATCAAGAGCGCTAGATATCAAACAAAATCCAGTAATCCCCATCAAAAACCTGCCACCAAAAATATGTATAGGAGTCACATCTGTAAGAGACTCCGCCAAAATGACAATAGGGGAGATACTCTTCAATGAGGACCGAATCCACTTAATCCTCTGTGCATATTTCTAATTCTGCTTGCATCTGGGGTTTGCTGCGCTACAAACATCCTCATGGTATGAGCATTGTTTTTATTCTATTTTTTCTAGATTATATCCGCGATTTTGGGATAAGGTTTTTTTAAAAATCCCGTGTAAACTCTTTGATTTTCCCGGATAAAAAGTAGCCGAGCTCCGTCCCCGTGATAGTTGGCAGACATAATATTATATCAGGGCCTGGATTTATAAGAATGATATAAATCTTTTAGTTATAAGAAGGAAATTTTCCACGATAAGTACCTAAGTACCTACCTAATTTTAATGAAAGCCAATCAATAGAAAAATTATTATTTAAACAAAAATTCTCAAGTTTATTAGCGGATTAAAATATCTAAGTTAATATAACTTAAAGTTTAAAAAACGCCCGACACTGAAACCTCTATAAGAAAACTAGAGAAGAACTGATTACTTACAAACGGCTGAACAGATTTTCTTCGATTACAAACAAAAAAAACTAAATTAAAATCGGTTCATTAGTTTAGGAGCTACTGTGCCACAGACAGATACACACGTCAAACTTATAACACCCGTCTTTTTGGGTCGGGGGTTAAAAATACAAATAGATTTACGTACCTACATCTACTTACTTAATTTTTATATTTTAACTATAACAAATCACTCATCTCCAACACCCATTACCATAAGGGTAGATGTACAGATAATATTAAAAACAGTTTAACATTTGGCCCTCTTCGGCCCCTTCCAATTATTCGGCATCCGCTGTAATGTTATTAATATATTGTGTACGCACCCTTATGGTCAAGTGTGACATGTGGTTCTTTATGGTGAGCAAATTGATTTCATGGAGGTCTTTTATAGGTTAAAGATGTCTTTTTGTCGTTTAATCAAGCGATAGAAAGATCGTAACTGCAACTATTGATAATAGTAATAACTAAATAGGTACATAATATATGGTACTTACACAATGAACCGAAATTTCGTATTCCTATAATTAGTTTAATTTTTGAGTTAGCCCCCGTTACAAAAAACCGGCCAAGTGCGATTCAGCCATTTTGTTTACGAGCTATACCTGTGACACGCGGACAGACAGACAGACAGACGGTTAGACTGCCAGTCCGAGCAGAGTGACATTAATAAGTAGGGCTCCGTTATTACCTTTTGGGTACGGATCCGGTAATATTAGTAAGTATGAATTTTAATTCAAATGTTACATAATCATTTTGAAGTGGTGGTGCACCACAAGGCTCGTTGCTAAATCCTATACTTTTTCTCGTATATATATACATCGACCATGCTTCCCTTTCAAAGGCCGATTGCAACAAATGTCAACCGACGTAAGCCTATTATATGAAGGATTACGAGTAATGAAATATCTTTAATCTTTATTAGTCTGCGCCCGCAGATTGTTGCTATTCAATTCCAGTAGTTTTCCTCTTACTGAGATTTGTCTGGTTTGATTGGTTTTTCTTTAATGCTTTGAGCGGATTGTTATAGATCCACCTACGTGTTATGGTAAATATATTTTATTGGGAAAGTAATTGCCTACAAATCCCATATATGCTACTCCTATAGGTACCTACTTATTGCTATTTTCGTGGCACTTTTCCATTTTAACATTAGGATAACATGATTAGATGGAACAGGATAGGAGGAACAGGAGGATCAGTGCTATGACGCGATATAGGTACGCATTGATCTCCCCAGTCGCAGACAGATTTCTTCAAGAAAATATTCGCCCGACCGAATTCATTAAACAGGATATAATATTAACACAAGTGTGTGCCCAAACACAGGTGCACTTTTTATTACCTCCTCCATAGTACTATGGATCAGCAATAATATATACGACCGGAGCGAAATCAGTAGGACCACCGGATTTATGTCCTTAACTACTTTTTGAGTAGGCACCTGCATGACAACTTCGAAGGCCTAAATGACGACTTTCCTTTTATGGTTTAGGTGCCAAGCCGGTACGGGAAGATGCGTGGTAGACAAAGCGCACCGGAACCAATGTCAAGCGTGTCGCCTCAAGAAATGTCTAGCCATGGGCATGAATAAAGATGGTAAGTTTATCTTGGTTTTTGATTATTTTTACTATAAACCTGCCATATACTGCCAGTTTGAAATAGTCCAACTGCACCTGTTCAAGCTGTGACTGCGTATCGAAAGATTGTTACGTATACAGTCAGCAACAAAGCTAGGTTTGCACCCACCAGTACAAGCGACTATGGATGGTTGCAACTTGCAAACCTTCTTGCAACTATCTTGGTTGCTGACTACTTTAGACTACAGGCCCATGTTCAAAAATGGATGGGTCATATGAACCACCAGGTGACGTATACAGGACGATATAAGAGCATAAAATAATAAGATTCAGCACTATGCCGTCACTTGTAAGCTGTCCAACAGAGTGCTGGTGAGAATTCAAAAGTGCAGGTAGAGTGAGTACATTTTGGTCATATATTTTTGTACGGCATTTTTACCATCGATAGATCCATGAAAAATAATAAGAAAGCGCGCAGTGCCGTAAAAAAATGGTGCGCCACAAAGTCAGTAAATTTTTTGATTTTCTGATAATTTCCAGGATAAATTTGGTCATTTGATTCTGTACGGCATTAGTTTCATACTGTTTCAATACAGCCTCTAATCCATTATTCCGCAACGCCGTACAAAAATCATACGACAAGGGGAAAAAATTGAGGGTAGCAACCCCCTCTCTTTCCGTGGTCCGGGGGGTGATTTGAAAAAGTACGGCTTTGGTTCCAAAACATTATCTAGCACTCAAAAGTACTATTAAAAATAATGCCGTCAAAAAATTTGTGTTCATTTGAATGTGTATCAATAATTATCTTAATTTCATGGTATACTTGATTTTTAAAGCTGTAAAATCATTTGACTCTGTACGGCAACTTTTTTTTTAACATGATAGTGTAAAATACTATTGTTATATAGTATTGCCGTTCAAAAGAAACTGTTCTAAAAAAAATTATAGAGAAATACAAAAACTGAAATTTTTCAAATTATTGCAAAAGTTTAAATATTCATAGATTAATAAAATATAGCAATTATCTACGCTTTTCCCTTGTTTTAAATAGTATTAAGATAAATAAATTAGGAAAAAATTATGCCGTACATTTTAATGCAGACCATATCTTTTAGGCTGATGAAAATGACGCTACCATTTTAAAGGTGTAGTACTTTATGGCCATCTGATACTGTACGGCATTAACATATTTTTGAAGAGAACAATTGATAATATGATAAAATCACTATGCCGTCTAACTGAAGTGAACGGGTGTGTATATAATATCCACATCCCCTACAAACCTTTGGACCTACGAAAATGTACGGCATGTAAAAAAATATTATCTATGCATAAAACACTTTCAATATAAATTAATTTTATGTTGTTTCAAATCACCCCCCGGACCACGGAAAGAGAGGGGGTTGCTACCCTCAATTTTTTCCCCTTGTCGCATGATTTTTGTACGGCGTTGCGGAATAATGGATTAGAGGCTGTATTGAAACAGTATGAAACTAATGCCGTACAGAATCAAATGACCAAATTTATCCTGGAAATTATCAGAAAATCAAAAAATTTACTGACTTTGTGGCGCACCATTTTTTTACGGCACTGCGCGCTTTCTTATTATTTTTCATGGATCTATCGATGGTAAAAATGCCGTACAAAAATATATGACCAAAATGTACTCACTCTACCTGCACTTTTGAATTCTCACCAGCACTCTGTTGGACAGCTTACAAGTGACGGCATAGTGCTGAATCTTATTATTTTATGCTCTTATATCGTCCTGTATACGTCACCTGGTGGTTCATATGACCCATCCATTTTTGAGTATGGGCCTGTAGTCTATTCTTACAAGGAACTTGTATGAAAATAGATGACGACCGCAACTTGTCCCCGAAAGTTTTGGTATTTCAAAGATCCCGTGGGAACTTACTGATTTTCTGGAGAAAAAACTAGCCTACCTATAGTACTATATCCGTCTTCAGGGTGTAAGCTATCTCTGTACTAAACAGATGCTCTCGACTTCTTTGATGTGGATTTAGATTTTTTAATCCCGTAGGAATTCCTTGATTTTCCGGAACGAAAAGTACCTAGTCCTTTCCTGGGACGCAGGTTATAAGATATGGTCAGACAGACAGACATTTTCGCATTTATAATATTAGAATGGATAGAATGTTTTTTTTTTTTAAATTATAAAGACGTGATCCATCTCAAAAGATAGAGGCATTTTTAAAAAGTATTCATAATTGACTATTACACGAAAACTTTCTTCTTTACCTCCCGCCTATTTTATTGCATTATACTTTTAAATCAATATTAATAACAGCAATAAAAAAGCAAATAAGTCATCATTCCCACGAACCCACACGTCATAACCTATCAAAACATCCTATACAGAGCCATAAACCGACAAATCTGCGAAACGACTCCCGTCACACGCAGAATCAATTAGGCGAGGAGATATTGGTACAGACAAGCGTACCACCCCTCTCCTCTGCGCTTTGTTATAGCCAGAAACAGTAATTGATTGAACGTATGAAGCAAGTCAATGTATTAATTTGGTTGCTAACAAAGTGCAGACTATACCTATTATATCGATGGTGAAGACATTTTAACACGATGTTTATCGTAGCGATGATTTGTCAAATAAAATCTATCTAATATTATTAGATAGATTTTATTATTATTGTTATTATATAATTAATGCAAAAGTGTGTCTGTCTATTTGTCTGTCTCTCTGATAGCTTTTCACGACCGCTTATCTGATTTTGACGTTAGATACAGAGGTAGGATTATATCCTTCCATAGGCATAGACCACTTTTTATCCCGGAAATACAAAGATATCACACGGGACTTCAACAATCTAAATCCACGCGAAAATACCATACCTATTATAAATTATGCCAGTGGTAGATGCTTTTGACGATTCAAAAGAACTTGTAAAAGTCTAATTGAATAAAAATATTTTGAATTTGAATTTGAATTTATATTATCTACTAATTCGTAGTAGTATGTAAGTGAAATACGAGAATAAAACTTAATTCGTAGATTTTAGACGCCAAGAGCGCCAAAAGGGCCTACCTACTGACATGAATCGAATAGATATAATATTAGCTTCTTTATTCTGTAGTGCATCTCAATTCTGATTAGTAGTTGGATGGAAAAACCAATTTCTTCAGCATCTAAAACACTCCAAATATTTCAACAATACAAAATATTTTCTCATTGCTGCTATAGCTGCCTAACTATATACTAAAACTTTATAAAATGCAATCCCCATTTAAATTATTACACTAAAACCGTTCATGTAAACTAAACTAACAATCGTATGCGCGACTTAGCTTGAAATTTTAAATGCGAACAAACTTTTTGGATCCGTAAGCCCTAATTTGTATACGGGCGGCTACGGACACGTGCCGACGCGTGACCAAATATTTTTCAACCCTTGCCTTTAACTAAAAAGTTTTTAAGATGTAAAGTTGAACTAAAGAAATTCCCAAACAGAGAATTTACTACAATTCAGTCAGAACAATGTCCTATATTCAAAGTTACACCCGCAATATCAATTTAAGTATTAACAATTAATCTGTCTGGATTGAAGAGGAAATGTAATGTTCATGGGAACGAAATTTGTGTGTGAAGTTAAATAAGAATCAGTAATTAAAGTAAAAGCAGTTGAAAAAATACAATTAGCAGGTATACGACAGTGAAACTGTTTAAAAAAAACTGGCCAAGTGCGAGTCAGATTCGCGCACCGTGGGCTTCGTACTCGGGTATTTTTTCCAACATTTTGCCCGATAAATCAAAAACTAATATGCATAAAAATAAATAAAAATCTGTTTTTGAATATACAGGTAAAGCCCTTTAATATGATATCCTACTTGGTATAGTTATCTTACTTTGAAAAAAGAAACACATTTTAATTTTTGTTAATGATGTACTTAACCACAAATTCACGGTTCTCGGATTTATTCCTTTACTACTTAATTGTGCTATAAGACCTACCTACGTGCCTTTCAAGATTCTAGGTCAACGAGAAGTACACTATAGGTTTTCTTGACAGACACGACGGACGGACGGACAAGCGGACGGACAGACAGACAACAAAGTGATCCTATAAGGGTTCCGTTTTTCCTTTTGAGGTACGGAACCCTAAAAACCAAAAACAATTGACTGCTAACAATGTTTAATAAGTCTATCCACGCCTCCGTCATAACGAATGCCACATTCTCGCAAATACATATAATTAAGCAAAAACTACAAAGCACTGCCTGCGGCGGTTCACGCTTTACATTCAAATGAGCACCCCCGCTGGAGGGGCGCCTGACCACATCATTAATTTAGATATTTGCAAATTGCGGCTTACAATATTTAGAAAATTTGTAATGATCATTATTTGCTAATGATTAAAGCAAATGAGTTTGTTATTAACCGTTATTTACCTAGTTTGTTGTAGATGCGATTTGTATCTAAACCGGTTGCCTTCACTACCTACAAAACTTTTAACTACTGCTTCGTTTATAAACGGAATCCTTACGATATTTTAAATATCTGCAGGTGATCTATTAATTAGGAAAAACTGATAGGTAAGTATTAAAGTAATGGACTAAGAGCCAGTGCGTATCAGACCTTCATTATTTTATAAAAGCTGAAAGATTCTCTGCGTATTGTCCCCGACACAGGGAGGAACGATCAGTGAGTAGTGACTATGAAGTTTGGATCGTGATGGTTTTCGGAGATAACAGATAATAAAAGTGTAAAAAATCTTACGTCAAAGTAAAAAGTCTTTTTTTCTTTTCTTTGGAACGGTATTAGAAAGTACCTATTGCCAGACACTTAAGCTCTGGTTTCCTCCAAAAGCGGTGCCATCATGTAGCGGCCTTAATACAGCGGTGAATGACGTCACTATAACGTTGTCTATGTAAACAATATGGCGCGGTTTCCTAAATAACGGTAATTGATTCCGTAACGTCAAAAAGTGGTACCGCCATTTGCATGACGGCCGTCTTGGCGGTATCGAAGTGTCTGTCAACGTTTTTTTCATAGCAGTGAAGGTATTTTCAAGCGTAATATTAATTTGCGTGCCATTTTAAAATATTTACTGTTCAAAATGAGTTTCATCAACTGGACCAGCGAGGATGATGAAATTTTAATTGATTTTGTGCGGGTTCATGATGTGCTTTATAATGTAAAACTAGACTAGACTATTTTCGTCTTCTGATGATTGTTCATTTCCAAATATACGAGTAACGCTAAATCAAGTTCGTCCATTTTCAACCATTAACACGTACTTTGTGGTCTGTTCACCGTAATAAAACGGTCAATGCAGTCTCGAACACTCCACATGTTTACGGCCGTCTTTTTACGGTCATCATATTGCGTCCGTTTAAAAACGGCACCGCTGATGGAGGAAACCATAATAGTATCGTGGCAGCCCCCTGCCAGACATTCTTAAACTTTTAAACTTTAAGGGCGTCTGGCAGGGGCTTAAATTATAAATTAGTATAAAAGATGTTGCAATATAAACAGCAACAGGTAAAATGTTGAATAAAAAAAACATCTTTAACTGTTGTGATTTGTGATAAAAGATAAAAGACAATACTTACATCTAAAACAAACTCAATCAAAACACGGCAATTCAAAACAACATTTTAAGAACAGTAATCAAATCCAACAATCAAACTCCGTCCGATTACCATAACGTATTGAACAATGAAACATTGATCCAATTTAACACAAAAAGAAACTGACAAAAAGATTTCGTACTTGTTGAAGTGACGTGGACCGAGGATATCTCCCTGCAGCGTCCCACCCGACGGGAGGCTCTTTTAGTTGTTCCTTTATTGCTTTAAGCTTTGCATTATTTTGCTCTCGGCTCTCTCGCGTGAAAAGGAAAGCTTAATTCGGTTACACTTTGAGATGTCGACACGACAATCTCGTTATCCTAGGGGTTCTGATGCTCTGCTTTATCAAACGCCCGCGTGGAGTTCATTAACGCCTATTTTAATTTTGCACGTTTTGTTCTAAGGTTCTATCTTAAATTTTAATGAGCGCTAGTTGGGTATTTCATTTACTTACGCGTCCTTTTCTTGTTATGGTCCCTGCATTCTATTCATTCTAAAACCGAAAAGACAAAAATTATTTGTAAAGTACCGGCGTGCGTTTTTTTTGAGGTTTAGCGAAAATTGTTATTTTAATATTTTGCTTACCTTCCCTTTTTTAACCCCCGACCCAAAAAGAGGGGTGTTATAAGTTTGACGTGTGTATCTGTGTATCTGTCTGTGGCATCGTAGCTCCTAAGCTAATGAACCGATTTTAATTTAGTTTTTTCTGTTTGAAAGGTGGCTTGATCGAGAGTGTTCTTAGCTATAATCCAAGAAAATCGGTTCAGCCGTTTGAAAGTTATCAGCTCTTTTCTAGTTACTGTAACCTTCACTTGTCGAGGGTGTTATAAATTTTTAATTTACACTCGTTAGTTATTTTAATGCTGAAAACTAAACCACATAAATAACAGAATACGAACATAGAGAAAAGCGGATTGTGACATTATACTAGGTACATACTACATATAGATATGTATAAGAAGATTAATTTTGTTATTTACGTAAAATATTTATATATCTACAGGTTTTATTTCTATTTCAATAAATTAAAAGAAGGGACTTAATAAACTATATTTATTTCCTTAAACAAAGATCGCTTGCTTTGGTTTTAATCTTGACTAATTTATAGATAGGTAAGAGGAGTCAATTTAAAGATTCATTTGTAAAATGAAATGCTAAACGGCTGACTTTAGATTTAATCCTGCAACGTTTCCTATAGCCTATAGCTGTAGGTACGTAGAGGAGTATCGTCGTGAACACAAGTCTTAAAAAATGATTTTTTTAAATATATTTTAGAATAAAAACAGGTTGGGAAAGTAGATTCAATTCCTGAGTAGTGAGTACCATAATAAGAAGAAAAGATTTAAGGATTTTTGTTGAAAACAAGATCTCGGAGGTTAAGTAAAGGTGAATTGGGTAGATTATAACTAAAAGGTTGGAATACGTCAATTAGATTTTATACATATTTATTGTGCCTAATAGTTATAAGCCCGATAGCTGCGCCAATTACATAGCACGCAATCTCTACTAAAATGTCAGATCTAAATCAAATGCTATCTTTTTCGTATCAAGCTTTATGAAAGGGATATCAATATATCTAGAGCTGTCATATTTTTTGTTAAAAGATTGTGTACAACAAAATTAGCCACAAAGGGTAGGTAAGTAAGTATATCTTTTAAAAAGTAGCTCTGAATACTTATCTACAAAGCATTTGGGACATAATATAAGGCGTAGAGATTAAGATATTTTAAAGATAATTTTGTATAGGTAGGTACAGTTTAATTCTATAGGGGTGACATAATTACTTTGTGAGTTGTGACCAAACCTCTTTGATTAAAAAAAAAAACTGAAAATTAAGACCATAGATAGAGCAATTTATTGGCAAAATACTAATATTTCATGAAAATTAGGCACTTGTAGATCATGAGTGTACCCAAATCCAACGTCGCGTACCCTAACACTTAACTGTTTATACCCGAGTTAAAGCTATAGACACTGATTAATGCGATTTTAATCCCAACATAAACCTCCAAAATCCATCCCGAATTAATCGGCTACCGCCTGAAACGGTACAATACACAAATATGGACCCTAAAGCATGAGAAATTAAATACCAAATTCAATTAACCATAAATTGGTGGCAATCAAATAATGCGACGGATTTCTAACTTTTAAGCTGAACAAGTATGAGTTCAAACTCAAAAGGCTTAGGGTCGCCTTTTCAATCGTCAAAATTATAAATCCCTAACCAAACCTAAAGGAAAATCAGCTTTAGGTATTTGGTAGAGAGTTTATAGTGGATTGAGATGATATTCTGGAATCAATAACCACTAACGTGGATCAGGAGCGGTGACTGAGAGAGATGAAATGGTTAGTTTTTGTGTATGAGTGAAAAGGATATCTGTGTTTAACTCGGCGTCACTTTAAATGGATTTAGGGATGTGAAACAGATGAGGCTCGCACCTGATCCACTTGATTTTATTTTTCAATTATGACAATATCCTTTTCAAAGGGTTATTTTATTTTTAACCTCCGACCCAAAAAGAGGGGTGTTATAAGTTTGACGTGTGTATCTGTGTATCTGTGTATCTGTCTGTGGCATTGTAGCGCCTAAACGAATGAACCGATTTTAATTTACTTTGTTTTGTTTGAAAGGTGGCTCGATCGAGAGTGTTCTTAGCTATAATCCAAAAAAATTGGTTCAGCCGTTTAAGAGTTATCAGCTCTTTCCCAGTTTTCTTGTAGAAAAGAAGGTTAGATAACCGTTAGGTTCTTAATATTATGTCAATTGACAAATTTATGTCAAGCTGTCAAGATGCCTTCACTTGTCGGGGGTGTTATAAATTTTTAATTTACACTTGTTCGCCATATTTTTATATCTGTTTGTTTCGCTTTTTTTCTGAATACAAGATTAAAATTCTCCAAATGACTTACGGGCTAAAAGAAAAAGATGGAAAAGAAATTAAGTTTAATGATCCAAGTGCCCCTTTGGAAGGGCAGAATGATACAAATCCCGTTTTTTACTTAAAATCTTATCCTTTTTTATATCTTTATTTAATTAGTTTTTTTTTTAAATTGTAATTGTAATACTGATTATATTTGATATGCTAGAACAAAAAAAACTACATAATTTAATTATGTTAATGAAGTGAGTGAAAATATTGAATTTTACAGCTTCAATCTGGCCCACTTTAGACATACAAACATAAAAAATAATTCAGTGCAAGTACATTGTATAAATACAATATCACTTCGGTCAATAGCTAAACAGGAATTAGGTCAGATTTTCCATAGAAAAACTATAATACTAATTGTCAATACTCAATGGCGATTGAGTATTGACCTATTAAAGTCCATTTGGCGACTGAAAATTCAGCCCTTAATCACACTAAAGATCGAATTATGCACACACATGAAAAGTATTCCCCTCTCGCTCTCGCGCGGAAGTGTGACCTCAAACATGGCTGCGGCCGGAAGTGGGTGGGGCGTTTGATTTATAGTGGGGAGATAGTGTGAGTGTGAGTTTAACTACTGTTTTATTTGTGGTGGAATCTGCTGAGATTGATTAAACTTATTTAACTGGACGAAATCACATTCAATCTACTTAGGTACCTATGATCTAGTATCTGGTGACATTTTAGTTCAGTAGTAGCTCTATTGGCAAAGGTTTTACCTTTGGTTTTGATAAAAATCATCCTTTACCACGGATTAGATTACTGTCAAGCATAAAACCTGTAAAGCCTTCGTCTATACCTTCATATATAGGTATTATGATCAAAAAATTATTTAAGTTACCTAAGTAGGTATTTACCTTAAATTTCACTTATTATCATGTTCATCACTTAGGTTCATTATTTATTCCGGGCTATTACTAATAATTAGGAGGGCAAAGACCTCATCATTGCTATCATCATTTAAAACATGATTGTTGTCAAGCGCAAGCCTATCATTCAATAAAAAATCGGCTTTGGCAATGATAGTAAAAGGCATGAGAACCCATTTTAAATGTCATAATGATGTATTACCTCTATGTATAAATCAATCCCGAGCTATTGGTAATCTGTAGAAAAAAAATTCTATGGTAAAGTCACGTAGAGTAGCTGCATGAAATAAAGAAGACCGTTTCACACGACCCGACAGTCTGCAACTCTCACACTTTGGGAGAACGTAATACGTGAAAATCCATACCTTATTAATATTATAAAATACGAAAGTGTATCTGTTTGACTGTCTGCTTGCTTATAACGGCCCATCTGTTTCACCGATTTTAACGTTTGGTAGGAAATAACTGGGAAGGAAATAAGCTACTACTTTTTATCTTGAGAAATCAAAGAGTTCCTGTGGGATTTTTAAAAACTTAAATTCACGCGGAAGAAGTCGCGGACATCATCGGCTTTTTTAAAATCCCCTGGGAACACTATGATTTTCCGGGATAAAAAGTAGGTAGCCTATGTTAGTCTCCGGCTCTTCAGGTACTTAATTACCTACTCAAAAAATCACGTCGTTCCGTTGCTTCGTTACATCGTGATTGAAGGACAAACCAACAAAGGAATAAACAAACACATTTTCAGATTTATAATAATTAGGGGTAGTGATAGTAATATTTAAAAATATTATTAAATATCCTTACCCATTCAATTTTTCATAGTCTATAAAAAGCAAAAGTAATTTATGAGTGTGTTCTAATCCGCACTTGCCAGCGTGGTGGATTAAGGCCTAACCCTTCTCATACTGAGAGGAGATCCGTGCTCTGTAGTGAGCCGGCGATGATCGTGAATAAAAAAAAATGAAAAATTATAATGTAGTAATAATATGTTAGGAGTTAGGACTTCCACAACTAAGTATGGTGAATGAAATGTAATATTATCTATTTAAGTAGTAGCTCTCATGGTTCATGCCTACCATTAGCCTTGAGAATAAGAAGATCTCATCTTAAATCTATTCTACTTAGCGATAAAAATATTTCGGATAGTCATTGCATAAAAATAAAATTTCCATCTAAATGCCACATACACAGTTTTCCAGTAAAGCGGTGTTCCCTCCCACCTCCCACGTCCTCCCTGCAGGGCAGAAGGCTTCTATTTGATTTTATTACCTCGCCCGACGTTCAGCGTGCCCTCACTGAACTTCGATTGATAAAATCACATACCTACCTGGCATCTAATCTAAGTAAGTATATACCTACAACATACAATATGTTTACGTTATAAATGTACATAAGAACATATTTACCTAAGAATTTTTTTTATTTTTGTTATTGTACCTATCAGTAAAAGATGAAAACTTAAAAAAAAAATCAGCTCTTTTTTTTCAAAAAAAATTTCAAGTTCGATTTTCGATTGGTTACCTATACTTCATATGTTTTCAACTTCTTTAATGAAGATTTACACAATTAGTAGGTAAGTAGGCAATAAAATATCTCATACGATATATAAAGTCATGGTATGGCGGGGTATAGCAGTTATTAGGTACACCCATATTATTACCTATCTATGTAACCTACCTGCCAAACATGATTCTAGGTCAACGGGAAGTATCCTATATACCTAGGTTTTCTTGACAGACACGACGGACGGACAGACAGACAGACAGGTACAACAAAGTGATCCTATAAGGGTTTCGTTTTTCTTTTTGAGGTACGGGACCCTAAAAAGTGACCCAGAGACAATCATTATGAGGCTATTTGTTTGTTTACCATGTCCTCTTGTTTTACAGCAGTGCAAAACGAGCGTCAACCCCGCAACACTGCCACCATAAGGCCGGAAGCCTTGCGGGACATGGACCAGGAAAGGGCTCTACGAGAAGCAGCCGTCGCTGTTGGAGTCTTCGGGTAAGTTTATTTGTGTTAAAAATATATATTTTGCTAATCCATGACATGTTTTATCTTTGTGCCTAACATACAAATCTGTTCTGAAGAATCAGCACGAATTCATTATTACAAACAAATATATAGATATTTAAGTAGGTATATAATTATTATTTTTAACCGGATGTGCCCGCGACTTCGTCCGCGTGGGTTTAGGTTTTAAAAATCCCGAGGCAATTCTTTGATTTTTCGGGATAAATGCGTTTCATCTTTGTGCCAAATAGATGATGCCCACGAAATCATATTCACGAGGGTGTAGATTTTAAAACTGCCGTAGGAACTCTTTGATTTTCTGAGACAAAAATTTCGGTCCCTTCGGAAAATCAAGTCCGAAAAAAATGGAAATCCACGCGGGCGAAGCCGCGGGCATCCTCTGGTACTTAAAAGTATCGTATAGAAGACGTATGGGTATGTATATGGAAGTAAACTTTTGTTTACTTTTTGAAGGTGGAGGTGTGAAAGTGTTCCATTTAACCATTTAGACACGCAAACTTAGGTAGGTACAAAGGATGCCCAGTCTTTGACTCTTCTCTCGGAAACACTGTGCATATCGCACGTTATGCCCGCTGTTGTGGAAATCCTTGTTTCTTTGTGTTTTCTTCGGTGGAAAAATGTACCTACCTACGATTTTTTAACCCCCGACCCAAAAAGAAGGGTGTTATAAATTTGACGTGTGTATCTGTGTATCTGTCTGTGGCATCGTAGCTCCTAAACGAATGGACCGATTTTAATTTAGTTTTTTTGTTTGATAGGTGGCTTGATCGAGTGTTCTTAGCTATAATCGAAGAAAATCGGTTCAGCCGTTTGAAAGTTATCAGCTCTTTTCTAGTTTTCTTATACCTAGTAGTTTTTGTGTAGGGGGTTTTTTAAAATTTTAAGTTATATTATATAACAAGTAACTAGGTAGTAGGTGAAACGTACTTTTTTCTTCTTTCTTTCTTACATCAGTACCTATTTTTCACGATCATCAGTCAAGAACAAGGTAAACATACCTACCTACTTAATATGGTTAAATATGTAGGTAAGGACTAAAGTACTTAACCATCTTTTAACTGAAAGACAGCCAAGGCAAACTTGGGTCGGTGGAGGGTAGGTAGATAGGTAGGTTCAGGGACCTAATAATATTATTACAGTCTTATTTTGATTTCTAAACAGCAAATTTATTATTTACCCATAGGTACCCAAGCGCACAGGTCAGTGCTTTCTACGCCACATTAATACTAAAGTTTCAGGTCCAAAGACAACCTTTTTTTTACGAAGCCTCGGAATAGGGACAGTAGCAGTTTAATAATAGAATGTAGGGTCAGAGCCTGACGTCAGCCGACGTGGATCAAGCCTCAAAAGAGGTGATCAAAGGTTGGTTAACGGGTGACTGAATGCTCAACTGACGCGATTGATTTGTTCAGGCCGTAGATGCGGTAGGCAGTGTCATTATGAATTTTCAGTTTGCTACTCATTTATAAAACTCTTCTTATCATGGTCAGGACTTTAATCATTTCTTTCTCTAACTAAATAAAGGTAGGAACCTACCTACCTTATCGTTATCCACTAGTCATGCGCTAGAACTACTATAGTTGAACCATTACGATTGAGAACCTCTTCCTTTTTGAAGTCGGTTAATAATAGCTTTTCGCTTTCCTTCCTGAATGGGGATGACGCCTATGTCAAAAATAAGTTATTTCTTAATAAATATTAAATAGTTCCAAAATTCGTAAAATCCGCATTAGATGCCAGTTATGTTTGCTAACCCTTTTAATAAAAAACCGGCCAAGTGCGAGTCAGACTCGCGCACTGAGGGTTTTTTTAAATGATGTGACCACAAATTCGCGGTTTTCAGATTTATTCCTGTACTTGTGCTATAAGACCTACCTACCTGCCAAATTTCATGATTCTAGGTTAACGGGAAGTGCCCTATAGGTTTCTTGACAGACACGACGGACGGACAGACAGACAGACAGACAGCAAAGTGAGCCTATAAGGGTTCCCTTTTTCCTTTTGAGGTACGGAACCCTAAAAGTACGTTAAATTACGTCAAATGTTATGACGTCACATCTGTGAATTTCATACAAGCTCAAAGCGAGCTTGATAAAAAGTCGCTGAATCATCCCTATTGCAACTCGTTATACTTAAATCACACCCTATATTGCACTGTCAGATATACCTACCTATTAAAAGCTTTTTCAAATTTTCGTAAGAGACGAAAAAATAGCCGAGTGGAAATTGCAGGCAATAGAAAACCAGACTAATAAGTCGTAAAAGCATATTTTCTGTAATAAAAAATTCTTGCCTCTTTATATTCAATTTAAGATAATGTACCTACCTACTGTGCTATCATAAGCATTTGGCAGTCAAATCATAGCAATTGAGGGGAGTGCACACCACACTAAATCATTTGTATGAGAATTCGTTATGCTAATGTAATATTTGTAGAGCTTTGCAGGCTATGGGACTTTTATGGGGTCTGGGATGGGAAGCCGAAGGTATGGATAAGTAAACAACAAAAACCTTTTATGGATTGTGATTTGATGTAAAAACAATTTTCTGTTTGCTTGAAATGTAATTCTAAATAAAGCATTTTTATACTGGCTTGGGTTTTTTTTATGTTTTAGTATACATAAGTAAGTAGGTACTCATGTACCTAGATAGGTTTAAGGATAATGGATCCGCATGTGGGGAAAACAAAAAACGTTCGTTACAATAGTATCGGTATATATTATTATGAGGTAATTAATTTCCATTGACGTTTATGGTGATAGATATTTATAAAATAACCAGTGTAAAAACACTTTAAATAATAGTTTAAATGAAAATGAAAAAATTCTTTAGTTTACTCCTTACATTGTCATAAAAGTAAATACGATTAATTGATTGAATGGCCCTAATTATTGCGGTATCTACCCACCTACCAACATAGTGGAAGGAGGACAAGTTTTATTCAATACTAGCTGATGCCCGCAGCTTCGCCCGCGTGGATTTAGGTTTCTAAAAATCCCGTGGGAACTTTTGATTTCTCAGGACGTCACAAAGTTTTTCTATCGATAAAAAAAAATTACGCAATCGGTTCAAAAGTCTCGGAGATTTCGGTGTACGTAGGGAGAAAAACACAACTCCCTTTTTGAAAGTCGGTTAAAAAGTAGCCTATGTTACTCCCTGGTCAATCCTCTATTTGTCTGTGAAAACCCGTCAAAATCGGTTCAGCCGTTCCGAAGATTAGCCTTTTCAAACAGACAGACAGACAGACAGACATACAGATAAAAATTTTAAAACCGGGTGATTCAGTTATGGTATCGTTCAAATAACCATATGAGCTTAATATGAGGTAGTTATTTCGAAATTACAGACAGACACTTCAATTTTATTTATTAGTAAGTATAGTATTACAGACAGACACTTCAATTTTATTTATTAGTATAGATAATGGTACCTAATCGAAATGAATACAAGGTGGTACGCGGCCTACAAACGGATCACTTTAGTTTTAGCTTACGCTTAGCATAATCTTTGCGCGATAGATAGATTCTGAATCCTTAACGTATATTCAGCCAAGTTTTTCGTAAATAAAGTCTGAGCAAAGTGAAAGTACGCTCTATACATATAGATCTCACCTTTAGTGTGACTTTTGAATTGCGGCTTTCTAACTTAATTTATAACTTCTAAGGCAGTTATAAAAGTGCGATGGGTGTGAGTTTTAGGACTCACTCTTCTGCCTTTTGGGATACTTTCAGCCTTATAGCAAAGGTTGCCTGGTAGAGATTGCTCTAAGCAATAAGGCCGCCTTTGCACACAATTGTTTTTTTTTCTGTTTTCTTCCTTCTGTGTTGTTCCTTTACATGTTTTTGTGTGCAATAAAGACTTCTATCTATCTATCTTTATAGCAATGAACTGTTTTG
The DNA here is from genome assembly GCF_905333055.1 of Maniola jurtina. Lineage (NCBI taxonomy): Eukaryota > Metazoa > Arthropoda > Insecta > Lepidoptera > Nymphalidae > Maniola > Maniola jurtina. The sequence continues at coordinate 6,005,822 of NC_060033.1, forward strand.
TCCCAGTCCCCCAGTATCGCTGGCAATGGCTCTGTCGCCGGCGCGGTATCCGCTGCTGTCGCCTCACTACGCGCCGCTGCCGCCGCCGCAGCCCACGCAGCCTCCGCAGCCAGACTCCTCCCACGACCACCACGGCGGCAGCCATGCGCACTCTGACAGTGATGGTATGTTAATTATGCTTATTTTGTATTTTATCAGCAAAACTTGAGAGACAATATTATCATTGTCATTGTCTGAACAGACATCGACCGTGTCGAGCGGAGTGATTTGCTCAGTGTCTAACACTGAATGATAATCACCGAGATTTTTTCTTATTAGATACAAGTTATCCCTTGACTGCAATCTCACCTGGTGGTAAGTGATAATGCAGTCCAAGATGGAAGCGGGCTAACCTGAAAGGGGTATGGAAATTTATATCAAACCCCCGCAGTTGGCTTCGACAAAGCATCATACCGGAAATCTAAATCGCTTGGCAGCACGGCTTTGCCGGTAGGGTGGTAACTATAGCCACGGCTAAAACCTCCCACCACAACTGCAGACCATTAATTTGATCATTTGACATTAGTTGATTCCACATTGCTGTTTCACTGAATGATATTTAATTACCTAATAGTTTTTTGTGGGAAACCTCCAATGAATCTATATACCTATAGTAAGTACGTAGGTACATATACAAAAGGTAAAGCTGTCCAACTGACTGACTGACTGATCTATCAACGCACAGTTCAAACTAATGGACGGATCGGGCTGTTTGGCATGCAGATAGCAATATAAAGTATGACGAAGGCAACCTTAGCGGTTGCCTTCGTCATACTTTATATTGCTATTAAGCCCGAAAGGATTTTTGAAAGTTCAACCTCTAAGGGGTTAAAATAGGGGTTTGAAATTTGTGTAGTCCACGCGGACGAAGGTTAAATAAAAATAAGTAAATGTCAAATGAGCTCGGTAGCTATCATTCAGTACCTATTGGGATCTGAATTGGGCTGGTAGGTAAGTACAGCAGTAGTCACAGCTATAGCCCTGGACGGGTTAAATTACTTTTTTAATGTTACATTATTTGCGGTTCCAGATGACAGCATTGACGTCACAAACGAAGAAGATTCTACGTCTTATTCCCCACCGGCCGTCTCCAGTTATTCTCAAAGCTGTATACCGTATGGGTATGTATATTTACCTAAACCAACTGGTCTGGGACCTATTACCATTATTATCATTTTTTTGTTTACTAAGGGCAAATCTTCATATGATATCCGATTTCTTTAGGGGGAAAATTAAGTGGGAATTGGAATTTCTCCACCCAGACCAGTAAAACCCTCTCGGTAGCCATCCTCAGCGCATATTAAGAAGCTCCGGGAACTTTAAATAACTCTTTCATTTTTTTTTTCAATTAACAAACTAGCGCTTGGCTGCAATCAGACATGCTAGCAAGTGATGATGCAGCGTAAGTGTGGTTGCCTAGAAGTTGTCTATTCGCTCTTGACTTGAAGGTATATTAAAAGTGGGAGGGAAAACTGATGCCGGAAGGGCGTTCCATAACCTAGCGTTTCGGATCAGAAATGAGGAAGCAAATCGCTTCGTACATGTTCGAGGAATTTCAACTATTTCATTCCTATTTTCCAGGCCACTTGGTATAGAAAGTGCAGCGGAAACGGCAGCTCGCTTGCTATTCATGGCAGTCAAATGGGCGAAAAACTTGCCTTCCTTCGCCAGTCTCGCCTTCCGTGACCAGGTATTTCTTTTATCCAATTTATATTGTACTAGCCGATGCCCGCGACTTCGTTCGCGTGGATGTAGTTTTTTAAAATTCCCGTGGGAACTCTTTGATTTTCCGGGATAAAAAGTAGCCTATGTGCTAATCCAGGGTATAATCTATCTCCATTCTAAATTTCAGCCCAATCCGTCCAGTAGTTTTTGCGTGAAGAAGTAACAAACATACACACACACACACACACACACACACATACAAACTTTCGCCTTTATAATATTAGTGTGATTTTTTTCAGATACAAGTTAGCCCTTGACTGCAATTTCACGTGATATGTCAGTCTAATCTATTGTACTTTTGGAGTTTTGATTTACGACCTCCTACGGACAAACTAAACTTCCACTTAAACAAAGAAACAAGAGCTTTTCCTTCCCATACAAACAAAAGTGTACTGTCTAGTTCCACTCTCTAATATAGTCTGATGTGACAATCCGACGGCGCAGCGGCAATGAGAAGATGATGATGACCGGAAAAATCATGAGAGGAAACTCTAATAAATTTTAACTCATCCCAGGAGTCGTATCCTCATGATTCGCAGCCGAATAAGCTCACCATTCTAGCGCAAGTCTGTTAAAAGTCTTGAATACTATACATATATTTCAGGTAATTCTTCTAGAAGAAGCGTGGTCGGAGCTGTTCCTCCTGAACGCGATCCAGTGGTGCGCGCCGCTCGACGCCGCTTGCGCAGCGCTCTTCGGCACCGAACAGACGGACCAAGGTGTGTAACATAAGTAAATGTACGACTGATGAAGCAGGACGCTTTATGTGTGTATGAATATGTGTTAGAGAGGAATGTTGCATGTACACGCAAGTTTGTATGAGTATGTGACAGAGATGAATGTTACACTTCTCAGCCCACCTAACACTCATTAACTCCCGACTAGAACATACACTTTGGGTAGGTAAGGCTTGAGAGAGTTATTCAAGGGCGTGCGATCAGACCAGGCGTGAGGAATGTATAGTTTCTGGACTCCAGACACTCTGTACGTCGGTAGGTAGATACACTCAGGTGATTCTGGACGCTTAAGTGTGTATCAGATTTACTCTGATTTGAAATGAACATTGCACGCCCTACCCTGCGTATTAGACTAGAACAAATAGACAGGTCTTTTTTGATAAAATAGTTTGGATATGTACGGTCGGCTTCAGAATTCGAGTAGCAACTCCGCGAAACTATTGCATTAAAAACCTGTCGCACTTATAACCTTTTTCTAATAAACACGCCACATACACCGAACCCATGTGCATAACCGTGCCACGCGAATATGATCATTGAGAAGCTAAACGACTTATGGCCTTTGACTGTACCTAATACTTATTGCAGAAAACGGCGGGTCGGGGGTACTGCGGCGGCTGCGCTCCGTGGTGTCGCGCTACCGCAGCGTGCTGGTGGACCCCGCGGAGTTCGCCTGCATGAAGGCCATCGCGCTCTTCAAGTGCGGTAACTATCCGCAGCACTACTAGGTACTCCGGCTATGCAGCTGGACCCGGTATGGTCTATTCGCTTACTTGCGGGTGCTTTACGGTCGCCTTTGCTTCGCGCCGCTCGGCACGTGCCGTAAAATCAAAGGCGCCCCCGCGATTTCAAACGGAACCACGTGAGGTGTACACCTGCAGGGGAATTTGAGGCGAAAACATTTATTTAACCAACACTGTAAAAATAAATAAAAGCAAAACATACATTATAAATTGACCTCGCGGAGTTCGCTAGATTCTCTTATCAGTAGGTAGCACGTTTACGATTATGTTCACATACTACTTACGCAAGCCGTGCGTAGGTGAAAAAAAGCTTAGGAGATCCCCGGAATCCCCCGAACCCTGTATTTATCAGTCCAGATATACCCTTTTGTTTTATCATTTTTCCTATATTAAGTTAGTCATTCACAAATTATCTATAGTATTTATCGCGGGAAGCCCACAGAAGTGATGATTCCAATTTCGTGATATGAATATTAATAATGATTAGATACTAATCTAAATAAAAGATTGAAAATAATGAGGAGATCCGATGATGCAGTCAAGGTGGAAATGTGGTGATATTTTGTCCGTTTACTTCGGGAAGCCCTCGGCAACCTGGGCGGGTCTACTTGGTTTCTGGAGCCAGCTTGGATGGCTGGAGTGATGACTCCGGCAAGGAGAGGCAAAGCTCGCATAATAGATGGAAACGTTTAAGTGTGGAAACCTGCCTAGATAGAAGAAAGGAAGAAGACTCTTGATTAAGTTTTTAGTTTTTACGTGAAAACCGTGAAAACAAACCGCAACGCTACATAGATCACTTGGCGACACTCTTATGATCTCCTCATTTGATTCGTTTATATAGGGATACTTCGAGCATGGATTTTGATTGAGGCCTCTTCTTCCCCCGTGGAACTTAGGGTTGCAACAACATGGGGTACTTATCTTAGAATCCTGTCATTATTCCAAGTGACACTGGCTATATATTAAAAAAAACAATAAGGCGGATGTATGACGCTTATTTTCTCCACTTGAACACTAGACGTGATGCAGCGCGTTGGGTTTTTTTTTAATTAAGTACTTGTAAATAAGTTCAAACAATTTAATTTACAGAAACCCGAGGGCTCAAAGACCCCCTCCAGATAGAGAACCTCCAGGACCAAGCGCAGGTAATGTTAATGACTCATGCCAGGACTGCGCACGGCGCGGCGCCGGCGCGCTTCGGCCGACTGCTCCTGTTGCTGCCTCTCCTGCGCCTCGTCACGCCACAGCAGCTAGAGAGGGAGTTCTTCTCCAAAACCATCGGACAAACACCGATGGAGAAGGTTTTGGCTGATATGTATAAAAACTAGAATGGTGCAACGAACATACATCTATAACTAATTAATTTTATTAATAACGTTATTGTAAATTAATGTAAATATTTTGATTGTATATAACAATAATGTGTACAGCATGTAAAGAGAATTAACTATTGTACCTACCATGCTTTTCAACCTTATAAATACCAATGTAAGTAACATCTGAAGGTTTCAACTAAGAAGAGCATCGCCATATCTATTTCAAATGTTATGTCAAACTTGCACACACTGACGGTCGAAATATTAAAGCGGAATTTACATTACGAAATTTCTTATCAATTTCACGTGTAAATAATAATAATGATTAAATAATGAAATTAATATAGTGCCATTAATTCGTAATGTAAATTCCGCTTAAATGTGCAATCTGTCGACAAGACGTCACTTAGCGATTTTGTAATTGTCATAAATACCGAGATAATTTTTCACGAAAATCTTACAACGTTGCTAAGTACCTAGGGATTGATTGATTATTTACAGCCATTATGTATGTCGGCGACAATCCCAGAATATAAAGCCATTATTGTAATTCATAGATCATAACAAACATTAATTCAAGTTACAATGATAATTTACACTCTAGCCTTTAAAATCACATTAATAAAATTAAGTATTCAGAAACATGTCTACTCTTCCACTCTTCTTCCAAAAGTTAGCTTATTAAAGCTTTTCCCGCCGAGGCACCCTCTGGCGTGACCAACGTGATTCGTCAAAATGGAGTCAATTAACATTTTCTATATTTCTTAATTAAATAATTATCAAGTTAAATAACATAATAAATATCTTAAGAATAATAAGATATTTAATTAATATTTAAACAAACAACAGAAGGTCATAGTTATCAACTTATAAATTCTATTAGGACAATTAGTTCTAGTATTGGCGCCAATTCAGTTTGAAAAAGAGATCTTCAGGAAACTCACACTAGGCGGCGCTAGAATCGTGGAGGTTTTTAAACAAGAAGGTTCTATATTAATGAATCTTAGACCGAAAGAGGTTATTATTAAAGAAGATTCTATATAATAATTTTATAAAGCAAACACGCCCACATGTACCTACCACGTACCTACCTAAATAAAGATATGCCTGTCCGAGCGATGCTTTACTGTTCGACTTACATATTTTTAGGCATAGACCACAGTGCGTTTTTACATAAATATACGTTTATTTACGATTTTTGTTAGCACAAAATATTAAATGTTTTTGAATTTTATATTTTTTAAGAGAAAATTTTAGTTGCTGATGGTGCAAGTTTTGGCATAGAAACTAAGTTGGAGTTAAAAGTAAAAGTGTTCTACTAGATGTTCTTCTCAATTGAAATTCATAGTAAATAGTGCCGTTTTGGTTAAGTTTACTTATTATTTCTATCATCTAGTCAACTCTAACTAATAAAAGAAGAGAATATTACTTAAGTATATAATATTATATGTGTAAATCAAATGTGCCGGAAAAAATAGGTTTATCGTTCCTAAGGAAAACCAAATCTTTACCTATTTGTGAACAACAACAATGATTCACTGAAATTAATGTAGTAAATATACCTACTTAGTATAGATAATTATAATTAATACTGAGAAATAAATAGATATCAAAATCCTAACAGGCGCCGCGCAGTAAACAAACATATTATTTTATTGTAACTATTGTAATATAAAGTTTTTAAAGGTGGATACTTACCTACTAGGTAGGTACCTATTTAGGTGTCTCTAGGTGCCTACTTATTGGAAGAACTTATTTTTGAAATGACACCAATTTTAGGGTTCCGTGCCTTAAAAAGAAAAAAGGACCCCTAAAGGATCACTTCGTCGTCTGTCTGTCCGTCTGTCAAGAAAACCTATAGGGTACTTCCCGTTGACCTAGAATCATGAAAGGCAGGTAGGTGATTATAGCGCAAGTAAACGAAAAAAAGCGAGAATTTGTAGTTACTACACAAAACATATTAAAATAAGCAGTCCATGAACAAATAAATAATCCTATCATAAGAAAGGTCTTTACCTGTACGGAACCTTCAGTGCGCGAGTCTAAGTTTTTAAAAAGAACCTAATTGTTTAATAAGAATCCTTTCAGTTTCAGAAAGGATTCTGTGACGCCATCGCATGTTTCTGCTTACATGAAAAGTGTCACCTAACTGACCGGTGAGGAATTTGAACTTATACCTACCTACCTACTTATTGGAAACATATTTAAAAATTCTGACGAATGGGTTTTCTATTTAATCAGGTGGTTTTTCTCATAGATAAAGATTATAGAACTTATAATGAGTATCTGAATGCAATCGAGATCAAATCTTATATCTTAGTCTATGCCCTATGCCAGACCTGCCTGATTAATATGTACGTAGGTACACCTAGGTAGGTGTACCTGTATATAAATAGGTATAAATACCTACGTGTTTTAGCATAAAACCGTATTTTGCCAAAATAGAAGACGCGTAGAACGGATACAACGTAAAACTGGCTATGCAGGAAATGCCAAAGGCAATGCCCGCGTCGCAGTAGGTAGGTAAGCACGTAAGAGGATACCTATCAAATAATATTTATTACAAGTGTAAATTAAAAATTTATAACACCCCCGACGATCCAAAGTATTTGAGTTTTCCAAAAAATCATTTTCAAATAAATAATTATGTATTTAGGCAACGTCCATCTTGACAGCTTGACATTTGTCTATTGACATAATATTATGAACCTAACGGTTATCTAACCTTCTTTTCTACAAGAAAACTAGAAAAGAGCTGATAACTCTTAAACGGCTGAACCGATTTTTTTAGATTATAGCTAAGAACACTCTCGATCAAGCCACCTTTCAAACAAAAAAACTAAATTAAAATCGGTTCATTCGTTTAGGCGCTACGATGCTACAGACAGATACACAGATACACAGATACACAGACACACAGATACACAGATACACACGTCAAACTTATAACACCCCTCTTTTTGGGTCGGGGGTTAAAAACTGACGGCCATGACCAGCTCTATTCTGATTTCTGTATCATCATATCTTAGTAGCTAGGTATGTAAATTAGTTATATAAATAGAAAGTGTCCCACGAATAACTGCGTTATTTAGTTATTTATTTAGTAACATAAACAACATTCTTGGTCTATTATTTTGTTGGTAACATAAACATTGTTGCTCTAACCAACTTTAACTATGCCATCCCATCCCGACGATGTGGCTGTAACTTTTTGACCGACTTAAAAAAAGGAGGAGGTCCTCAATATCCGTCGAGCATCACTGATGTCACCACGTAGTGATTACACACTCTTTGGATATCACTTTCTATAATAGGTATATGATATAAAAATATGTTCTAGCAAAGGGCCCACCTACCTATTCACCTCCTCACGATTTTATAGATTTACCTATAAATCAATAGGTACCTACTTAAAGGAGTTAGATCAACTCTGTATGGAGCATAACACTAACAAATAGATACCTAAGTTAAATAAGTATTGTTACGATTGAGGAAAGTAAGGAGTTGCCACTTAATAGGTTATTGTTGTAAAAACGCTGTAAAAATGTATAAAATTGTTTGTCTAAATAGATAGGTGTCTAGATATTATATTTTATAGAACCAACATATTGTACAGTCATGTTCATAAAGGTAGTGCGCTTTTGTCCGAATCGCTACAAAGCATCTAAATAAGATACCTACTTGCCTAAGTTACGTACCTAGGTATTGCCTAGCGCCAGCAAAATCGCTTTTACAAATAAAATAACTTAGGTAGGTAATTACCTTAACTTTATCAAAAATAGTTAGGTAATCTACAATTACCTAGCTATAATAATATTTAGTCAATAAAATGTATAAAATACATACTCGTCGATGACCCCACTAGTTTAACAACTCGAATTACCTACCTACTTACAATTTTAACTAGATTTAATAAGCTTTCCAACAACTGCCAAAATGTAACCAAAAAATAGCAAAAATGTACCTAATTAAATAAATGTTATCGAATATGTACATTTAATTAATATTAAACCTTATGGTTTTTGGTTTTATTTTAAATCCTATCCTCATTTCAGGCACCTATACCTACCTACCCCCTTCACCATTTTACCACCGAGTTTTCATCCTTATGTCGTCACATTCCATCTTCACGCACGAAACGTTTTGCGTCATCATACGCATGGCTAAGGTTTGGAATCCGGGTATCTTTAAAACAAAAGTGAATAGGCATCTTCTAGATAAACGCGTCCCAACTTAGAACACATCATCACTGTCTATCAGGTGTGATTGTGGTCAAGCGCTTGCCTATAATGGATTTAAAAAAAATTAGTGCTTAAGCAATATCAGAGTTCGGTCAGTGTTTTTCATATCCGTATTTTCACGGACTCGGATTGAATGAGTGCATACCGAATGAGGTGTTGCAAATAGTCCACCACGCTGGCTAAGTGCGGATTGACAGACTTCAAACACCTTTGAGAACATGCAGATTTCCTTTGATGTTTTCCTTCACTTCAGTTAATACAGATCGGTAGTTTTGCATTTGTCACTTACATGTGGGAAACTAATAACAATCGATTTATTTCCTTTCAACAAGTGGAAGTTGGGATTTCCCTGGATGTTTTCATTAAACATGATGGCCTTTCAAGTTACATCACAATTCGCGGTACCACAGCTGTTGACCTCTTTAGCACAAGGAAATTGTCACATGCTTAAATTATGCAAAGCCATTTAACAAAACCATTTAAATCGTAATATACCCATGTACCTAACTACCTACTCCTAGATTCACCAAATATTTGTCTCTTGTAAATAACTTCATTCTTGATGCCTGACATCATAAAATGAAATTGAATCATTAAAAACATAAGAACTAGATGTACTTATTAATATAGATCATGCTAATAGAAGTTTTTAGAACCAAAAACCTGTAAGCGACGGGTTGAGATGGCAATCGGAGTGTGAGACGGGGAGGCCCCATACGTCACATGCGCTATCTTGCACCGGGTTAGCACGAGGGCTATGTGGGTGTGCGGGGCGTCCCCACCCCGATTGCCATCTTGACTTGTCGCGTAATATAGATTAAAAAAAAAACGCACCACAACTGCATGGCAGGATATCACATTGAACACGCTCGTTCACATACTACTGCGCACGGATTTCTCCAGAATGAGAAGATTTCAAGCCATAGTCTACCACACTGGTCAAGTGCGAATTGGTAGATTTACCACATCGCTTGAGAACGTTATGGAGAACTCTCAGACATGCAGGTTTCCTCCTGATGTTTTTCTTCACCGTTAAAGCTAGTGAAATTATATTTATTTGTTTAAAACGCACACAACTCCTGAAAGTTAGAGGTGCGATGTGCCTGGGATCGAACCCATGACCTTCTGAATATGAGGTCCTCGTTTAACCGCTCTATTACTAGCCTATTACCAGTATCACCACTCTTGTATTAATTATCAGGTAATTATTAGTTCTATCTATTTACCTATGTAATCGGTTCCCACCACTATCACATCCATGACGTCAGTGACGTCACCACGAGATGTTAAGATTTAGTTAACAACAATAAACCATATTATTTTTTGGAACCAAAAAAATATTAAAGATTAAATGCGGGACAACTGCAGGAAACATCTATCCACAAAGATTGATGGCAGATTACAAAGACTTTTACCTAGAAAGTAAAAGTCTTTGTTGTATGTGTACTAGTAAAATTGGACCAGCTTCCTTCGCATCTTGAATACTTATTTAATTCTAAAATTTCATGAAACTTTGAAAGGAAAAATTCAAATTTCAAATGTATAAATTATTCTTTTATTCAGATCAATTTCTTGTAAATTTTATTTTAAAAACATAATGACTTATAAAAATGAAGTCCTTTAAAGAGCATTGTATTGTTATCAGATCATAATAATCAAATAAAGAGCCTATTTAATCTAATTAATATAAAAAAATATTTACTTAATGATTATAAAAATTGTCATGGAAAAGCTTGTATCACAATATTGTCACAGTTAAGTAATATACTTACCTAGTTAAAATATTTAATTGCAATTTTTTGTATGAACAATATAAAATTAAAATAATGAGGGTGTATGGTAGAAACCACCAAACGCTATGGTATTAGTGACCTTTTCAATAATCAAATAGCAGAAAGGTCTATTAGCTTCAAACCGTATAACACCGATACGGTTGCTGAATTCAGCAGCGCTAGCGGCAGATGCAACTGTGCCTTCTTCTGTCACCTCTATTTCAGCTTTATGTATTATCCTTGACACATGTACAGGAAAGAAGGACATTAACGGCAGTCTTGCTTTGCGCTCATCAAATAAATCCATAATACCCATCCTCTTGAGTGCATCTGTCAATTCAAGACTGGATTCGATCTTAAATCTTGGTATAAAGCAATCAATTTCATCATCACTGTATTCGTCTACTGACACTTTCAGCTCATTGAAGATTGTATCTAATGACTCATTACCAAAATTATAGAACATTTCATTCAATGATACCCCAGGGTTGGGTAACATTATGAGCATGGACAAACGGTTGTCTTTTCCATATGGGATCTCGAGTACCCGAGCCTGCAAATTTTTTATATTAGCAAATGGATATGTATGCCGTCTGTACATCATGTTTACTTCCCCCAATTGTTTTCCAGTGCTGTCATAAAAAGGTTGTTTTCTAGTATACGAGGAGTTGAAGGCTACAGTCCATTGCCCTTTGAAGTATAAAACACTGGTTAATATTAGTTTAGAGTTAATGATGTTGCTGCTATCTAAGAGATGTGATATCCGACCATGTGTGACACTCGATACAAGATTGTTGATCGAGTTTGCAGTAACATCGGGGTTGGAGAAGTTTACTGGTATCAGATGAGTGTCATACCCTTTTGCTGCTTCAATAAAATCTCTTTGGGGGCCATTGTCTTCATCCATAAACAAGGAATTTAGTTTTTGAAGTTCAACTGTCGTCGTATTCACTTGGAGCCACTTGGCTATTTCTTGGTAGTCTTTTCGAGTGATATCCTTCAGTCTGGGCTGTATGCGGAGCGTTTTAGCGAGTTGAGTAAGTGTTTGGTCGGCAGCTCCTTCTGCTATGACTGCTAAAATTGTCCATACTGTGATAGGTGAAATAATTAAGTTGGTACCTTTTTCCTGTGCTTGAGTTGTATGATACAGCAATTCAATGGAAAAATTTCCTATCTTTTCCGTCAAACCCGTGTGAAGACTATTGTTTAGCGCTTCTTTCACTTCAGCAAGCTGAGCATTACACACTGATAATCGGTACGCACAGAAAACGAATATAAGACACCGCATTTTGTTATTAGTTTGTTAACTTTACTTTTAGCTATTGTCCTTGTCCTTACAAATTAATTATTGATAAATTAACTGACTGGTTCACGTAACATTTTAATGATATCACAAATGAGACTGACATCTGAGTGTGATCGCGAGTGTGCGACACAAACTAGCAAGGTTGTAAGTAAAGCAAATCGTCAAATGGGGAAAACCTATATCAATAATAATTCTCAACCGGTTTACTGCCTGCTAGGTTAATTTTATGCACTAAAAATATTTTATTCTCGTTTGTTTTGTAAAAATTCAATTTTGTCTACAAAAATGTCAGATGTCATTTGTCAATGTCAACCGTCAGCTGTCAAAATTGCATTTGACACTGACAAGAGTAAGACAAGCATAGAGTTCATAGAGTTCCATCTCTATGGGGACCAGAGATCAATCTGTGGACAAGTGCGTAGGTGCGTTCAAAAATTTGGACTTAACCGCCAACTGATGAAAATGAAAACCATAATATTATGGTAAGATGATGCTAAGTGACGGTTGAGATCGCGTCTCTGTTTCTGTAGCGACACGAACTTGTCCCTGACACTTTTAGGGACTCGATATAGCAAGCGCCCCGGACGCGTTTATGGGACGACGCTGTGAAGTCAAAACAAATTGTAATATGGCTTGGTGCTTCATGAAACGGAACGGGCGCTTGTTGCAGATCTATCTAGAGCACCAGTCAGTTTGACTTCACAAGCTCCAGCTTGCGAGCCTGTGGCACTTGCTATATGAATTAAGTAATCAAGCATCATGGAGATTGCAGGTCTTAAGGGCCATCTACCTATCATGTAAATGTGCATTTTTTGCTAGATTTGTTTATAACCTAAGTACATATTTTGATGAAATTGGGTCTATTATACACTTGAAAAATCCAGTTTAGATAAACACCAAAGTTGTAAAGAATTTTTTTACAGATTTTCTATTCGATTTTATGATGCACACGACTTTCGTCCACGTGGATTTAGATTTTCAAGTAAAAGTAGCTCCAGGTCTTCAATTATATCCATGTAAAAAATCATGTCAATCCGTCGGTTCGATGCGGAGTGAATGTAGGGCAACCCAACAATCACTCCTCCTCAACGACTGCGCACGATTATAAATGCGCACTCTTGCGCATTCATAATATTATGGGTTGGGTACCTCTAGTAACTTGAAAATATCGGTTATATTTTTATAATAAAACAAAACAAATTATTTAAATGAGTTATTCATTTATCTATAATCTGTGTCACTAATAGTATTTCGTATAGGATTATTTTCGGCCGCTTCGGCTAATATTCTTCCTAAAGCTTTCACAAGTCTGGTTTTAAACCTTGACACTTTGGTGACGTCATCGAAGTCTGTCTTGTTGAGATCTCTTTCGATGTAATATTGTAATGTGTTCCATAACATTTCCCTTGCTTGCAGGAATTGTTCAGCTTGACTGAAAAAAAAAACATACATCTATATTACTTGTATATTTTAATATATCTACATTTACTATCTGTCTGTACCCTTTAAATCCAGAATAGAATATATTTTTATTCAAATTAACTTTTACAAGTGCTTTATAATTTTATTTACCATTGTTTGTTATCATAAGTATTTCTATAAAAATATCTGATTCTCTCTCTCTTTCTCTCTCTTGGATTATTTTAACAATACTATCAAACGTAGTGATAATAACCGAGACCGATAGCTTCTTCGAGGTCCGAAGGAAATGAAAACTGATTCTATAGGATTTTTTTTTTTTTTTTTTTTTTTAATGAAAATAAAAATGGTAAGAATGTATTCATACGGACTTTGTCTGTGGTGGCGTTTGTTGGCGCGCGTGTTGTGACTTTTTGGAGTGTTTTTTTGTTAGAAGTGGCCGGTTTTTGTGTCCCGCTGATGTTTATTGGTGGTGGAACTGACCAAGGAACTGACTGAGAAGCGCTCTAGAGGGGCGCCGCGTGTATGTCGGCGGGCGCCAGCACAGACGAAGTCCATACTTATACATATAGTTTTCCTAACTTGTAAATAACTACACACTTGACATTGGCTAATCAGTGTAAAGCCAGACGAGAGAAGAAAAAAAAAAATGTATTCATACCTAGTGGGTACATGAATTTTAAGCCTGTGCCTCGGGAGGTGCACTTCAGTCACTTCCCCGTTGCTCCCATCCTGAAAAAGTGCATTTTAAACTTAAATGGATGAAATTTACGACTCCACATTATTTCAAATCATACACGACATGTCCGTACACTCATTGAGGCACAGTGGCACGTACGTACACACACACAAACACACACGCACGCACACAGCTAGCACGCAACCTACGCACACACACACACACACCCACACACATACACACACAGCGCGCACGCATGCACGTATGATAGCATACACAAACACATTACCCGTACGTCATGCATTATCGCACTGCATTACCTCCATATTCAGGTCATATACGCATATTCTTAAGTACATACATAACACGTTAACGCAAACATTTTGACATACATGTACATAATAAAAGCAAACACGAACACACATACACTAATATAACATTTGTACATACCACAATATTCTTTGAAATCTGTCCCATAGAAAACAGCAAAGCAGTATGCGGAGGTATCAGAGACGTCTTATGAACAACTAAAGCGCGCCTCTCCAAGGAGTGGTACCCGCCAAAGTAGGTTAAAAGTTGTGTATTGTGTTTGCGCTTCGTTATACCGTAGTTCACGCTTTCACTGCCGATGTGAGCCCTGTCGCCTTTACTGAAAAAGATAAACATAATTATACTATTATGCCTTATATTATACATTTATTTTTATGGTTTGAAAATTAAAAATATTGGTTCTAATTAAAGTTGTTGGCGGCAGATAAAAAGACGAAGTCACGGGCAATATAATTGTTCTGGTCCTCAGTTGACCCAGCAAAAGCCTATTCATTAGGGCTCATACTAATCGGAAGACGGGCAACCAGAGGGCAGGGCCACAAATGCCTATGGTTAAAAGTAAATGCCGTTCATACCGAGAAGAACCAGCAAGAAACTCGGAATACTTTTGGAAAGATCTAGATCTAGATAGATTTCTAAGAAAAAAGTTTTGTGGTTGTCATGAAACACCTGAGAGAAGCGAAATTTATTAGAAGGCGTATTTCCTGGTGACAGCAGCGCTCTTCTATCGCAAAGAAGCGGTTGAGCTCCGCAGTCTCAGTGACATAGCTTACCTAGTAAATAGATCGACGACAGTCTTCAGTTTCCCCTTGGTCTTGACGTATTTCCTGGTGAGCAGCAGCGCGTTGGAACCCGACAGCAGCACGGCGGCCGTCAGCTCGTCTATCGCAGAGAAGCGGTTGAGCTCCGCAGCCTCAGTGGTTTTCTCAATCAGGCCAGTTTTAAGGAGATGTTCCAAGTGTAAGTTTGAAATAGCTGAAAAATTAGTTTACATAGTTATCGAAGCGAAATTTCGTAGCTGACGTTCGGGTCAAAGGAAAAACGAAAGCAGCGATTCATATTATAGTAAACAAGACAGAACATTAGATAGGCTTTTTTCTTTTGAGTGGCATACAAGTTTTGTAAATTTTTAAATCTGTCGAATAGGACCAAATACAAAAATAACGAGCCAATATAATAGCCAATAAGAATGCTCAGACATTGTCAGTAAGCTTGGAGTTTTTCTACGTGATCGAATCAGAGATGTAGAGATCCGTAGGAGAACCAGAGTAGTAGAGTGAACCGACACAGCTCAACTAGTTGCGATGCTGATTTGGCAATGGACAACATTTGGTTCGAAAAACCGATAGTTGTTGGGGTCTCAAGACCCAAGGATGGCAGACCCCCCACTACGTAACCGACAACAAACGAATTGCAATAAGCCGCTCGATTCAGGCGGCGCAAAACCGGGGCGTATGGAAATCCCTACGGCTACAAGAGAATATTATGCTCAGCAGAAGTCTATCGGTTGACGATGATGATGAATAAAATAGAACTGGATGCTGCTGGCGAAAAAACCATCTTCTTTGTGGTTGTGCTCCTGTCCTTTGATTTTAAGAACTCGAAACTTTCCGTTACTGGTTAAAAACGAAAGCCTAGGAGCAGACTAGAAGTTTAGACTGGGACGAATGTCTAGGATAGATAATAGGCTAGTGGGGTAAAGCCATTATACTCACACTTGACATAGTTCAGCCTGTCTTTCCTCAGTCCGTATTGCTCGCACCACCGGTCAACCCCGTCCCAGCCGCTCTCCTCCACTCTCTGCTCGAACTCGTCCTGTATCCAGTGCAACGCCGCGTGGTCCGACGTAGCGCTGAACTGGCGCTTTATTTCGCGGATCTCTAACACAAGGACAACAATTATTAAAAACTAGCATTCATTACTCGTTATTGTGAACTCGGACAGACGCGGTTTGAAATGGATAAAATACTATAAAATAAACTGAACTTTAAGGCTGGGATCTATAGAGCGCACTTTGCTAAGACTTAAGACACTGTTAAAACGAGACAGCGTTATACCGCTGGCATAAATCTGTCTCGTTTTAACTGAAACTTAAGTCTAAGCAAAGTCAAAGTGCGCTCTATAGATTTCAACCTAAGTCTTACACGTAATCTAGGGTCAATAGGTACCATATCAGTAGGGATCACGTGATAGACGATCGACAGATTGTTTTCGTCGATGTAATAATACAACACAACACCTTGGTTGCGGAGAATATGCTTCACACATTCTTTTAACCACGTCTTAACTCTTAACACTGAAACACCGCGTACCTACAGCATGCAGCGTGTCCATCGTGGATTGCGCCGTAGTAAGTGGCAACGTTGGCAACAGCTACAACCGCCACGTTCAGCACGCAGTGTGCTGAGCACAGCTCGTCATACTCTACAGTTACCTTCCCTCCTGTCAGCGGCGTGTCGAAACAACTCGACATTATCGCCGCAGTGCGTGGCCACGTTGGCAGCGGCCACCACGCCGCCGACGACCGCCGCGTTCAGCACGCAGCGTGCCAGCCGCGGATGTAGCGTCATACTTGACAGTAAGACACCAAGGCGAGTTAAACGCTCACTAGATGTTAGAGCACCTGAAAATATTAATAACCACATCTATACAATCTTTGCAAAATTCTAGCCCTGAAAGAGTTAAATAGGGGATGAAAGTACCTACTCGTGAAAATTATTAGGCTTAGGCTTTCAACTTTGGCTTTCAAAAATGAAATGAAATGTATGTCAATAATTGTGGTCGATGTGAGTCTAGTTTCTAGAAGCTATAATTTAAAATAATGTAATTATATACCCAAATCGATGAGATCGTTGACGGCGAACCGTATCGCTTGTTTGCTTGGCGGTTCTGGTAATTCTGACAAGAAATCTTCAACCTTATCCTCTGGAGCGTACGTCTTACAATCCAGTACAGTCTGTTCTAATGGAATCCTAAGATTATAAAAAATATGTACATGACGTCACCGTTAGTTTAATATGGCGAAGCAATCGACTAGTTTGTTCTAATAGAAATCCTGTTTTCCCAAGTAACATAAACTTTTATATAGTTATTATGTACAAAGCGCATTTTTTAAAATTCTATAAGAAAGTTTACCTCAATATTTCCGGGGTTGTGTGCGGGGCGAATTCGTTTTCTTTTTCTTTGGTATACATTTTGTAACAGTGACCTTAAAAAAATATATTATATAATATCTACTTTAGGCATAGGATCAAACAAATCTTTTTCATTGATATTGCTTTCATCCCCGTATTGCCATTCCCGATATAATTAAATAATTAAAGGAGAAAGAACTAACCTGGCTGCACTCTTCCCGCGCGGCCGGCTCTCTGTTTAGCGCCTGCTTGCGACACCCAAACTGTTTCCAAACTGGCATTGCCTGATAATTAAAAATGAATTTGTCTCAAACAAAGATGGTAAGTACACTGTAACCTGAAACTTCTGTACCAACATGTATTTGCAATAAATACATTATGATTATAAAGATATCATAATAAATACTCATTCTACAAAATTTTACAGACACAATAGAACTCGCTGTTTTTTAAGAAAAAATATTTTTTTAAATATCTACTACATGTTTTAGTATCCCTATTTCATTTCATTATGGCTGGGTTATGTTAAAAAATAAATGCGTCCATGCGTGCTTGCATTTGCACGCATGCATGTATGACGTATGTGTACGTGTTCGATCTCGCTAGTGTCTTCTCGTGTCGTACGTGCGTGTATGTGCGTGCGTGTGCGTGTACCTGTATGTGGACACGCATGTATATGCGTGTACATGTGTGTGTGGGAATACATGTCTACGTGCGTTGTTTTTGGATCTCACCTGTGCCTTCTCGAATCCTATTTTCCTTTTGAGCTCCGCTGTCTATGACATAGACTACATCTGGTATAGTTATAGAAGTTTCGGCAATATTTGTAGCCAGTACAATCTTGCGTACGCCGGGTGGTGGCTTTGAGAACATTTTAGTTTGTTCTGTGGTTGATAATCTAGAAAAATGACATTAATTTTTGAATGGACCACATTTAACATGACTTATTCAATACAAAATTTGTCAACAGGGTTTCTTTTGCTTTAATATTTTTATTTGCTAATAGGCAAAACTATTGCTCCCAATAGTCTTTTCAGTTTTTGTTCTTCATTTACGCCCAGATACAGAAATATAATATGTGGTCAGCAAAAATTGTGCCAACGCAAATTTTTTCAATGCGGTATATCCGCATTTATAAACGCATACATATTTTTATCACATTTCATAATTAATGTATGGTTACGCTTAGATCGCAGGCGATTTTTTTCGAACATCAAAAGAAATTTTCACTGCATGGTATTTTATTACAGTGGGAATTTTGAAAAATCCGGCTTTGTTCTTTGTCTTTATTATAAAGAATTTCAGCTTTCTAGGTCAAAGGTTTTGAGCTAGGCGTTGATATGTCAGTCAGTGAGTGAGGACAGTGTAAGTTTTAAGTTCAACTTAGTTTCTAATAAATTATAGGTATTTCGTTTCACTGAGACGGCTCGATAGGTATGGCGTGGGTTACGCATAAAAATCAAGGAATTCAACGTAGCTGCCATCCTCTCCCAACCAATCTAGTCATCTTAGTCAACAAGTCATCTCAGTCAACAAGTCATCTCAGTCAACAATTAGTCATCTCAGTCAACAAAGTCATCTCAAGCAAACAGTACAGTAGTATACACTAACCTGGAATGTACAGGCAGAATCATATGCAGAGCTGAATTTTTATAACATTCGTCTAGTAATAGTTTTGCTTGTTTTATTTCAGCCCAGCCTGGGAGAAACACTAAAATGGCGCCCTCCGATTGCGTTTTGTCAACTGCTTTTATTACATCAACTACCTAAAATAAAGTAAAACAATAATTAATATTAACAATTACATGAAGAAAGTTCATATAATATTTTGACCTACATTTCGATTCAGGAATCATCATGTTCATTATAGGAATTTCTCAGCTATGTGTAGGATTTATCGTCAGAAAAATCTAACAAATGTAGTAGAAACAATGTCAATATAATATTCGGAAATTTATGTTCTTTATACACCAGGATAATATGGTAAATCAAATATTGTTATAATGTTACCTCTTGACAGTTAACTTGCGGTCTCCCATCTTCTTTCGCGGAATTCTCTAAAGCCGAAGGAACTCGTACCTTTAATTTCTTTTGAATTTCCTCTAAATGCGTGATAGTAACTGGGAATGTTCTTCCGGGCACTTCTACGACGGGACATTCGTCGAAGTATCTAGAAAATTTAATGGGCCGACTTGTTTTAACAGCGAGTTGTTTTAACACATGTATCAAGCCATACTGGACTGACTTCAAGAAAATGACACTTACAGTTTAACCTGTGATTCCTCATGGTTCAACTAATTAAATGTGATTTTTGTAAATGTCAGTTTTTACTCTTTGCTTCAGAGCTTTTGTACATTTAAGTTGTTTTAGGATTTTCTGATAAATTATTGAGACTAATTGGTTTTGTACCATATGTGGTACATTTGCTAAATAGACCCATTTAATCCCGCTTCATTTATTACGAAAAAAAAAACAACAAACAAAAACACATTTTCGCATTAATACATAGGTAGTAGGTAGTGATATCTTTTGACTCCTTTTTCAAGTGGTATAATAGAATACTACGTTTATAAAAGAAATGCCGGATTGAATTGGAAACTGCCACCTTTTTAGTCGGTTGATAAGTTGAATATTCTAGAATGAAGATATTTGGTCTATTTTACCTTGTGAAGACAGCAGTATCCAATGTGGCGCTCATAACAACGATCTTAAGCGTTGGATTAATATCCAAGGCCCGCTTCAGTAGAAGGAGAGTGACGTCTGTATTGACGTCTCTTTCATGCGCCTCGTCGATGAAGACGTGAGTGCAACCCTCTAAACCTAGGAAAATTAAGGGAATTTGGCAATAATGTTATCCTGCTGAAATTCCGCTACGGCAGCCATTTTCAACGCTTGCTATAGCTATAGTGAATAGCTGAGGAGGCTCCCGCGGTCGTGGAGGGGTGACAGTTGTCATATTTCACACAACAGTTGTCACAAGTTAACGAATCACTAAGCTCTTGCGTTCGTGTTCGTCCGTGCGAGTCGGACACAACCTGCCAGCCGGCAGAAGTCTGCAGGGATTTGTTTCTCCCCCGAAGAAAAAAGTGATTACAGTCAAGCGCAAAAAAATCTTTGGCCGCTGTGAAAAAAAATAGTGTAAAGATATTAATGAGCTATGCAGTAAGGTGAGTAGTAGTAGCAGTTGGCTTACCTGGATTAAGTTGTAGCCTGCGCAACAAAACGCCAGATGTGCAATACAATATGGCACCCCCAGGCGGGCGGGGTAGTTTCGCGTGAAGACGCACTTGGTAACCCACAGATTCTCCGACCTGGTGAGAAATAATAAGCATAAGTTCGGTCGTTTTCGTCATTATCATGAGCAATTTATTTAGGAAGTGTATGCGGTGCCACTAACTTGCGAAGGAGATCTTGAATAAAGCAAGCTACAAGGCCGAGTAGACTGAAATGGGTAGATGGTAGGAAGATCGAGGAGGTGAAGATGGATGAAGGGGTGACAGAGCAAATCTTCAGACATATAACCCATATAAAATTTGACTTCTTGAGTTATCTGCAAATGTTATTTGCATTGGTGACAGCGGCTCTTTAGCCGAATTACTAGTCATCACCATCATCATCAATCGATAGACGTCCATACTGCTCGACATAAGTTTCTTGTAAGAACTTTTACACGCTGGCACCGCCTGAATCCAGCGGCTGCCTGTACTGTTCAATGTCGTCTGTCCATCTAATGAGGGGGGGGGGGGGGGGGGGGGGGGCGCGTCATCCAACGCTGCACTTACCGATGCGAGGTCGCATTTCCAGCTGGGACCCCAAGTCCCAACGTCTATCTTTTCCAACTATGTACCATTCCCATTGCCACTTCAACTTTACAACCTAAGTACTAAAGTATCGTTAGCGAAGTCCTATAGAAGTGTCGTCTGTAGAAGTGTATTATAGGATACCAATAATAACGGCAACGCAACCCAAAGTGAGTGGGCACCGCATACACTTCCATTTATTTACGTACATGTTCACCTAGTTCATCGGCAACCCTTTGTGCTAGACCAATAGCAGCCACTCGTCGCGGTTCCGACACTATGGCCGCGGTGTGGACGCCGCCGTGTCGAAGGATGGCCGCTGGGACGCGCGTGGATTTGCCACATCCTGCCGCACCCACTATGACGGCTACTCGGGACTTTTCCAGCGTTGAAGTTATTTCTTCACTGCAATATAAACCGGTCAATTACTAATATTATAAATGCAAAAGTGTGTCTGTTGTCTGTCTGCGAGCTTTTCACGTCCCAACAGTTTAACCGATTTCGATAGGTACAGAATTAGCTTACATCCCAGGGACAGACATAGGCTATTTTTTATCCCGGAATATCAAAGAGTTCCCACGGGATTCTTAAAGGTCCATCCGTTTAACCGATTTATATGAAATTTGGTTCAGAGGTAGCTTGCATCCCAGAAATTGACACACGCAACTTTTATCCCGGAAAATCAGAGTTCCCACGGGATTTAAAAAAAACCTAAATCCACGCGGACGAAGTCGCGGGCATAATGTGGGCTAGTAGCTAATATTTTCTCGGGTTTAGGAGGATAAAGCCTAAGATATTCATACATACAATATCCTTTACGCTGAATACTCATTACGTCAGCTGAAGCTCACTTCTTGAAAAAACAATTATTGACTCAGGGAATAACCTAACCAAACATTAGGGTTGTAAGAATGGAGTTTAGGCTTAAGCAATTACGTGCGCATCATAAATATTTCATATTTAGACAGAATGATACCAATATAGATACGTTTTATTATAGGTAACAAAGCGATTATGACAAAACAGAATTGTATAAGTTCGTGGTTTTAGGATATAAAATTATACAGCCTTATATTGACATTGCTTTAAAATCTCGTTTGTTTAAAAAAGTAACATTGAGAACAAAAATAAAAAAATAGTTTTCAAATATCTGCTAACAAAATGATATAGTTACGTGGCACAAATTTTTTTACAAAGATATAATGAAGAAAATATGATAGATCACTTTTTAGTCGGTCAAGTCGTTATTAAGTGATGATCTTTCATATAATATGAGGCAATTGATTTTTATTTAATACATAATAGCTTATTTTACTAACTTATTAGTCAACCCTACTAAGTAATGTAAATTCAAAGTTGCTTGAATGGGAAAATCACACACGATCGACAACTGGTTGATTTTCCCGAAGATCAAATAGTATTTCGACGAATACAAGTACATAAACATATTAATATTTAATTTTATGGCATATGCACTTAGTTACTACATGTGATTTTGGATTACGTTTACGAGTACCTTTAGAAACGTTTGCAAGTTGAGTAGGTATTTTGGCATAGGAGCAAAATATGGAAAAGATGGAGGAGGAAAAAGATATGGAACACCCTTCCGGCATCAGTTTTCTCTTCCACCTATAATATGGGTACCTTCAAGTAAAGAGTGAACAGGCAACTTCTAGGCAAGCACGCTCCATCTTAGGCTGCATCATCACTTGCTAGCAGGTCGGATTGCAGCCAAGCGCTAGTCTATATAATTTAAAAAAAAAAAACAAAGTTTGCGCTTATAGGTAGGTATATCTTATAACTTTAAGAATCGATACAAACTGTGGAATTTTTAATCGAAAAAATACATTAGTAAGTATATATTATTATTTTCCTAAGAGCGCGAGAGCACTTATATTTTCTTTCTATCTGAAAGTAGTCTGGTATGAACGTCACAGTGACGCCACCACGAATCGTCACACGACGCGTTTTACGTCACATTTAGTTCACTTTCGATTTCGTTCAAGTGAAACCGAGACAGACAATAATGAACGATTTCTCGACGAAAGCGAAACTGAGCGTTGACGTCATTCGACGTCATCACGACGTTTCGCTGCAGACGTCATTATGTCGAAAGTAAAACACGCTGACGATGCTTTAACGCTCTCACTTTCAATGATAGAAAACATTTTAATGTCGACTTCATTTCTTAGTTTGAAAGTATCCATAAGATTATGCTTGCTTATATTTTCTTTCACCAAAAGAAGTAATCTATAAACTTATGATTAGTATTTTGGCATATTTTCCATGCAACCTGTTTTTAGCAAGTAATTTGTGTATAAAAAAAAATGCTAAGTAATATAATTTTCATGTTACATTCTTAAACTGGATGATGCCCGCAGCTTCGCCCGCGTGGATTGGTCAGAACCCTTGCAGCATCCGGATTGAGGAGTTGCAATCCAAATTTTTTTATGGAACAATGTCGCAAAGTTCCTCCATCGATTAAAAAATTTAAGCAAATCAGTTCAGAAATCTCGGAGATATCAGTGTATATAGGTAGAAAAACACAATTCCTCCATTTTTTAAAGTCGGTTAAATAAGTTGCCTATGTTACTCCTTGGTTAATCTTGTCTGTGAAAGTCTCGTCAAAATAGGTTCAGCCATTTCGAAGATTAGCCCGTTCAAACAGACAGGCACTTCAATTTTATTTATTAGTATAGATTGTTGGCATCTCTACATTTCTAATTTCTATGAACGAAGGCACAGGTAAATATAGGAATGGATTTCCTGATAGAACGTGATAACACGAATTACGGTAAAATGGGTTTATCATTGAAGCAATTCATGCGTTACTAACGTCGTGAGTCAGGGGTAAACCTGGTGTGTAAACATTTAGATAAATTTTATTAACCACATAAAATTACGCTTAAAGGATTTCGCAATATGTTCTTGTGATAAAAGTTTTATTATTGAATAGAGTTTACAAAAACATTGTAGGCGAACATCAAAGAAGATTCTATGTGCCTCCCTCAAGCTAATCGACATTGGCGAAGTGCATTGTGCTGGTTTGGCACTACAAAAAGTCACCAATCAAGAGAAGAAGAGGATCAAAGAAGATAGCTAGATGGTCAAACCCACTTCTGATTGGCTGACACCCTCTTACTATTAGCTTCAGTTTCTAACAATTCTGACTATCAAAAGATGCACAATAGATGCACAATTCCAACTTCATTTAATAAAATGATTTTGAGTTTTGGGTTTGACTTTGTTTCTTTACTATTTACATCTACTATATACACATTTCATATCTTGTACTGATACTCATATACCATTGACTATATGTATACATCTTATTATACACCTTACATTATTTTCCATAGCACACATTTCGCGCATTAAAATCAACAATGCATAGCAAAAGTAGTAGCTGGAAACACGAACGCAGATTACAAAAGGCGAAACTGACTTTCGCGCAGTTTCTAAATAACTAGGTCAGTATGCCCCCAAACGATGGATTGAGGTCGCGAAGCCGCTCTCTCGAGCCGAATTAGCTTTCGAATGACGTAGCGCAACGATATCACTGTTTCCATTCTGTGACAGTTTCAATTTCATAGCTATTGAAAGCGGTTTTAAAAACTTGTTTGGGGTTATACAACTTTCAGAAATGTGTAAATTTTAGTATACAAAATGATCTTTTTCACTTGCTATGATTTCCATTCTGTGACAGTTTCAATTTTGTAGTTATTGAAAGCGGTTTTAAAAACTTGTTTAGGGGTTTGCCATGAATTTTCAGAAATGTGTAATTTTTAGTATAGAAAATGATGTTTTTCATTTGCTATGATGTTTACTTTCGAAAACGATTGCTACTCTCTTGCTTCATGCTCTCGTGTGTTGTTTCTTTTGGCATGACGTCAGTAAATTGCTTCTTCGACTTTACTAAGATTAGGAGTACCGATTTGTCTATTCACGCTTCTTTTAAAGTATTTGGATTATATGTTTTTTATTTTGAGTTATTTTGAGAGTTATTTTGAGCCTCAATAGCTCAACCGGTAAAGGAGTGGACTGAAAACCGAAAGGTGGACGGTTCAAACCCCGCCCGTTGCACTATTGTCGTACCTACTCCTAGCACAAGCCTGACGCTTAGTTGGAGAGGAAAGGGGAATATGTATTAGTCATTTAACATGGCTAATATTCTTTAAAAAAAAATATGTGGCAGGAAGTATGGACGCCGGAATAGCATTCCACATCTTAGTGATTCGAACTAGACATCGTATCATCAAAGGCAGACAAAGGTTTATTAAAAAATAGACATAATCACATACTCATACCAAATAGAGGTCGAATATGTAACACAGATTCGTTTGAAGGTTAAAACGGTGTCTTCATTGCAAGACCTGTGACCTTGAACTTGTTCGTAAACAGGTCGCAACCTACAATTGTGACCTTGGCAGAAGGCGTCCCCGATACGATTGACCTCGCCTCCTTTATAAACGGGAACAGGGTATGTAGGTTACCCATTGTGGGTCACAGTGACCGGGGACGGGTAATTTTGTGTTACGAGTACACTCATCGAGTACGATATTTTCAGGGTCACAGATAACGCCGGCCATTTTTTTAACCCCCGACCCAAAAAGAAGGGTTTTATAAGTTTGACGTGTATCTGTGCATCTGTGTATCTGTGGCATCGTATCTCCTAAACTAATGAACCGATTTTAATGTAGTTTTTTTATTGTTTGAAAGGTGGCTTGATCGAGAGTGTTCTTAGCTATAATCCAAGAAAATCGGTTCAGCCGTTTGAAAGTTATCAGCTCTTTTCTAGTTACTGTAACCTTCACTTGTCGGAGGTGTTATAAATTTTTAATTTACACTTGTTAGGTCAGTAGGTAATCTTGATTATACTTTACGTAGGTATCTAAATTAATCAGTTACTTAATTAGTTTGATTATTCATTATTGCATTTTAACTTACTTTATTACCTGCTAAACTTTTATAATATCTTTGTACCTAAATCTTCTGTATTAGCTATTTATTAACGTTTATATGATGTATCTTTTAGTTGCATTTTTTTTTTTGTACATTTTGTATGTATAAAAGTTGTTGGTTAGTCAAATAAAATAAAAATAAAACATAAATTACAAATATTATGAGTTACAAAAATTCCTAATCAGGATCAATTTTTAAACCACAATTTTTTATATCAAATAGATACTTACTACTTTTCAAATTTTAAGAAAACCTATGCTTATTTCATGTGATTATACCCAAAGATCTTTATGCAATACTTATTCTACGTACAAAAAGCTCTGTGGGGTCAGTCTGTGATTTTTTTTCGAAATGATCCGTTTTTTTGTGGTCTGCAAGTATTTTCGTGGCGCCCAATATCATACTAAAGGCATAACGTATAACTGAGTAGGTTCCTGCGGTAGTGGTGCGGTTCAGTAGTGCGGAGCAGCGGTGGATAACACTCTCGCACCGCTCCACTACCGCAGGAGCTTACTCAGTTAAGCGCTATACCTTTAATTTTGATAGCTGCATATAGAACACGATTTTTGTTGAAATATTCCTTCTGTAGGTACTAATTTAGTTCAATAGTCTAAGGCTATGGAAATAGAAAAATGTTTATTCTATTAGGCGTAGTACGCGAAGGTCGAGATAGCAATCGGGGCATAAGGCGGCGGGACGGACGGCGGGCGGGACCCGTGCTCTCCCGCACGTCACCCGTGCTCTCCCGCACGTCACCCGTGCTCTCCCGCACGTCACCCGTGCTCTCCCGCACGTCACCCGTGCTCTCCCGCACTGGGTTAGCGCGGAGGTTGCCATCTCGACATGTCGCGTACTTTACATGGTAGGCAACGCATCGGCGGTACCTCTAGTGCTGTAAATTTTCATGGGCAGCGGTAATCACTTAACATGAGGTGAACCACCTGCTCGTTTGCTTCTTATTTTTTTTGGCGAATATCTGACCGAGGTACTACAGGCCCCAACGCTGATTGTCAAAGTTCGTTTTTTCAAAGTATTTCAAGGCAGTACTTACGCATATTGGTCTATGGGTAAAGGAGTCAGATTTTCGTCGTACTGGCTAAAAGTGTGTTGAAGCGCTCGCTCGCGTCGCGCCCACGCTGAAGGGGATGCGGGTGTTATATGCTTGCCGAATACTGGATGCATTTTGGATTTGAGATCTGTGACAAAAACAAACTTCAGTCAAAAAATTTCATTTTCTGTGACAGTTTAATATGGGTGCAGTGCTACCATTTTTATAACTTGCGCCATGTACTAGGCATTGAATTTTCAAAAATTTTAGTGGATGTCTACGTCATAATATCTGTCAGCATGCCAAATTTCAGACCGATCCATCCAGTAGTTTGAGCTGTGTGTTGAAAGATCAGTCAGTCAGTCAGTTTTGCCTTTTTATATTATATAGATAAGGATATTTATTTACCCGACATTTCCTCGAATTTGCTGAATTCATCTTCTACTACATCCTCAGTATAATCTGTAAAAAAAACTTGTCATAGAAATGTTATTGAAAAAGTATATGCTAGTATAGTTTGTGGCGGCGCGGTCGCGTATTGTATTATTAGCTGATGCCCGCGTCGTCCGCGTGGATTTAGGTTTTCTAAATCCCGTAGGAACTTTTCGGCTTTCCGGGATTAAAAGAAGCCTATGATAACTCCATCCACAGCCAAATCCGTCCTGAAATTCTTGCGTGAAAGAGTAACAAACATACACACATACAAACACACACACAAGGTGAAAGTTTACTTTTATAATATTAGTGTGATGTGATAATATTAGTAGAATTTCATACCTTGTTCATCAATTGTTGAATCTTTGGTTAAAACTGATGCCGTATTTGTATTCAATAACTTCTGATTTGCTTCTTTAAAAGTTGCCTCATACAGACTTTCTGAAACAAATAAAATCATTATGCATTAGGATTTCAATAGAAAAATAATAATTTGATGGATTTTCTGACACTCAAATTATAAAAAGTATCATCTAGGCATCATCTAGTAATTCAGTAATTTACTGAATAATAAATAAATAAATATAACCTTTATTGCTGAAATTACATTTACAATAATAATTAACTTAAGTCTTGCACTTTGGTTATTTTGCGATCAGCGCGTCATCTAACGCATAGGCCTCCTCCAGGTGTTTCCAAATGAGTCTATCTTGTGCTTGCCTCGTCCATAATGAATAATAAATAAGTACTAAATACATAAAGTGGGGGCGTTTATAGCGGTGATAGCATGCCAGTTAAGACGTTGGTCTCCTATTCGTAGATTGGGGCTTCAATCCCAAGCATTGAACGCATCTGTAACTTTTCCGAGTTGTATGCGTTTTAAGCAATTAAATACCACTCGCTCTAAAATCACAGGAAAATATCGCATAGTTCAAACTATTAGACGGATTGGGCTAAAATTTGGCATGCAGATAAATGATGTAGACATCCGCTAAGAAAGGATTTTTGGAAATTCAACCCCTAAGGAGGTGAAAATAGGGGTTTCCAAATTTGTGAAGTCCACACAGATGAAATCATGGGCATATGCTAGTATATATTAAAAAGATAGCAAGATAACTAAACTAACGCGTCCCATCTTAGACCACATCATCACTTTCCATCAGGTGTGATTGTGGTCAAGCGCTTACCTATAGTGAATAAAAAAACAATAAAAAAATAACTCACTTATTTCTGTTTCATAGTCGCTCCATATTCTATTAATTCTTTGCACAGAAGTGTCACTGAGACTGATGTGAACAGGTTTATTCAGGGTACTCTGCAGATCCTGTACGACATTTTTGTCATGTATTGGAGTGCCTTTGTTGTCAATCCGACCATTCTTGTAGAGCCATTGCAAGGCCTGGGAAGCTGCTTTTTCAGCTGCCTGCCTTTTTGATACTGCTGTACTGAAAATTCATTGTAAATACAGCTTTTTAGGGAGCTGTACCTCAAAAGGAAAAAGAGAGCCTAGGGAACACTTTGTTATCTATCTTTTCATTGTGTCTGTCAAAAAACCTATAGGATACTTCCCATTGACCTAGAATCATGGAAGTTGGCAGGTAGTTAAGTCTTGCAGCGCAAGTAAAGGGAAAAATCAGGAAACCGTGAATTTGTGGTTGCATCACAAAAAAAAAAATTAGGTGTTATTTTTTGTACAGTGCTACAGAACCCTTCATGTGCGAATCCACCTCACACTTGATCAGTTTTAGTACTAATACTGGATATCTTTTGTCTTGATATCTGTTCATAAAGTTTCTAGACTGCAGTTTGGTTCGTTGATTTTATGAGTCAGTTTTTGAAGACATTTGAAAAACATAAAAAGTTGAAGACACCTCTAACCCAGGATAGTTTGTTCGTGTGCAGATCATAAAATCTCAGATATAGGGTATTTCTTCATTCAGAAAAATTTGAGTTCTCATGGTATATTTAAGCCCATCTGTTGAACCGATTTTGACAAAATTTTGTATAGAGATAGCTTGCATCCCAGAGACAGACATGGGATACTTTTTCCTACTTTTTGCATCCTGGAGACTGATAAAGGAAACTTTGACACTTGAAAATCAAAGAGCTCTCTTATAGTTTAAAAATTAAATCCTTGCAAATGAAGTTGATTGATGTGAGTCTGCAATAATTTTACAATACCTTTCAAACTTGGCTTTTTCAGGCCAAATGAAAGTGTAAGTGCAAGTCCAGTCATTTTGTATGGGTTTCTTCTTCCCACTCTTTGGAGCAACCACAGTTTGCTTATAATGTATGTCAAACACTTTCTGACCACTCTTTGATGCCAGCTCGTTTAAAGTCACCCGGGGTTGTTTGAAAATTTCATTTATTCTTGTAAAATCTGAAACAGGAAATGTTATTTATTTAAACAGTGTGAAATTTTAATGGTTGCCCAATGCCTTTCCCGCAATGATATGCGACAATATTTTTACTAAAAAAAAGTTATTAGAATCATAAAATGGCAGTGCATTTTAAGCAATTAAATATCTCTTGCCTTTAAGGGTGAAAGAAAAAAATGAGAGGAAACCTACATGCCTGAGAGTTCTCCATAATATTCCTAAAGGTGTGTCATACCAATTCACATTTCGGCAGCATGGTGGACTATTCCCAAAGCTCTTTCCATCCTGAGAAAACTCATGTTCAGCAGTAGGAGTGTTGGTTGATACTTGAGATTATAATAATGATGACTTTCTCAATGGATTTAGTAGTTACCTTTATCGTTTTCATTGTTTTCCTCCTTAAATATATCATCTATTAATCCTTTAGAGACCCATTTCCTGTGTTGCAAGAATACGGAATATGTCGGAGTTTGCAATAACTTTGCCTGTGTTCCACAGCTGTGTTTTAAAAATGGATTAAATGTCTCTTTTTGTAATTTGAATTTGATATCTGAAATAGCGAAATAATACTTGTAAGAGGAAGACTACTTAAAGACTGTTTAAGTTTTATATCCTCTCAGAGCGGCAGAAGACAATTGTTTATAGTAACTATAGCAACATC
Organism: Maniola jurtina; assembly: GCF_905333055.1. NCBI lineage: Eukaryota > Metazoa > Arthropoda > Insecta > Lepidoptera > Nymphalidae > Maniola > Maniola jurtina. The sequence goes on from NC_060033.1 coordinate 6,036,547, forward strand.
TCAAGTAATTTTAAGCCAGACACTTAACCTTGTTTCACATCACCTTGTTTCTCACAGGTAGCTCTTAATAATAGCAGCAGACTAAGCTCATTGGAAACATAAGGTGGTACCGGAAAACGGACGATCATGGAATATGTATTATTATGTGACTACTGACTAGAGATCAATGTTTTTATTTTTATTTTACAGAAACAGTCCTGTGGTATTCATGTATTGAAAACTTTTTCCTTTATTTTGCACAAGGTAACTTCAAACTTTATTGAATTTACTTAAAATATTATTAATTGGGATTTCATTGAAGGAATTCTTGAGGTCTCGAGTGAACCACCTATTCTTTGTCCACTACTGTCCTACTATGTATAATATACTTAAGATCTTTTTTTTTCTACAGTCAAATGATTTTATTTTTTAGTAAAATGAATTATAAGTACTTCCGATTTCATTAGGTTATAGTTAAATATGTATGTTAAACTAAAAGTAGACCCTAGTAACATTACCTACCTATTCATTCAACATTCTCGTTAGGAAAGGCATTCTGAACAGTGCAGATGCATTTGATGATTCAAAAGTACTTGTAAAAATTTATTAGATTAAGGAATAAGTACGTATTTAATTTTCTTCTTTTCTACTGATCAAGACAGTCGGAGTCTCTGTTTTCCTCCGTCCGAATTGCCTCCGTTATTCTAGTGCCGATTCATGCAGCATAAACATAACAAGTATAACTTACCATCTTTTATTAAATAACCACTGAAATGCCTCGTATTCGAGATTATTTTATAGGGACTCTCATATGTAAAGAAAAGTCTTTTACGAAGGTTTAATCTTCCCAATAAAATATATTTTCCGAGCATTGTTTCTAAGGAAAATTCTACATAACCTCAAAATATGAAAACAATAATTACACAAACAATAATTATAATGCCGTAATTATGACCATAGTTTTTTACAAATAACAAAACCCACTTTGGCGTTTTTGTACTATTTCCTTTTATTTCATCATCATCAGCAGAAGCAAAACAGGTATTTTAATTTTTGTTTTCGATTTTCGCCACAGACCAATAACATATAGGATGATTTTCGCCATAGAGTAAAGCAAAGAGTATGTAATCACTACGTTAAAGAGTACCTAGGACTTCGTCTGCGATGGCGTTTGCTGGCGCGCGTGCTGTGCTTGTTTGGAGTGTTTTTTTTTGTTAAGAGTGGCTGGTTTTTGTGTTAGTTGGTGTTTTTTGGTGGTGGAACTGACTGGGAAGCGCTCTAAAGGGGCGCCGCGCGTATGTCGGCGGGCGCCGGCGCAGACGGAGTCCATACTTGTATAAATTCAATAACTTGAAAATATCACAAACTTGACATTGGCTAATCAGAGTAAAGCCAGATTTAAAGAAAAAAAAAAAAGAGTACCTAAAGCATTTTTGATAGATGTGTGTCAAATTAGTCAAAATAATGAGTTACTCACAAAGTCGATACTTTATCTAATGTCTTAAACTGGACCCTTTCAAGTAAAGAGTTTTATATAAACCTGTGAGGATGATACTGCCATTGGCGCAATTAAAGTGCCATAAGCCTACTTTGTCGTTTTAGTTTACAAATTGCGAAAAACCAAATTAAATTTGAATTTCGCGGGTAGACCTGTCTCATGCACCTTATAAAAATGGGTTTAAAAATAGTAGGTAGGTACTTGTGTGCAAATATTATTTTATTTAGAAAGTCTAGCTATTTATAATATTATAATAATTTATAATCTTGGACGAATAAACTCGCCCATTAATTTATAATAATATGTATATTATGGCACTTTCCAATTAAAACTTTAATCGTCATTAAATAATATACGAGAATTTAATTCATTTAAATAGTGATGTCTAGAATAAATTCCAGCAAAGATTATTGTGGCTGTCGGTTTCTCCATGAGGAAGAATATGAACGGTTGTTGCGCTTTGAGGTTGGATGAAAAAGGCTGGGAGTCAAAATACCCTGGTGTAGTTCCGAATACTACTGTTTCTGACTCGGCGAATATTATATCTGCCTTGTGTTCGACGGTGTTTATGTACAGACGATCTCGACTAATGTCTTCGAATCTCCCCAAATCTGGCTCAAAAGCATCAAAAACCCCCATGTCGTTTAAGGGTTTGTTCAGAGGCATGCTTGTCCTTATTCTAAAGCGCGGCATTTTCACGTCTACTTCCTGCAACCCATTCATAAGAAAGTCTGTTTCAAGCTTCCTAAATATGTCTCTTAAAGAAATCTTTTCCAGTTTCAGATACACATCGATAGGTTTGACTCCCGGATATGGAAAGATAACTAGCATACAAAAATTTCCATCATTACCATAGGGCAGCTCTAGTATGTAGGAATTCATTTTCTCAAAATTTGAGTATAGTAGTTTGCCTCTCTGGTGCATCATGCTAATGCTGCCGATGGCTTTATTATTTTCATCATAAATAATTTCTTCCGTTGTATAAGAAACATTGAAGGGTGTCTTTAGGATTCCTCTGAAATGGATGACGTTGCCCAGGATCAAGCTTGCTTCCATAAAATCATCGGCGTGGAATACGTTTGTAATAGTTGGGAAAATGTCTTGGATTACTCTGTTTGCTTGATTTGCAGTCTCCAGCGTATCATTGAAGTCAAGAATCCGCAATTGTGCCTTATAGCTTCGGTTTAAAGTCGTTGTATAACTCGGTAGTACGGATATGTCTTTGTCTTGAAACAGAAATGTTGCGCTCGATAGTTCCACTCCATTTGGTTTTGATTGAAACAAGGTGTTTGTAAAATCATTAAACCTTTTCAAAAATACAGCGTGATTTTTCAGTGTTCCAATAGCTCGTTGTATCTGTGTGTTGGTTTCTCCGCGGCCTCCCGCATAGGCGCCCGTCATCACACTCCAAATACAAAAAGGTGACATAACAAAATGATCTAGTCGTCCTTGTCGTTGAGTGAAGTAAATTATTTCTATACTAAAGTTTCTTGCTCTTGAACTAAACTCAACAGCACAATGGCATGAAGCAACAAGCAATGTTAATAACATTATCGACGTCATAGTAGCGTCTCACTTACGATAGTTGCACACTGGAAGTTCTTTAACTTCACGAACTGTGTTTGCCGTATTAAGAAGAGTCAAACCAGTTTCGAGATAACCTCCACGAGACAATGATATTAATAGGTCACATGTATTAATAGCGAATCTTGTGCAGAATATGTCTGTCGCCCGTAGTTGTAAAATCCGTTATTAGGTACCTAAGTACTAACACCTACCTACTGAACAAAAAGGACGCAAAGAGGAAAATAACCGCGTTAACATCATGACACGTGTGTTGATACTTCAGGGAGGTCTGTAATATTGGTCTCCATTAAAATATACTTGAATAGGTAGGTATACTAACTACTTCTCAAAAAATATTTACATTTTAAGGTTTTTTTTTTTTTTTATGTAAAAGCCTATAAATAAAGGATTAAAAAAAAAAGGTCTTTTTTGTCAGCTGTTACGTACCTACCTAGATAACTTATTGGCAGGAAACGGAAAGGGAACTCTTGTAAAAAAATCGTAGCTTTCTGGGTCCAATTTGGGCTGGGCGATAATAAGTCAGTCAGTGAGTGAGTCAGGACTCAGGACTTTTCTTTTTTATATATTTAGACTAAGTAGATCATGCGCGCGTTTTCGGCCATGTGATAATATGATCTACCTTTAGGTTTTTTTTAAATCCCGTCCGAAATCGTTATCTGGTATGCAAAGTAGCCTAGGTAGCTACAACCTTCTCCGGGATGTAAGCTAACTTTGTATCAAATAGATGATGCCAAAAAATTCATCTAAAAGGATACTTATATGATAGCTTTTTAAAAATCCCGTGGAAATTCTATGATTTTCCGGTAAAACTAAAATTAACCCTATGCCCATCCTCTGGCTGCAAGGGCATCTGACCTTTCGTCAAAATCAGTTAAAGAGATGGGCCGTGAAAACGTAGCATACAGACTGACAGATACATTAATAAAAAAAGTTGAAAAAACTATAACCCGACTACGGAAAAATGAAACAACTTGAACCCGATTTTGTACAAGTAAAACTAAAAAGAAAGAAACAAGATAGGTGCTATAATATGCTATCATCGTCTTGAGTAAGATAAGTCTTATGATGTGTTAGATATACCTGTTTATTTAGGTATATTGAAGTCTTCTGGCAGTTTCACATTAATACCGTTATATAATGGAAATATTTTTTTCAAATGAACTTATATGTACAGGTAATTATTTGATCAAATGCATGTATGTACAATTCGTTCAGAATACTTTTCCTACCAGCAAGAAACTCAGCGGTTGCTCTTTTCAAAGATTCGATTTTACAATATTATGCATTACTAGCTGATGCCCGCAGCTTCGCCCGCGTGGATTTAGGTTTCTAAAAATCCCCAGGGAACTTTGATTTCCCAGGACAAAAGTAGCCTATCCGTAATAGCCCGTCCCCGGGATGCAACGTGTTTCTGTACCACGTAAAGCATTTAAACGGATGATCCTTTAAAAATCCCGAGAGATCACCAGGATTTAGGAATGCAATTCCTTACAGCATCAGGGTTGAGGATTTGGCTCTTCGAGGTCAACGACTAAGTCTTTACTTGGTATAGATAGCTTCAATATCAATCAATTTATAACCGACAGTTTCTAAATCCCATTAGTTTTGGTGGTCAGGTCCCCTGCAGCATCAGGATTGAGGAGTTGGAATCCAAATTTTTTATTAAACAATGTCTCAAAATTCCTCTACCGATGAAAAAAAATTACGCAAATCGGTTCAGAAATCTCGGAGATTTCGGTGTACTTAGGTAGAAAAACGCAACTCCCTTTTTGAAAGTCGGTTAAAAAAGTAGCTTAAGTTACTTCCTGGTCAATCCTCTACTCCGAAGATTGGCCCGTTCAAACAGACAGACAGACAGACAAACATTTTAAAAACGTGCGATTCAGTTATGGTACCGTTCAAATAACCATATGAGCTTAATATGAGGTAGTTATTTCGAAATTACAGACAGACACTTCAATTTTAGTTTATTAGTATAGATTAGCTGATATTATACAAGTAGATAGTAGGTACTTGTTTGCGCCAATTCCCTCTCTCTCGCACTCCTATAAACCTTAATTATCCATCGCACTCTGTCCCTTCGCGTACATTCGAAAACGCACACGCAAGATTCAACGCCAGTCGCTAAAACCGCATGTCACCGATCGATCGTGTGTAAACCGCAACGCGCTGCGCGCAAATAAATAAACCCACGTTTTTCACGCAAAAATCGAGCCAAAATAAAGTGGAGTGCTGTGCTGTGAACCGTAAGAAGGGAAGACTGAAATTAAGAAGAAGTGAAGAGACTTGTCCTGTAAGTGCTTTCTTTGTTCCCTTTGTCCAGCAAATTTTAGCCGCCACGCTCGTCCGCCATTTCTATAAACTGCCACTCGAATTTTCCCCTGCCTCAAATACCGCAAACGCAACCAAAAGTTTGGTCCTTAACGAACCTTGGATGGAACCATTTCTTAATAATAATATTCAATTTTGGCCACAAATATTGGCCACTTCAATCTCGCTATAATATTTCACGCAATTAACGCAACGCAGGTCCTTCGGTAAAATATCTTGATTAAAGTATACTTACTTATTTCGCATACGCAAATTACTTATGTCGCAATACTTACTTACTTCGCATACGCAAATTACAGGGAAAATCGAGTGTACCTACTTATTATAGTATTAATTACTACGCAACGCTATATAGAACGATATTAATATATCGTATCATTTAAAACGCAGAAAAGACTTTCTTACAGTGCAATATTTACAGTGCAGTAGGTACCTATATACAGCGCAGTGCATTTAAATCGAATCACAAAACCTAAATTAGTTCGCAAAAAAGGTTAAGTGAATCACATAAGTTATAAATCGAATAGGTAAATTCCGTACGCCAGGTTGCTTTTACCTACCTACATATCATAATTTTATTGCCAACCGTAGGTACGCCGTGTTCTATTCAGAATGGAATAGGTACATGTTGTTTACGCTAACGAGCGACTTCAATAAGTTTATACCTACTTGTTCTAAGGCGTGATATTATACTCGCTTACCCACTCAAGTATAAAATTTAATTTTTACCTACGAGTACGGGTCGTATGAATTGAATCGGTAAGTAAGTACGTACGTTGTTCTCGTAAGCTGGATATTTTATTTCTATCTACCTACTTAGTTTTATTTTATTATTCACTTTACGTATTGTATATGAATTGAATACCTACTTTGTGCCGCGGTTAATCTCGAGTTAAAAACATGTCGAAAGGAGAATGTTCAACCCCGAAAGTGAGTGCAGAGGTGTTAATTTTGGAAGCTCAGGTTGGGGCTTATTTTGCAAATATGCAGTCTATTTATAACGCATCGCAACATACGAAAAGTGAAGATGAAATTAAATACTTTTTGTCGAAAGCCGCTAATATAAATAATTTACGCACAGAATACATAAACCTTGTTAAAGATTTAAATATGGCTCGTATCCGCAATAATCCAGAATATGTCGCGAATTTTCAATCTTTAATTGCATTCGAAGATTTGTTTTCGTCCGTTCAATATAAGTTGAATGAATGTGCGCCTTCCACATCAACGCCGAATAATTACCCAGTTGTGACGTCATGGAAGCCTAAAGTAAAATTGCCACCCATAACTTTACCTAAGTTTAATGGAGATATAAAACAATGGACTATCTTTTATGAATGTTTTAATACCACAATTCACAAAAATAAAGATCTTAGTAATTCTGAAAAATTGCATTATTTATTAGGCCAACTCTCGGATACCGCCTTGACGTCCATAGCTGGAATCGAACCCGCTGGAGAAAACTATGAGCTTATTTACTCAACACTGGTGGATAAATATCAGGATATCCGCGCTTTAGGTTATAGCTATCTAGATCAAGTGCTTAACTTTAAACAGTTACAATCATCGCATAATTTAAACTCGTTTTTAGATGTTTGTGGGACATCAATCGCAGCGTTTGAAAAGTTGGATATAAAGAATAAGGCTGACTTTATTTATTTATATTTAGCTTTAAAAAAGGTAGATAAGGAGACTGCCCGCTTGTATGAAAATTATATACGCTCGGAAAAAGTACCTACTTTTGATAATTTTATTAAATTTATAAAGGAACAAGCTAAAATAAATGATAGAATTCCTGAGAACACTCATCGCACGCCAAGTGAAAATAAAAATTGGCGCCAACGCACAATCCCTTCGCCACGAAATATACCCTCTTCAAGTACATCTAAATCATTTGTTATTTCGGTTGATAATAAGAATCAGTATTGCCCGCTTTGTAAAACTGATACGCACAAACATTTTTACCGCTGTCCTAAATTTTTAAAATTGACGCCGCAAGAACGATATAAGGTAGTGAAGGCTAACCAATCCTGCACAGTTTGTTTGTCATTCCTGCATAAAAACCGGTTATGCCGTTCGGATAAATCCTGTTTTTCCTGTATGAACCCATACCACCACACTCTGCTCCATATGTCTAGTCCAAACGAAACTTCTGGACCTAAGGGTGATCGCACACCTGCAGATAAGGGTGATCGCACATCTGCGGACCCTTCGGATACAAAATCACAAAGTCAAACTGCAGTCTCGCTTTGCTCGCTTAATACTAGTATACCAATGCGCACAACCGTTTTGCTGGCAACTGCGTGCGTCCGCGCTTTAGACTCACGTGGGACAGAAAACACTCTCAAATGTCTTATTGACAATGCATCGCAACACAACTATATAACAAATGATTGTGTCAAACGCTTAAATTTGCACATAGAGAACCTGACACATCCCGCGTCTGTGAACGGGTTTGGGGGTACCTCTAGCAAAATTAAGGGTATAAGTCGCATAACAATATTTTCACGCTTTAATAATAAATCATATTCGCTCACGCCGTTGATTGTTGACAAAATCACAGATCACTTACCTACATCGCCAGTAGAAAGGTCGCTGCTCAATTATTTAGAGAGCGTACCACTCGCAGACAATACGTATCACCTTCCAAGTAAGGTTGATATGATTTTAGACGCGCAAATGTTTACGCAAATTCTGCTATCAGGCCGCGTTGCGGCTCCGCCTGGTATGCCTCACGCTTTACAAACCACGCTTGGATATATTTTGATGGGCACAGCCCCGCTAACGCAATCAGTTTCCCCTTCGCAAACGCAAACGCTATGTGCTATTACTAATGAACGCTTAGATAATTCTTTACGCAACTTTTTTGAATTGGAGGATGTACCTTCCCCTAAGAGTAATTTCCTTAGCACGGAAGAACAAGAATGCGAAGATATTTATAAAAATACGACAGAACGCGATTCTCACGGTCGATATATTGTAGCTTTGCCGTTTAAGTCCGACCCTAGTGTGTTGGGTAACGCTTCGCTAAACGCAGAAAAACGCTTTAATTATTTAGAACGCAAATTAGAAAAATCACCTTCTTTACGCGACGCTTATAATAACATTATTGATGAATATTTGGAAAAAGACTACTTGAGTCCAGTAACGCAAACTTGCTCTGACGTACAATACGTTATTCCGCACCACGGCGTTCAACGCGACGATAAAGTTTCTACTAAAGTCAGAATCGTTCTCGATGCTTCTGCCGTTGAAAATGACACTAGCTTAAACTCGCTATTACATAAAGGTCCTAATTTACAATCGGATTTATTTATGCTATTACTAAATTTTCGCTTATTTAAAATTGCTATTTGTGCAGATATAATAAAAGAAAACCAAACACGTCTCCCGAGACTCTACCACCAGATCAGCCCAGCTCTTCTAACGTTCATAAAAAGAATAGGACAACTATAGAGTCTTACATGACATCCAATAACACTCTATCAAGCCCTACAATATCAACACCACGAACTTAGCAACGAAAGGCCTCTCTCCTACCAGAATACGAAAAACCTATATTAAATAATAATATCTCTCCCAAGCCGGTTGGTCCCCGAGGGAGTAGTAGACCGTCACCCTCCACCCTTACCGTCATCCAACGCTTATATATTAATACACTCAATGTAAGATCTCTTGTGGGAATAGGACGTCAAGAAGAATTAGAGCACGCTCTACGAAATATTAAGTGGGATATACTAGGTATTTCAGAAGTTAAAAAAGAAGGAACTCACATAGTAGAGCATGACGAGTATATTCTACTCTACACAGGAAAGAAAAGTGGGAGAAATGGAGTAGGATTTATGGTTAAACAAAAATTAAAAAATTATATAACCAATTTTAACACCATTTCAGATAGAGTCGCTAGATTAGACATCTGTATAGAACGTACCTCAATTACCATCATACAAGTTTACTCGCCCACGGAAAAGTCATCTGGAGAGGAACTAGAATGTTTTTACAATGACATAACATTAGCTCTGGAAAATACTCTTTCAAAAACATTTGTAATAGGTGACTTCAATGCGAAGATTGGTCAGGCAACTCCCGAAGATATCACTGTAATGGGACCCTGGGGATATGGAGTCCGAAATAAAAGAGGATCTAGGCTTATTGACTTCTGCTTTGAAAATCAACTCTACATCATGAATACTCACTTTAATAAAAAATCTAAACAAAAGTGGACGTGGCGATCGCCAGACGGACAAACTTTAAATGAAATTGATTTCTTTATTGTTAGAAAAAGCGACGTTCCCTCAATACAAAATATAGAAGTCATTGGCACCTCACATCCAACTGACCATAGAATGATTAGAGCAACATTTTCCGTTTATGTAAAAATACAAAAATCAAGAAAAGCGTTTCGAAAAAAGCAATCCGGATACCTACCCATTGAATGCGAGCATCTAAAAAATACTTTTATAGAGCTATCAAAGGCAAATGAAGTCTCAAATGATATTCAAAAAACTTACACAAATCTGATATGCACAATCCAAGAAAGTGTCAATGAACTACCAAAAGTAAAGAATGAAAATAGGACCGAACATATGCTAACAGAGGATATAAGAAAATTGATATCAGAAAGAACAAAGCTCAGAGAAAAATCACTTAAAACAGCTTCGGAAAAGAAACAACTAAAACATTTATATAAGAAAATAAAGAAACGTTTAAAACAAAATAGACAAAACTATAGAATAAAAATATTGCAAGAAGAGTTAGAGAAACGTAGATCTGTCAAATGGGGAAATAAACGTTTACAAAACACTAAAGAATGGATACCAATACTTAAAACTAAAAAAGGCACATCAACTACGAATAGAAACTCAATTTTAACAACAGCTACTGAATTCTATCAAAACTTATATAAACTACCAGAGTCATATAAAATAGACTCTACATTTAGAGAGCCTGACTTGGTAGAGATTCCTACTTTTTTAGAAAGCGAAATCCGACAGGTTATCAGTTCCCTGAAGTCAATGAAAAGCCCTGGAGAAGACGGAGTAACAAACGACACTATTAAAACTATGATAGAGCCTATTACTCCAACCTTAACCAAACTTTTTAACAACATCATGCTTCAAGAAAAAATACCGGAGCAGTGGGAAACTTCCATTATAAGACTACTCTATAAAAAGGGAAACCCCCAAGATATTAATAACTATAGACCAATCAGTCTTCTGCAGGCAACCTACAAGATATTTACTAAAGTCATACTCGGCAGACTAAAAAGAGAGCTCGACTTCCAACAACCACGAGAACAGGCAGGCTTCCGGAGCAATTACTCTACCTTAGATCATATTTTCACTTTAAAACAAGTTATAGAGAAATATGTAGAGTATAGAAAAACTTTGTATGTAGCGTTTGTGGACTACACTAAGGCGTTTGATTCAATTTTTTACGAGGCTCTATGGGCTGCCCTGAGAGATCAGAACATACCTACAAAATACATAAACGTCCTTAAGGAAATTTACTCAAAAAGTAAAGGTCTTATAAAACTCGAGAAAAAAGGTAGAGTTTTCAATGTAGAGCGCGGAGTAAAACAAGGAGACCCGATCTCTCCAAATCTCTTCACAGCTCTCTTAGAGCATATCTTTAGAAAATTGGATTGGAATGGCCTAGGGATAAATATAAACGGAGAAAATTTAAACCATCTTCGCTTCGCAGATGACATAGTTATTGTTGCAGAAAACTATGAACAACTTTTATATATGTTAAAAACTCTAGATTTCCATAGCAGAGAGTGTGGCTTAGAAATGAACCCCGAAAAAACTTGCGTAATGACAAACGGAGATAAGCATTTAGTGCAAATACAAGAAAAAAATATAACATATGTTGAGGAATATGTGTACTTAGGCCAAACCATATCCTTTACGGGGCACTATGCTGAAGAAGTGGAAAGGAGAATCAAGAAAGCATGGGTGGCATACTGGTCCTTAAAACACATTTTCAAGTCACACTTAGACATGAAACTGAAGAAGGTAGCTCTAGACTCTGTTGTAACTCCAACACTTCTATACGGTTGCCAAACATGGCCAATTACTATGGACATAATACATAAAATACAGGTTACTCAGAGAGCTATGGAAAGAAGTATGCTAGGCCTAAAACTAAAAGACAAAATTAGGAATAAGTTAATAAGAAAGAAAACAAAAATTATTGACGCGGCAAAACTAGCATGTCTCCTTAAATGGCGCTGGGCCGGACACATAGCAAGAGCAACCGATGGACGTTGGACGGAAAAAATTCTGCATTGGTATCCACGTGACGCGCGCCGACCCAGAGGCCGGCCGCGGCGTCGCTGGCACGATGACATTGCAGAGTTGGCGGGAAACACCTGGACCAGGCTGGCGAGAGATAGAGACGTATGGAAAGGGATGGAGGAGGCCTATGCCCAAAAATGGGCGTTCCAATGACATAATACAATGTAATAACTAACAGTGACACTATAAATTTATGACATTATTTTACATGATTAATTAACTAACTAAATTAGGTAGACACTAAAATTTAAATGGCTGACTAATAATAATGGATAATCAATAACTTTTATCTAACTTTTTATTTTTATTTTTTTGACATAATTTTTTGACATGTACACAATATTTTAAATGTATGATGATGTGATTATTTCATATTTATTTTTTCTTAACTTTGGGAATTGTAAATCTTAATATACTTAGATGCCTCTAATTGTCATAATAAAATCTAATAATTGTAATTCGTGTGATTGTGTATAAAATGATAATTGTAATACATTGGAATAAAGGCTTTATTATTATTATTATTATTATTTGTGCAGACATCAAACAGATGTATTTACAATTAAAAGTTCATCCAGAATTTTATAAATTTCAAAGAATTTTTTATCGCTTTTGCAAAGATGATCCTTTGCAATTATTTGAATTTAAACGCGTATGCTTTGGCCTCGCTTCAAGTCCCTTTCTTGCGCTTCGCACATTAAAGCAGTTAGCTGAAGACGAAGGCAAAAAATACCCGTTAGCTGCTGCCGTAATAAATGCAGGTCAATTTTACATGGATGACGTCATATGTACAACGCACACCGTAGAAGACGCAATTGAGTTGGCCGACCAATTATCGGAAATGTTCGCAGCGGGTTGCTTCGATTTATTAAAATGGTCAAGCAATTCATCGCAATTTCTTGAACATTATCCTAAAGAACTTTTGCATCCTTCGCTTGCTATTAGCTTTGAACCCGAATCTAGTCAGAAGGTTTTAGGGGTTAAGTGGGAACCTCATAAAGATTTGTTTACTTTTGACTTTGCACCTAAAGAAATGAAATGCACTAAACGCAACATGTTGTCGGTCATTGCTCAGTTATTTGACGTTCTCGGATTTGTAGCACCTGTAATATTATTCGCAAAATTACTAATTAAAGAGCTTTGGCTTTTAAAAATTGACTGGGACGAGGAGCCTCCCGCACATATTGCACAAACTTGGCTAAAATTCCAAAGCGAGTTGCACATTTTATCTCAAATATCGATACCTAGACATATCGGTATAACGCAAAACTGTGAAATAAATTTAATTGCTTTCTCGGATGCAAGTGAAAAGGCTTATGGTGCAGTCTTATATATTCACGCAAGCACACCAGACGGAATCGTTGTTAGTTTACTCTGTGCCAAGTCCAAGGTCGCACCAATTAAAACAGTATCGCTTGCTCGCTTGGAACTATGTGCAGCTTATTTGCTTTCTAAGTTGGTACGCGCTGTGTTGACAAATTATTGTTCTCGCATTACTATTGCTCGCACATACGCATTCTCGGACTCGACAGTCGCTCTCAATTGGATAAATTCCAGTCCGCATAAACTAAAAACATTCGTCGCTAATCGGGTATCGAAAATTCAAAATAATTTAGCTCCGGAAAACTTCTTCCACGTTTCTGGTAAAGAAAACCCAAGTGACTGTTTGTCTCGTGGTTTAACTCCCGCTCAACTTGCTTCTCATCCTTTATGGTTTAGCGGCCCAACTTGGATGCGCGAAAGCTGTAAAGATTGGCCCGTTAAGCAATTCGCTCCAGATTTAAATGATTTACCTGAGACTAAAACAGTCGTATTAAATAATGTCTTACCAGAAAAGCCTCTTATATTGACTATCGCGGAACGCTCGTCCAATTGGTCGAAATTGCTACGTATCTTTGTGTACATTTTACGTTTTTCTAAACGCATAATTACTCGCGGATTAATAACCGCGGAGGACTTAAATGCCGCTGAATTGTTTATCATTCGCTCGCTTCAAGAAGTTTATTTCGCTGAATATATAGAAGCCTTAAACAAAGGTACGGCTTTACCGCGCGCTATAAGAAAATTACGTCCCATATTAGTAGACGGAATTATACGCGTTGGTGGACGTTTATCTGCCTGCAAGGATATTTCGTTTGATCATAAACATCCTATTTTGCTTCCTAGCAAGGATCATATTGTTAATTTAATAATCGAATACGTTCATCGCATTAGTTGTCACGCTGGTTCGCAACTCACATTATATTTAATACGCAAAAAATATTGGATCCTTTCCACACGGAGAATCGTCCGCGCTCGCATACTGAATACAACACTTCTCCAAGTTCTGCCCGCTGCAGACGTCGCTAATGAAAATTCTCGCTTACTCTCACGCTTTTCGCTTTTAGATAAATTAGTACAATCATATTGGAAACGCTGGCGAGAAGAATATTTACAAACGCTACAGGTTCGAGCAAAATGGAATACGGAATCTCGACCAGTAAAAGTCGGTACAATAGTTTTAATCAATCAGAATTGCGCACCACTGCACTGGCCGTTAGGCAAAGTCGAGAAAGTCTTTCCAGGCCCAGATGGCCGTATTAGAGTCGCTTTAGTTAGAACAAAGAATGGTACACTCGAACGACCTGTAGTGCGCTTATGCCCACTTCCTGTTGAACTTAATAATTAATCTGTTCTAAGTTACGCAATTTATATTTTTAGTTTCTAGTTATTACTATTTAATCTCTCTTAGATAATTAATGCTCAGTAAGGTTAATCGCTGTCCTAGTCATGGATATTTTAATTTTATATACTCTTTATTTAATAGTGTTTTCTTGAAACGACGTTTCAAGGGGCGGGAGCTATGTTTGCGCCAATTCCCTCTCTCTCGCACTCCTATAAACCTTAATTATCCATCGCACTCTGTCCCTTCGCGTACATTCGAAAACGCACACGCAAGATTCAACGCCAGTCGCTAAAACCGCATGTCACCGATCGATCGTGTGTAAACCGCAACGCGCTGCGCGCAAATAAATAAACCCACGTTTTTCACGCAAAAATCGAGCCAAAATAAAGTGGAGTGCTGTGCTGTGAACCGTAAGAAGGGAAGACTGAAATTAAGAAGAAGTGAAGAGACTTGTCCTGTAAGTGCTTTCTTTGTTCCCTTTGTCCAGCAAATTTTAGCCGCCACGCTCGTCCGCCATTTCTATAAACTGCCACTCGAATTTTCCCCTGCCTCAAATACCGCAAACGCAACCAGTACTAACAATCCTCCGCGTTGCTAGAGCGAGATAGTTATTATTAATTAGCCATTTTTACCTTAATTAAAAATGAAGAGACTACGTCATAACCTCTTTTATTTATTAATATTATTATATGTACTTAATTGTAAATATTGTGATATTTGTGATAATTCTATGAACTATGCGTTGTAAGCAGCTAGTGGCGCCATCTGTTACGGCTCTCCGAAACGAATTAAATTATAGTAAAATGGGGTTTCTGTTGCTTGGTATATTTTAATAATAACTATATTTATATTTATGAACTCAGAATTTTTTCCTCTTTCGTTGGACATTTTCTAAAAAAACTACTTTCGTAAAAAAAAATTGAGACCCTCACTTTTTTGATGTAACATCCGTCAGGCCAATTTTTTTCGTATGCCTATACCCACCCCGGCCATTACAAAGAATCGATTGACACCTCATTCATCAAAATCGGCCCAGTAGTTTAGGCGCTACGGTGGAACACACAGAATCTGGATACAAACATACACACATACATACATAGACTGCTGAAATCATAACCCTTCCTTTCAGCTTTGCCGTAGTCGGGTAAAAAAAGGCCTTAGGCCTTACAAGTTACAACGCATGCCAGGATTAACTACTTAGTCAATATGTAATTTAATAAGTAGGTTTGGTAAGTAGGTACCTATTTCCAGTCATGAGGCATGCGTAACACCATTATTGTACTTAACGATAATGGGAAAATCCATGTCATGCATGTTCTTATCTGGAGGTCGTGGTCGGTGGCGGTTTTTTGTTAAGTAGGTATAATATTATGTACCTGCCTAGTAGATCCCTTGTCATTATGTTTAATGCTAGAAGGCATTAAATTTGTTGTTTGAGTCCATTTTATGATCGTTAGTAGTAGTAAGTAGTAGTAGTAGCTATTATGTAGGCAGAAGCGCAGTTTTATAGATCGTAACACCGTGGTAGAAGCTTGTTTAAAGTAATTAGGTACGTAGTATATAAAAACCACAGAGAAAGGTATATATATAAACTTCAAAAAGTTCGAAATTCAAAATGGAGATAAGAAGTGTAGCCCTCATTTTCTTTTTTTGGAGACTGTCCGCCATCGAGTATAAGAGCTCCATTTTCGATAGCTAAGATACCAATATATTTTATCTTGTACACGCACAACGAAGGAACCAGTCCAGAGAAAAGAGAGAATATCTTATCTTATTTGTATAAATATCAAATTTAAGCTCTTGCGTAAAACTTTCACCTTGCTTGAAACGATAATGGAAACACTCTCGTATTTAGTCATAAGGTAATTACAAGATTTTCAAGTTAAACGTCCAAATGGATAGTCGAAATTATATTGAATAAAAATATATAGGTAAAATAATATAGTATCATGGTATAATATAATGTTAGTGGGCATATCCCAAGTTCATCCATATGTTGAATAAAACCTGTTCAGATAAAACCAGTTGCTACATAGGTACCTTTAAATAGAATGATTTTGCACAAGGAAACCTGCCTATTATGATTTTTTAAGAGTCAAATGATATTATTATTGATAAATGGTTGCTTTATAACAAAAAAATAACTAATAGAATTTCACAGTGTGTTAAAAAAACGGATAATTCATAAATCAGATAGGTGTTTTGTATTGTATATTTTGTTTCTTTACTTACCTTTATAATTATTTATTTTAGAGAAAAGCCTACATCACCGTGAAAAGCTTGTTTACTAAAAAACTAAACAAATATGTAAATGTTTATGATAATTTTAATTAACAAATACATATTTTCATGACACACATATTTCAGTCTTGTTCACATTACACTGAAGTAAGATGATATTATCACAATCAACAAAAGCAACAGAAATACTGACTAGTATTTTTGTTATTTCAATAAGCATCAAATAGCGCAAACTGCAAAACGACAATAATTTTCATACACATATCTACCTAACCAAGTACAAAAAATGTTCCTACAAAAACACTTTAGAGTTACGTCATCTAAAAAATACTTGGCTTAGAATAAATTCCACTAAATATCACAGTACTGGTCGATTTTTCCATCACAAAGTATATAAAAGGCCTGTTGGCCTCGAAATTTGGAGTGGAGATGCGATCTGCGAAAAACGCCGACGTAGAAGCCGAAGCCACGGTTCCAGACTCCGTGACCTCTATGTCCGCTTTGTGTACTATCGCGGAAATATATATTTCTTCCTTTGTTATCTTCTGAAAGTTGGCCTTCTTCGAATTAAATATGTCGTAAACACCCATCTGGTTCAACGGTTTGTTCAAAACAAGGTTTGTGCTTATTTTAAACCTAGGGAATTTCACGTCGACATCTTCCAGTCCGAATTCTTTCACGTCGTTATCGATTTTGTCGAATATCTCTTTGAATGATATAGTTGCGAATTTGGAATACACATCAGTAACTTTAACTTTTGGGTACGGTAGAACAATTAGCATACAATATTTTCCATCATTACCGTATGACAACTGCAATACAAAGGCTTTCATTTCCTTTATATGGGAGTAAGGCAATGGCGCTCTTTGATACATCATGTTCACTTTGCCAAGCACATTTTTATTCTCGTCATAAAATGATTCCACTGTCGTTTCCGATGTGTTGAAAGGCGATGACCATAGACCTTTGAATGAAATTACATTGGTCAAGATCATCCTTGATTCCGCGAAGTCATCTGAACGCAGCACATTTGAAACAGATGCACCAGAGTCTTCAATTAGTGTATTCGCTATACGAGCAGCTGATGCTGGGTCTTTAAAATCTAGATTTTTAATCATAGCACCAAAATCTGTTGTCAGCGTTCTTCTATAATCGTCAAATATGTTGAAACCATTATCTAGGAAAAGAAAGTTTCGAGTTGATAAGGTGACTCCTTTTGTGGATGGATCCAGCACTGTTTTAGTTAAGTTCGCATAACCATTTATAATCTCATTTTGATTAGACGGTAAAATAAACGCTCTCGTTAGTTCTGTTCTACTGTTTGCGGACGTTCCAAGTGCTACACCAGCCATCAAGCTCCATATTCCAAAGGGCGATATGACAACATGCCCATCTGTTTCTCGTTGAGTATGATATAATAGTTCTATGCTAAAATTTCTTGGCCTTGCACTAAACTCTATGTTAGCATAACACGACGCGATCGTAAATATAAAAAACGTTATGCACTTCATCGTTCCGTTTGTACACTACAGGGCTTTGCGAGGTACTGACCAAGGCGGTCGCAAGTCTCCATTATGAATACCAAAACAAGCTGACGTCATAGTAGTCAGACCATGATTCAGAAACATTAATCAAGATAAATATAAATTAGCTGATGACTTTGTAATAATATTTTTTCGGCTCTTTGTTTTGTTGAATATAAATTCTTGTAAACACAAAACAGATGAGTACTTTTAACTAGCTTCATTATTTTAATTTTAATTTTGTCTGCATCCGTACGTAGTCGAAATTCCTCGAACACGTACGAAACGATTTGCTTCCTCTTTCCTAATTCGAACCGCTAGGATATGGAACGCCCTTCCGGCGTCAGTTTTCCCTTCCACCTATAATATGGGTACCTTCAAGTCAAGAGTGAATAGGCAACTTCTAGGCAAGCGCGCTCCATCTTAGGCTGCATCATCACTTGCTAGCAGGTCTGATTGCAGCCAAGCGCTAGTCTATATAATTTAAAAAAAAAAAAAAAAAATATATCATTTTATCATCTATGTTTACAAAAATTCATGTTTCTTTGTTTTTTCCGTATGTATTCTGGCATTCTGATTCCATCATCTAATTGCAGTTAAACTTCAACAACTGTTAAGGAACAACAACAACGTAAGCAGTCTGGCTGTAAGGAACTGCATTCCTAAATCGTGGTGATCCCACGGGATTTTTAAAGAATTTTATATTCTTCTATATTTAAACTAAGAATTAGAAACACAGTGCTTTTTTGAGCCATTTAATTTACACTATTCGGTATAGTGTATTTTATGAGGATAATCCTATACACTCATAGAAGTATGGTTGTCAAGTTATTGCTATAGAATTCATCTCTCTCTATATTTTGTATACTGATAGAACGTGACAGAACCTTCGTATTTTGAAGATCACTGCAAATATGAACTGAATCCACGTAGCAATATGTCTCTTTTTTGTCTGCAAGATTATTAAAATTTACTCGACGCATCCATTAGTGACAAAATAACTGGTTTTTTCTATTGAAGATTAACTTAATTGAAAAAATAAATAAATAAACTAAGTATCGCAATTTAAGCGGATTTGTGGCATAAACAGATCTTTGATTTGTTGGAATCATGATCGATTTCAGACAAATTTTAAATACATATATTGTTCACGACAGGTCAACAGGGCAATCGAGGTTGAGTCATAGTTTTGTTGCACGATTCCTGAATCCGTATCGACCACGATTTCATTGTTGCTTGTAGTTTTGTGTATTGAACAAACGTGTAAATTAAAAATTTATAACACCCCCGACGATCCAAAGTATTTGAGTTTTCCAAAACATCATTTTCAAATAAATAATTATGTATTTAGGCAACGTCCATCTTGACAGCTTGACATTTGTCTATTGACATAATATTATGAACCTAACGGTTATCTAACCTTCTTTTCTACAAGAAAACTAGAAAAGAGCTGATAACTCTTAAATGGCTGAACCAATTTTTTTAGATTAAAGCTAAGAACACTCTCGATCAAGTCACCTTTCAAACAAAAAAAACTAAATTAAAATCGGTTCATTCGTTTAGGCGCTACGATGCCACAGACAGATACACAGATACACAGATACACCGATACACAGATACACAGATACACAGATACACAGATACACAGATACACAGATACACAGATACACAGATACACAGATACACAGACACACAGATACACACGTCAAACTTATAACACCCCTCTTTTTGGTCGGGGGTTAAAAATATGACTCCAGGTGATATTCGTCAAGTGTAGAAATAAAATAGCCAATCCGTCCTCAAACATGTCAACTAGCCTGAAAAGAATTTGAGTAGGTATTGTGATATTGAACGGAAACATAATTGTTGTATTACAAAATACACTGGATAAGGCTATGTTTTACAGTGGCTCGAAAAGAAGTCCATGTCCAGAATAAAATCTGATCCAAACTCAGTAGGACCACGTCATGAACAATGAAAATCACTTGCACAATTCAAATCAAGACGTGTTTGTAGCGATGATAGTACCTATATACGTTAATTTTATTTTGATTATATTTGTTGTAATAATTGACTAAAGAAAGTGTACAATAAATAGTACCCAATTTTAATAAACGACTTTTTTGACTCTTATTTTGCTTCGTACCAAAAAAATATCTATAGGTATCTATCACTGGTGTGTGATATGTCCTCACTAGAAAATTGCCATCTCGACCTGTCGCGAAATATAAACGTACATAATGTGGTATAATAATGTAGTCAGACAATGCGATGGTCACATTTAGGCATCACATTTGGAAGCTTTGGACTGTAACGATTGGGTTTGGTGCTATAAACCGGGCCATACCTACTTATCCCAGTTTACTGGGACATAATATGGTAATCCTAATAAATTCAGTATTTTATTTATAATTTAATGTCAACTTAACCTCTTTATCAAATTAACCGTTGTTTCCCTCATTCGATACGATATCGATGGATACGATAAATTGCAATTTCCTTACATAAGTACCATATATGAATGAATAATGGTTTTATGAGTAATTGGGAAACTGGTAGGTATAATGAAGATAAGGAAAGGTATTTCCAATTTGAACTAGTTGATCTTTTTAATTACTCCTACCTCAGAATACATAAAAATACAGGTAGGTACCCTTTCGCCTTAAACCCATCTAATCTAGGAATCTCATCAAAGAAGTTAGAAGAATACCACAATCCATATTCCATACTATTATTATAAATGTGAAAGTGTATCTGCCTGCTATGTTTTCAAAGTCCATCCGTTTAACCGATTTTGAAGAAAGGTAGGTATAGCTCACAAGTCGCAACACAAAGATGGACATAGTCTACTTTTTATCCCGGAAAATCAAAACGTTCCCACAAATTTTAAACAGCCCATCCATAAACCGATTTGGATAAAATTTGGTGCAGTGATAGCTGGCTTTCCAGAGGCAAGTATAATAGTTAGGTTAATTTTTAGTTAAAATAAGTACTTACCTAAACATGTACAATGTACATAGATTGATCATTAATTTTGGTGGTTAGACAAGAATAATAATTATTGGTTATAGGATTGAATTAATTAAACAACTTATCCCCATTCTTCCATCCATCCATACTAATATCCATACTAATATTATAAATTCGAAAGTGTGTCTGTCTGTCTGTCTATCTATCTGTCTGTCTGTCTGTCTGTCTGCTACCTTTTCACGG
Source organism: Maniola jurtina (assembly GCF_905333055.1). NCBI lineage: Eukaryota > Metazoa > Arthropoda > Insecta > Lepidoptera > Nymphalidae > Maniola > Maniola jurtina. The sequence goes on from NC_060033.1 coordinate 6,057,883, forward strand.
CCCAACACTGTAACCGATTCTAACGAAAGGTAGAGAGTTAGCTTATATCCTGGGGACGGACATAGGCTACTTTTTATCCCGGAATATCAAAGAGTTCCCACGGGATTCCTAAAGTCCCAGCCAGTTAACCGATTTGTATGAAATTTGGTACCGAAGTATGTTGCGTCCCTGTAATCGAAATAGGCAACTTTTTATCACGGAAAATCGAACAGTTCCCACGGGATCTATAAAAATCTAGATCCACGCGGATGAAGTCGCGGGCATCCTCTAGTATACCATATGGGTTTTCTACCTAACTTACCTTACTTATTTAAGATAAGTAATGGTCATTGAGTCGTGAAGTTATTGGGCGTCGTGATTTATAAACATCTACGTCAAGGGAAAATCGCATTAGATGACTCACGGGTAATACCTGCCTGCCTGCGCTATTAGGATTAACTTTATGGGATTAGGAGATTGAAAATTCGTATCTAACAGCTTATAACATACAAAAGGGTACCTATAATATTATATCAGTCTTAACTTAAGTAGGTATCTATTAGCAATGAAACTTGCAGGAGTAGGAGTAAGCTCTGCCCTTTACAAGTTACCTACTTGCACGACCCATACTTACACTGTTGCAAAAATTTACAATGCAATTGACAACAGCAATGACAGCTGACTTCTACACTGACCGCTGATTTCGTAATGTGAATTCCGCTTTATGTACCTACCTAGATATAAAAAATTAAAAATTTAATTCTTATTTTAATATGAGATATTGTTTTTTGTGCAACAGGCAAGCAAGCATGAAAAATGTCAGGTACCTAGGTACTCTTGGTACATATGTATATTTTCTCACTCACACATAAGATTTCATTGAAGTATACTTAATAGATAAATAATTTAAGTTTAATTTTGTATGCATATTTTGTAGATAGGTACCTACCTACCAAACATAATAGGCTCATATTTTTGAACACACGATGCTAGGTGGTGCTAGGTGGTGCTAGTGTGGACACAGTTTATGAAAATTGGTAGGTACGAGCAAATGTTATATACTTGTACGTTGCTATAGTTACACTAGATTTTTAAACACACATACGCTAGTTATGTAGGTAGGCAACTAGCTTATTCTACAAGGTCACTAGCGTGAATTTATATTTGCTTAAAAATTACGTTAATAATTTTCAAAAACCTATTTTAGTGAGGGCCTACGTTATACTTACATAGTGTAATCAGAACGTTAGCTAAAATGAAGACAGGTGATGGTACTGAAGATTACGAAAAAAATAAATTAAAAATCCTGTATTTTTAAAAAGTTCACAATACATTTCACATTTCAGTTACAAGTTCAAATAAAACATTTGACTGACGCTAGAGGTCAACGAACGTTGCATAGATAGACCACTCGGGGTCAATGCCGCGTCGTAGGTGGGGCACTGACTCCGACTTTTGCACGATATATATTGCGAATTTCACGGTGAAAAATACTAAATCCCTAAAATTACGAAATAATAAATGTAAGTGAGTTGGTTCATCAAAGTATGTATTATAAAAAGTCTTGACTCATTGATGTTTTCATAAACGCCCAGCACAAACGCTTGTAGTTACCTACATAGAAAGCTGAAATATTTTTACACAGAGGTTCCTTTTATAATAATTGTTTAGTTTTTGGAAGACTTTTTCGAAATTCCCACAGGGCACAAGGCGCTCCTTTCATGCTTTAGATTTGGTATGTTTTATTATGGTAAATTAATACCTATAGGCTACATAATACTTACATAAAAATATAATATTTTGTAAACCCGTCATATTATATTGTAATCTAAACCTACGATACCTAAAAACAAGTGTGTTATTATAAATTATCCTCAGCTATTATTATCATTCGGTATTTCCAACAGGAAAATAATACATTTAAAATATGCGTGTCAAACTAAATATATAGAATATAGATATTATAATGGGCTTCGAATTATTATTTTTTATCATTAAAATAATCGTAATAAATATACAGATAAATTGTATAAATACGTATACAGATAATATTATATTAATTATCTAAGTATATTTTAATTAGGTACATAATTGGAATCTACGGACTAAGATCCAGCGAGTGCCAGACCTTCGTTATTTTATAAAAGCTGAAAGTTTCTCTGCGTTTTGTCCTCAACATCAAATCAGCGACTATGGTGGTCATGGTGGCTTTAGAAGATAACAGGTTTCAAGTAACAAAGGTGTTTGATCCTTTTAGAATAAAATGAAATTATTTTAAAATGGAACGTTTTTGACAGGACGTCCTATAGGTATTTTAGGGAAAGATGGGGATCCCTATTATGTTCCTCGGCCCTATTTTAAACGGAATTACGTGCTTTTTGAAAACTCAACTTTTGAGAAGGGCTAGAACAATAAAATTGAAAATAAGTAAGTAATAATATTAGGTAGGTATATCAATTGCTAAACCTTCCGTTTCCCATTGTTCTCAGCGAAGTTTATTGACCAGAAGGGCATTCACCTAACCCCATTTTGATACGGTTTTTCCACGTGAAAGTTTGCACTGATCTCGGCGTAATATGTGGCATTTAATGAAGATTTAACACCAACCTACGTGACTTTTACTTTTCTTGTTTCTAGTTAAAACCCTCGCTGTTTCCAATTAAAATAAAAAGGAACTTTAAATGATTTAAAGTCTATGTTTTGGATATTATTTTGGAGCTGTCATAATGCGAAAATTTGTACAAAATAAAAAGGTAGGTACCTACTTTAAAATTACATTGACAAAAATATGTAATTAAAGTTTTTAACTTTTTTTTTTCACTGATCATAATTACAGCACCATCTAGTTTTAATTCTATGAAGTACTTATGTAGCAGAGCAGAGTAGTACCTATTGTAGTTTCCTCGAAACATAGCAGGAAGTTGAAACGAAGAGATTTGGTTGCCACTACACAGATGGCAGTTTCATGAAAAATATTTTTCCCTGGAAAAATAATTGCGGCTAAAAAGGTAGGCATAATAATTATGAAGAGCCTATATAACTTTAAAGGCGCCAAGTCGAGTAACTGGTCCCGAAAAGGCAAATAATTGACCTTATTATTTCATAATAATTATTTATTAGTCGCACTTGCAACTATTGCCACAGGTGAAAACTTTATTACTATAAATAAAACACCGGCCAAGTGCGAGTGAGACTCGCGCACCGAGGGTTTCGTACTCGGGTATTTTTTCCGTCATTTTGCAAAATAAATCAAAAATTATTATGCACAAAAATAAAAAAATCTGTTTAAGAATATACAGGTAAATTCATTTCATATAATAATACCCCACTTGATATAGTTATCTTACTTTTAAAATTGAAATTATTTGCTTATAAACACATTTTAATTTCTTTTTTGTGATGTAACCACAAATTCACGGTTTTCGGTTTTTTCCTTTATTTATGCTATAAGACCTATACCTACCAAATTTCATGATTCTAGGTCAACGGTAAGTACCCTGTAGGTTTTCTTGACAGATAGACAGACAGACAGACAACAAAGCGCCTCAATAGCTCAACCGGTAAAGGAGTGGACTGAAAACCGAAGGGTCGACGGTTCAAACTCCGCCCGTTGCATTATTGTCGTACCTACTCCGAGCACAAGCCTGACGCTTAGTTGGAGAGGAAAGGGGAATATGTATTAGTCTTTTAACATGGCTAATATTCTTTTTGAAAAAAAAAACCAAAACCAAAAAGTGATCCTATAGGTAAGGGTTCCGTTTTTCCTTTAGAGGTACGGAACCCTAAAACACTAAAAAGTTTACTTATATTTATTATTTTAAGTTAACTCTTATATTATTTTCTATACAATCAAATCACTACATTATACCTACCTCTACCTACTCTTTTTCAAGATAACGATACGCGGACGAAATCGCGGTTAGTTGCCAGTTAACTTAAACTGAAAGGTAACAGGATTTTCGTATCTGTAAATGGTAAATTTTCCCGAGCTAACCTTGATTTTTTGCCAATAATTCCAATATGGACAAGGAGGGGTAAAAACGTGAGAACAAATTAGATGCTCGTAGGTAAATAATAATAACTTTTTGGATTCTTTCAAACGCTTCAATGTCGCGGTCACGGTTAAGTACCTATTGTTCTAGTGATGCAGACACACCATTTGAAATTTAGCGATCGTGTACTACTGAATAAAATCTTCTGTAAATAGTGTTCGTTTACTTACAACGTAAAACCCTACCTAAAAATAGGCACTTACAAAAATATTTAAAAAAAACCAACGTTAAAAACCACTTGGTACAAAGTAAAAAAAAATTTTTTCAAAACCATTACATAACCATTACATTACATAGCCATTACATAACCTTAACAATTGTAGGTATATCTAAGAACCTGCTCTGCGATGATATCTATGCGTATAGCCCTTGCAGCATGAGGCTGAGGAGTTGGAACATGGAGTGCCTCTTATACAAAAACATTTGTTAAGTATTTAAAATCTTTATTGCACACAAATAAAAGGATACACGGAAGAAAAACAAACAACTAGGAACAGATTTGAAAACCAGGTATGATTATTATTATTATTTATTGATACCTGGTAGCTACAGTACTAATCAGTAATCACAATCGAGACTCTCATCATCACGGTTGAGGTGAGCAGTAATACTGCAACATCAGATAGAGAAGTACCTACGAAGTTGGAACCTGCAGTATAATGATAAAGTTTATTCGTGATAATCACAATAAGTTTCTATTCCAAATGCTCGCTCTTTAGTTGGGTACCTTTGCAGTAACAAATCGAGGAGCTGAAAACCAGATATAGTAGAAAAATTGAATATGTAAAAATTAAAACAAAAACCACTTGTAGCACTGCTTGGTGGCTTATTATAACCCTAAAATATATCTAATCTCAAGTATTTATTAATCTAAGAACTTGCTCTAAAGTTATATCTATTTAGTGCAAAAAAATTGTATTAACATCGAGCCAGTTGTTTTTCAGAAAAATGGTAACGACTGTAAATATGCACAAACACACACAATCTCTATCGGCCATATACCGTTTCTGGTCGGCCGTGGGTAAATGGAATTGTAATAAGTACATTATATGGAAAAGTTGCCCTCTCTTATTTTCGTCTAGTCTGGACATACCATAATAATTACATCATGGTATAAACTGGTTATAGAAACAATGGGTGTAGTAAGTACTCGTAGTAACTAACAATTAAAAGCTTTAACTCTATCTTACATAATCACTTTGACTTAAAAACTTGGCTTTCTAGGGTTCCCTACTCCAAGTGTGCCAATGGAACCCTATTTCTAAGCCTCTGCTATCTATCTGTCTGACTGCCAGCGTAAGAATGTTATTTCTATTGAAAGTGAAATTTTTTAGTTATATGTTACGGAACCCTTTGTGTGCAAGTCTGACTCACACTTGCCTTTTTTTTAACAAGTTTTCGAGTTAAAGTTTCAGTCTAATAACGACCACTAATTCAACTCAAATCGATCAATCCGTTTAGGCTACAGACTATGCCAAAAATATAGTTTTCGGTGACTAGCATCCGCCATATTATTTTTTTGTGTAATTTTACCTGTGCATTTTACCCTTCCACAACTAAAATGAACTATGTTTTGGTACTTCCTACCTATGAATTTTGAATTGAATTACGATTGAGATACATTCCATGTATTGAATCTAACACCTCACTAATTATTGGAATTAGCAATTTATATACACCTAGTACCTACTACGCGAGAAAATTAGCCTCCTTTTGGCGTAGTTCGGTAAAAAGCGAAACGCTTTACAATTTTTAGCGTTATTCTTCCAAAGTGCGGAACCATCGTTGCTAGCTGACTCGCTGAATCGCACTTGGCAAGTTTTTTAAACTGTGTAGTTTTCACACATTGTTCGGGCTTTAGCGTGACTACGTAGCTAAGAGCTGTAGCACGCGACATCGGTAGGTACCTACCTTTCAGTGAAGATAATAATATAAATAAAAAATGTCATTAGTAAAAACAAACACCCACTAGATAATAAGATGAGAGGAGATGTGACGGGAGATTTTCTCGAAGTATTTCCGAGGGAACTTAAAATATTACTACGAGTACCTACCTACCTAGTGAATTTAACATAATTGGGAATTGGGATATGATGCCTATGTCGAAAATGAATTATTTATTGGTAATTATTAAATAGAGGGTCTTGCAAAATTCGTAAAACCCACGTCCGCTGTTAGTTTTATAGCTAACCATTTTAAATCATCAATTTAACTAAAAAAGTACGTCACATTACGTCAAAGGTTTATGACGTCACATCTGTGAATTTCATATAAGCTCGTTTTGACCTTTGATAAAAAGTCACTGATTTGACTAGTAGTCATCATCCCTATTAGTATCATATTATCAGCATTTCTTATCTTTTTTGCTAATAGACTTTTATTTTTACTCACTTGTTTGTCGTTTTTAATCAAATCTTATATACCTAGATTTCTCTAATTCTCAATTATTATTTTGGTCAAAATGAAATAGGCACTTGAACAATAAGGTCAAAGTTTCATTCAGGTCAATACTGAGCTGATTCCCTTTTCAGTGCTCGAGACAGTGGGTGCTTTACGAATTTTACAAATAAAATTGTAAGCTAGTAGTTTATTTCAGGAACTGTTAAAGATGCATCATCTCGCCTTCTGTGGTACCTATTACGTTGCATGTCAGTATTCAGTGATCTCTATCTATTATTTCATATAACAATTTAATGAGAATCATTCTTTATGTGTTTTTGTACCTACCTAATTCACGTTTGTTTTTATCAGGAGTCTCATCTAAACAACTCATCAAAGATTTGTGCACGGAATTATCTTCAGCAGAAAATATTTGATGTTTGTACGTCTACTTGTTATTTATAACATTTATAAATATAATGACGGGAAAAAATAATGGACGTTGATCTCTGACCGTTTGTGTTTGCATTAAAATAATATTTACACAAAACGAATGAAAAAAATAACATCTGGCCATGAGTTGAACTTGATTTAAAAAACGAAATAGTCTCAGATATTTTTTTGAACACATTCACACAGCTCGCGGTTCCGCGTAAACACCGGCAAACAATATTAAATTCGACGACCTTTCCATCACAATAAATGCAAATTCTTTGTTCGCTTCAAAGCGCTGTGCTAAAACTCTATCTTCTAAACCAACAACGGTGGACGCCGCTGCAACGGTGCCTTCCTCAGTCACCTCGATCTCTACGTTCTGGATTGTTTTTGACACAAACAATGGACTATCAGACACTCCTGGTAATTCCGCACTCTTCTTATCAAATATCCTTTGTATGCCACCGTACTGTAATGGTGGAATCAGATCAATTCTTGATGAAATTTTAAAACGCGGAATGTAACAGTCAATTCTTGGCAAACTCCCAGATTGTTTGTATTCCGTCATCCAATCAATAGGTTGTGTGGCCAAATTATTTAACATCTTTTGTATTGGTGTTCCGTCGTATGGCACTAGGACAAGCATAGAGAACTGCTCATTTTTCCCATAATTCATTTCTAAGATTTGCGCTTCAATTTCTGTTGCATCTCTAATATTGTGTGGCGCTTTATGGTGCATCATGTTGACCGACCCAATTGTTTTGCCTTGAGAGTTATAGAAAGCTTTTTCCTTAGTGTGTTTTGGGTTAAAAGGATACGTCCAGCTGGCTTTAAAATAAAGAGCATCAACTAAAATCATTACTAAATTTTGAAGTAGTTCGGGTCGCACTGCCTGGCGAATTTTGCCTTCTGTAGCAAGACAAATATAATAGTTAATATCATCCGCCAGTTTAGTGGTATTTGTTGGATCCATGGAAAATACATCTGTGCCATAATAATTTGCCGACTCACAAAATTCGGGATGTATTAAAAGGCTCGCGTCCGAAAACATCGCTGTCTGCGCGTTCAATGTGATATCTTTATTTTCACCCTTCAATAAACTAGCGACTGCTGCATGAAGCATTTGTGTTGTGCGCAGATCATTCGGAAGTTTCAGTTCCTTCATTAGCTCCAGGAAGGTTTCTCCGGCTGACCCTTCCGCTAGTAAAGAGAAGATACTCCACGCGGAAAGGGGTGAAATGGCAATATTTTTCTCTCCGAAGCTTTCTTGGAATGCGTAAGCATTGCTGAGGAGTTGTAGCGTAAACTCGTTGATAGGCTTGAAGTCTATGCCGGTGAAGTTGTCGGTCGGAGCGGCAGTAACAATACCAACAAATACTATGACCTTCCACATAATGTGCGAGTGGATGGCTCAGAGCTTAACGCAACACTGGTGTAGCATAAGGCGATTCTATCAATTTCAATGGGATTTCTCACGTGTATGTACAACGAATATCATTAGGTTTGTTAAGTAACGTTTATCGTTCGCGTGAAGAGTGAACTATGCGTGTTTATGTAAAATACCGGTATTTATGGGATCGAGTGTTTGTATTCATTTTATTAAATCAATTACACGCAGGTTCATCATTTTCTAAATTGATTTAGGCAATGGTGAGCGATTAAAAGGTGTTTTTAGATTTAAATTGACCATTTAATTTTTTGTGTAGCATTCATAAACTGGTATACGATTCTTTGATCACGTTTAATAATATAAAGCAATAAAGGCTAGTAACAACATTTAGTTAATTAAATTTATTACTCAAGACGTTTCAAATTAGTTATGACCATTTTAAGAACACTGCAGAATGCATTCAACGAGCTTAATAAAGTGATTAACTTCACGATTGAAATTAAAATTGCAAGAATGTTCTCAACAGAATTTTAGGAACTTCGCGCGCGCCGGATTATAAGATAACACTTGAATTCCTGGTTCAGCTCACTAGTTCAATTTTCAAGAAATCGATTTCTATGAAGGTTCTTTGATGAAAGGTATCTTGTGAACGATTATAAATCTATAATATTCTACTAATAAGTTACGATCTTTTGTAATCGTATCACTCAGTTGCATTATGTAAGTTTACTTAAGTTTTGTTTTTTGTTGTCATTAGAAATAAATAAATGCCAACTGCAACATAATTTTTCCAGGAGTGGTGGACAGTTGGAGACGTGATGCGGAAGCATGATATTATGCTCTAGGATTGAGTTTCACGTAAGTTAGACATGCACAACAAGGCACATGGCACCAGCACCTTCACGTCATCATTCTATGAAGAATATGTTGTTCGCCTCATAAGGATTTAAACTGGCAAACCAAATTTCGCAAAAAGGTCGGCAGTATCCGACCCACTTTAAGCCAAACCTCGAAACTAAATAAGGTCACAATATTTCCGCTCATACAAAATGTTCAAAGAGCGGAAAAGAATGTAAATTGTCTTTCGACCTCGTGCCGATACAATAGCGATGGGACGTCTCGAACTTACAGAACTGTATAATGCATTGGACTGTTTTAAAGTTCCGTAAATTATGCAAGAAGTCTCTCTTCGGAATTCCGGTCTGCTGTGGTCATTCCTTGTAGGTATATTGAAATGGATATATACCTAGCTAGAAATGGTATGCCACACAAAATGGCAGATCCAGACGTTTTGCTTTGCATTTAGCGTTCATGTCTATTGTTGTTATGGTGTCCGAATATCAAGACATTGTGGCGATATCGTGATTTTTCAACGTGGTCATTCTGATAGGCTCCCATTTAACCGACTTCGAAACAAGGAGGAGGTTCTCAATTCGTCGGAATCTTTTTTTTTTAATTACCGAGTCGAAACACCTGGCTCCAATGAGCGTTATCATCATCATGATCAACCCATTGCCGGCTCAGAAGAGTAGGTATGGGTCTCCTCTTAAAATGATAAGGGTTTGGCCATAGTCTTCTTTTATGTAAAAAGGTCCTGACAATATAGAAGTAAGTCACGGTGAAGAATAGACATAATATTTGAGGCTTTTTGGTAAGATTGGCTGATTAGTGTGATAGGCAGGGATACCGAATTATTTTTCAAGAACACAAATGCCAACTCGTCAGGTTGTTCCCATCAGTAGGTAAGTACAAAGTATTAAAGAATTTCCATTGCATTAGCATGAGAGATTTGTGTGTATGCGGGCGTTAGGATTTTACCGAAATTAGCATTTTTATCTAATTTCAGTTGCCACCTCGGTGTGTTTGTCTGCGGGTCATCGAACCTCCGTGAAGTTTAGAATTTCAATAACTATGCAAATAAAATTGATCCCATTTATTCTTTCTACCCACGGAATAAAGTAATTCTTACACGACTGCTCAAAAAGGAATGTAATGTTTTCAGGGTTCATGTATGTACTTACCTATTATATTGCATGTATGTGTGTGTGTTTCTTTATTCAACCATAACTCCTAATGCCTGAAAAGATCTGTATGTTTGAGGTGTCGTTAGAATCCTTACATCATCCCGAGTGGTATTTTTTTTTCATAAAATTCAATATGGCGGCTGTATGGTGGCATTTTTTATATGTGAATTTTTTACTTTTTAGTTCATGTTGGCATGGCAGTCGTGGTTTTAACTTTTTAATACAACTTGTTATTGCTTATTAATAGACTCTATGACACCTCTAACAGTTAGTTTTAGATAGTAAGTAATAATATAACGCAGATCTAATGATTCTGAAATCAACTTACCTGAACAGACAGGAATTTTTAAACACCAAAATTTGTCATAGTCCTATGATTTCAGACAAAAAAAAGTTTTCCTAATTTTTCATACCGACTGCAGTACCGACCTTAACTTGACTGGCCACAACAATAATACAGTAGATACCTAATGTCATATTATTCCATTTAGCATAATGTTATAATATAATATAGTGGTTATCTAGGACAACGGCATGTACCATTTGCGGTTAATTAACCGCCTGCAGTCGTATTATGACATAATTAATATTTTCCATTGAAAACATACAGAAGTTAAAAATACCGAACTCAATTAGGCACCCTACATAATATCATTGATCTAATCACTTAATTAAAAGTATAAGCCGTGATAACCTATTAGTGGCCGCCTCTTAATCGGGAGTTCGTGGGTTCGATCCCGGCACAGATCTCTAATTTTTCGGAGTTGTGTGCGTTTTAACCAATTAACGCGGCGGTCTCCGTTTTCGTCGATACTAAAGTTTACTAAAATGGAAATAAGTTAGGAACGCATGGATCGAAAAATTTGAAATTAATATATAATATTTTTCATTATATCCCCTTGGATTTGGTCCGATAAAAACATGATTGGACAAACTTTCCTCGATAGAAAAAAAATCAGAAGTTTGGTCTAAAACCTTAGACTTTTGGGTTTTTCTCTTTAATGACAAAGCTCTTAAAGACGTAACTTTCACCATAGGTGTAAAACAATCAAATAAATAATTCGGTCCGATCATTTCACAGTAAGTGCTATATTTCAAATTATATTCTAAATTATTTGATTTCACGCTTCCTCGCTTATTCTGTTCAAATCGCGTACAGAGCGAGTACAAAGAATTTTCGACCCTATTGTTGAGTCTTATGGGCCGTAATTACGTTATCTTGTCAGTCATACCCGTCGCCTCAGCGCGGCAGGACCTGTTTCGGGTTTCATAAGCATTTTGTCATACTGTAATTGTACAGAATGCCATAGAGTAGTAAATTCAGTACTATGTTATAAAGTATTTTTATTTAGGATTTTTCTAGATTTTAAGATAAGTTTATATTGTGCATTTATTACATTAAAAAAGTAATTATTTTAAAAAGAATGCAGTAAACAGTACATTGCAGTGTAGTGAAGCTAATATTAGGTCATTATAGACCAGGACTTATAATTTGAAAATAAAAATTAATTAATCTGAGTGCTCTATCCCGGTAGCTCAAAGATCAAAAACCAAACTTGTAAAATGCATAAGTATTAGAAGATAAGATGGAAAAAAAACTTTATTGATATCAATTTAAAGGTTTTTAGGGGAAAGTACTAATTATTATGAAAATAGGATGAGAGGAGACCGCGTATAAGCAAGCGTAGTGTAGGACGTCCTCCAGCACGATGGACTGATGATATAAAGCGGCTGGCGCTCTTTAGGGAAGGCCCATGTCCAACAGTGGACATCCACGGGCTCATAATGATGATGATGATGATCATGATTATTATGATGACATCCACTTTCAAGTCCGAGATGTTTATCCAAGGTGTTATAATTTTTAGTTTCTTCACTTGCTATGCAATGATATCATTTATTAGGGTTCCGTACCTCAAAAAGAAAAGCGGAACGCTTATAGGATCAATTTGCTGTCTGTTTGTCTGTCTATCTAACTGTATGTCTGTCTATCTGTCCGCCTGTCAGTCTGTTTTGTCCGTGTGTGTTGTGTCTGTCAGGAAAACCTATAGGGTACTTCCCGTTGACCTAGAATCATGAAATTTGGCAAAAACCATGAATTTATGGGTTCATTAAAAAACAATGTGTTTCAATTTTCAAAGTAAGTGGGGTATCATATAAAAGGGTTTTACCTGAACATTCTAAAACTGATTTTAATTTATTTTTAAGCATAATAGTTTTTGATTTATCTTGCAAAATGTCGGAAAAATACCTGAGTACGGATACGGAAACTTGGTGCGCGAGTCTGACTCGCACTTGGCTGGTTTTTTTATGTATATACGTCACTAAGTAGTCAATAATAAGTTTGACCAAAAATTGCAGTGTCATAAATGTTTTATAGATCAAAAAAATAATCATACTATTAAATATTCCTTCAACTTAGACCTTATTGTCACAGCTTAAAAGTTGAAAATGTGCAAAACAAAATTTCATACGTACTTAATACTTTTTCTCATAAAACTAGTTCAATTTACAAGAAATGAAAGATCCTATTGTGTTTGCCTTTGTCAATACAAAGGATCTTTGTGGCTTTTGTGTTCTCACTCACGTATACTAACATTAAAATATCGATGTTAAAATATTCGTTGTAAAACTTACCTTATGCAGTTATTCTTAAAGTATACATTAAATGGTTATTAGGACGAGAGTTGCTTCGTTTTGGAATGCCAAATCAGTGTATCAATTTTTCTTGTTTTGAATCGAAAGGTAAGAACAGTAATAAAATGTAACTACTGAAATCGTTTGTTCGTAGCTTTTATAGGTTCGTGAGAAGTAGTATTGTTGTATGATAATTTGGTCAATTTACAGATCAAATTTCTCAAAATCCTGTCTTAGTGCGGGTCTACGTTATATAGAGAACCAACTGCACCTTTTCAAACTTCAAAATCCCATCAGGACCAGTCCTGGCACAATTGTTAGTTAGTGGTAGTACCTTTTCACCCCCACTTTTTTTCATATTACATTCGTTAGGTCAATTTTTTTCGTATAAAATGTAGCCTATGTTACCCGGATCTTTACGACAAATCGATTTACACCTCATTCATCAAAATCAGCCCAGTAGTTTCGGCGCTACGGTGGAACACACAGAATCTGGATACAAACACACACACATACATATACAGACTGCTAAAATCATAACTCTTCCTTTAGGCTTTGCCGCAATGGGGTAAAAAACAGGCTGAATTGAGAACCACCTTCTTTTTGGAAGTTGGTTAAAAATTAAAATGGGAGCAAGCAACAGACCATTTAGACTATTTACTTTTCCAGACGTTTTAGATACTATCTCATTCAGCGTTTATGTCATCCAACTATGTAATTTGACGTCTGGCTAATGAGGTGTTCTAATCATACAGACTATTCACAATTCCAGACGTTTTGCTACTTGTGCATTCTGTTTTTATGGCGTACAGCTAAGTTGACTCTCTGCTGACTGGGTAATCTGCTTTGATGTCATCTAGCTGAATTGTCTATTGGCTTACTAGGCACTTTGCTTTCATGTCAGTCAACGTAAAATTGTCTTTTAGCGAAAAGGTAATGACCTCTTTTTCTGGATGCCTAATGATAGGCATCCAGAAAAAGAGCTCAGCTTCTGAATTAGAGAACATAATTACTACAAATTTAAAATTTGAATCAATGGCCCGAATCTGAATATAACAAAAAAGCTATAAAATATTTTAATCTCTGTCTTGACTTTGTTCAGTATCATATAAAAACATTTCTCCAGCGCTTTGACTTTGAACCTTAACGTAAACAGTTAAGTTAGCGTATTGAATGTGTACATACCTACTTATGCTCTTTTGGAATATTTCACCTAATTAGTTAACTTTTATGGCTATAAGCTCCGAGCGGGCCGGTTTGACTGTAACCATATTGAATAAACAAAAACAAGGATTATAAACAAAACAGCTTTTTATACAACACGAAATATATTATAATGTTATCCTGTTATGGCTGCAGGTGCATATAATCTCTTTCAGGTGTTTTTGCACACCTAGCGCGTGTGATATTTTTTTACTGTAAACGTTTTGATAATATGAAAAAATAGGATTTTACGATCTCATTAATTAGTGAAATGCAATAAATAGTTACTTGTGTAATGTCCGTGCTAACTATATTTTCATTGAATTTCAGTTGAGTGTAATTTCTATAATCTCAGCATCTATAATAGCAATAAGATATAGAAAATATAAGATTTACCTATAAATGTAAGTAATTAGGAATGACAGTATTATCATTATCAATAAGTGAAAATTTCAGAAACTTGGACTTGTCCATGCTATAATCTTTTATCCATGTGAAGTATCTTCTTTCAAGGCCAAATGTAATGGTCACCACAGTAATGACCAAAACTGGCAGATAGGGGTTTATAATGAGAACGTTAACGTAAAATAGACCTTAACCGCCTTGTTTTATAGCTCAAATTAATCCATTCATGTATAGCCAGTCAGACAGAACCAGAAATTAAAATCGGTGTAATTGAATTTAGGACCTTAAGTCAAGGTTATTTAGGCCCATTTTAATTTAATGTTACTGTGTGTGTGTGATTTCATTCTATGAAAGTTGGTGAAATGTTAAATCTCCTACTATAATAAGCATACAGGTTGAAAAAGACGCCTATTAGCATGATTGTAAATAGATCTCATTCATTATTTCTCGTTGTTGACAAAACAATAAAAGTACATTATAATATTGTTTTTTTTTTAATCAGTGACTGTTTACTAACTAATGATAGTAACTTGGCAACAGTGTGCATTAAAATCCATACTAATATTATAAATGCGAAAGTGTGTCTGTCTGTCTGCTACGTTTTCACGGCCCAACCACTGAACCGATTTTAATGAAATTTGGTACAGACTTGGGATACATCCCGGAGAAGGACATAGGCTACTTTTTATCCCGGAAAAATGAAGAGTTCCTACGGGATTCAAAAAAACCGAAATCAACGCAGGCGAAGCCGCAGGGATCCTCTAGTAGTATATAAAACAATATTTAACTTGTACAAATATTTTTTATAGATACGCAATGTTATATATTACAATAAAGTAACCCAGCGAAGTCGAATGTAATCGATTCTGATGATACCTACAGATTAATTTTTTTAAATAAATTTTTAATTATTTCATAATAAATATTTTTTATCACTATAACTTTGAATTTTAAACTTATACATAACTTGACTTTTTACTCCATCGTAAACACTGAAGTGGGGTGACGTAATGATTAAATGCAGGAGCGATGTGAAAATAATAATCTACACTGTGGCGATGCGCAACCGGTTCAGGGGCGTCTAAGAGAGATGCCGATACAATGTGTATCGCCATCTCTAGATTTGAAATTATACCTGGAATATACCGTCCCCTTAATGGTCACTTGCTATTAGTGGTCAAGGAAAGCATCGTGAGGAAATCTGCATGTCTGAGAATTCTTCATATTGTTCTCAAAGGTGTGTAAAGTCTGCCAATCCGCATTTGACCAGCGTGGTAGACTGTGGCCAAAACTCTTCTCATTCTGAAAGGAGACCCGTGCTCTGTAGTGAGCCGGAGATAGGTTGATTACGTTGATGATGAATTAGACCGTATTCCAAGGATTATGGTTAAACTGAGTTGGACTTTACTATATAGGTGACCTTTGATGGAAATCAGTCAATAGAGGTTAGTTGTTTTGTTGAATGCAGACCTGAAATACAATTACTTACCTAGATAATTGCATAAATAAAGGAAAGCGGACCCCACCTAGGTGGGAAAAAGGTAAATCGAAGAAGAAGGACACAAAAAGGTGAGTCTTTACTCCCGAAAAACATTATCCTCCTTTCGGTGCACTTAGGTATAAAACCACAAGTGCAGGTTACAGTAACTAGAAAAAAGCTGATAACTTTCAAACGTCTGAACCGATTTTCTTGGATTATAGCTAAGAACACTATGGATGAAGCCACCTTTCAAACAAAAAAAAACGAAATTAAAATCGGCTCATTAGTTTAGGAGCTACGGTGCCACAGACAGATACACTGATACACACGTCAAACTTATAACACCCCTCTTTTTGGGTCTTGATTGTTGATTATGCTGTAAGTTTTTGTGAGTAATAAAAAACAATTATTTTGCTCGGAAAGACTAACAATCTTATGTTTGTCAGCGGTCACGCATCGTGTTACGCTCGCTACATTTCCCGCAAAATCTTGTTAATTAATAACAGGGACTAATTTTGGCTATTCTAAATAATTATGGCTGTAATTATAGACCTATTTAATGTTCTAATTACCACTCATTTGCAGATTTTTTAATTAATTAGGTACTATATAAAAACCTACTCATCTAGGCTATAGGCACAGTTTGAAAACTGTGCTATAGGTACATAGTTGCGGTGCAAAATTACCTAACTACCTTCTAACCAGGGAGTGGGATAAAATCTAAATTCACTTTATTTCTTAAGTAGATTTAGATTTTTAAATATCCCGTGGGAATTTTTAGATTTAAGAAATTGAATAGATAGAAAGTAGCCTAAGTTGCTCTCCAGGTATTTAACTATACATATGAAAACAAGATAAAGTTGAAAACTAAAACCCGACTGCGATCGTCTTAATAAAAGCTGAAATATTATAGTAAAATTGTTTTTCTGTCGCTTGGTACATTTTAATGTTGTAGTACATTTATATTTAGGTATGAACTCGAAATGTAGCAAAAGCAAATTTTCGAGACCTCCACTTTTTTCATTTAACATCCGTTTGGTCAATTTTCTTCGTATAAAATGTAGCCTATGTCACCCGGACCCTTACGACGAATCGATTGACACCTCATTCATCAAAATCAGCCCAGTAGTTTAGGCGCTACGGTGGAACACACATAATCTGGATACAAACATACATACCTACATACTTAACTTTTTTACTTATACCTACCTACTTTTAAAAAACTCAGGCATAGAAGGACAGTTAAACTTAATCAAACATTATTGCTGTAAAATTATTCAGGCGCCGACTTTTAAGTTTAGCGGGGTTCATCGTTTTTAAAAACAAACATGAAATTATAGTGTACAATATTTTCGTCTAAACTAATTCAGTGATTTCTATATTTAAAAATAGCCTATATCCGTTCCCGAGATGCAAGTTCTCACATCCAAAATTCATCAAAAACGGGATCCTGAAAACCTAGCAGAAAGAGAGACGCACACGCTTGAATAAGTAGTATGTTCCTTCTGTTATTTTACTTTTTGTTATTTTACTTTTTAACCCCCGACCCAAAACGAGGGGTGTTATAAGTTTGACGTGTGTATCTGTGTATCTGTCTGTGGCTTCGTAGCTCCTAAACTAATGAACCGATTTTAATTTAGTTTTTTTTGTTTGAAAGGTGGCTTGATCAAGAGTGTTCTTAGCTATAATCCAAGAAAATCGGTTCAGCCATTTGAAAGTTATCAGCTCTTTTCTAGTTACTGTAACCTTCACTTGTCGAGGGTGTTATAAATTTTCAATTTACACTTGTTGTTTTTTCTGTTATTTTTTTTGTTGTTTCTGTTATTTTATTTTTTGTTAATTTTCTGTTATTTTATTTTTGTAAACATATTTTTTAAATATTATGTTAATAATGAGATAGTAAATAAATGAGAGATAAATATGTAGTATGGATTATTATTATAAGTACCTGCTAATCTCATTGTACCTACTAGCTACCAACGCTGCATCCTAGGTGTATCCTAGGTGGTCCGTGGAAACATTATTGCGTTATATTACCCGACATTACCTTTCGGGTTAATTAAGGTCCTAAAACATCATCTAAGATTAAAGCCTCTGGCGATGGTGGTCGGTAGATACGCAAAGAAAACTTTGCCTGAAGCTAATTGTCCACTAGCAATAAAGCAGAAGTTTACACGTCACTTGCACAGTAGAAACGCCGTCATCGCCGTCGTCATGATGTCTTATCAGTGCTTATCACAAACATTTAGTTCCAAGTGCGCTCACATGCCACTCACTGCTGCTAAAATAACGATAATAATCACGTTGGTTCAAAAAAAATGTTGGCCATATGATACAGCATTCTTGTATTAGTAAAAGTTAGTGACTGCTAGACATACTAGGTCTCTTGTAGGGACTTCCATAATCCATACGCCGCGGTTTGACGTCGTCTGTATCCAGTGGCTCTGTCAAGCTCTTATAATACAAGTGTAAATTAATTTATAACACCCCCGACAAGTGAAGGTTACAGTAACTAGAAAAGAGCTGATAACTTTCAAACGGCTGAACCGATTTTCTTGGATTATAGCTAAGAACACTCTCGATCAAGCCACCTTTCAAACAAAAACAAACTAAATTAAAATCGGTTCATTAGTTTAGGAGCTACGATGACACATACAGATACACAGATACACACGTCAAACTTATAACACCCCTCTTTTTGGGTCGGGGGTTAAAAATATTCTTTCATTAGCAGTTCGATCACGCTTCCGCAGTCTATAGTGACAATACTTGATGCGTGACATTCGCGTCACGTCGCGCATCGGAGCGGTGACCCGGCGCGGATTTCATTTTGTTACGTTCACGTTTTCATTTCACGTGATAGATTGGAAATAGAAAATGTGGCTTTCCGAGGATTTTTTCATTTAATTTTTGCTATGTTTATATTCAATATTTAAAGAAAATTCAAACATAGCCTTTCTAAAGTCAACGTATCCATAAAATTTCAATTTCTGTCCCAACCGAGAGACATCCTTATTTCAATTATATAAAACTAGAGGATGCCCGTGACTACATCCGCGTGGATTTAGGATTTTAAAGATTCCGTGGGAACTGTTTGATTTTCCGGGATAAAAAGTCGCCCATGTCAATTACAGGGACGCAAGCTACCTCGGTACCAAAATTCATACAAATCGGTTAAGCGGATGGGTTTTTGGGAATCCCGTGGGTTCTCTTTGTTTTTATCGCGGAAAATCAAACAGTTCCCACGGGATCTTTAAAAACTTAAATCAACGCGGACGAAGTCGTGAGCATCCTCTAGTACTTAAATGTTTGTTTTACGTCTTATGTCACTGTAGAAAGATAAATGCTGCATAATAACTACTATAGAGGTAGTAATATATTCGATGGATTAAACTTCAAAATGCAAATGAGATGCGTCTGAGAGATGCATAATATTATCGTCGGAACACGAATATACAACTTACAATAATAGTACGTGGAAAGACGAGCTCACTACATAATTTCTCCAGGGATGCAATGGAACTATACAATATTGCTTGCAGGGTTGCCTCTAAAAATCTTTTGCACAGGGGTATGATACGCATAAGTGCAAATCTACCTGTTAGTAATCACCTCACTAGAACGAAAAATATTAATAAACGATTCAAAAGATTATTGGCAAGTCTATATTTTATCTATAGATGTTACCCGCGACTTCGTCCTCGTGGATTTAGGTTTATTTGAATTTTCGGGATAAAAAGCCTCCGAGATGCAAGCTATCTTTGTGAGAAATAGATGCTGCCCACGGTACAGGTAGATAGACAAACAGATAGATCGGCGAACAGACACGCTCCCGCGTTTATAATATTAGTAATGGATAAAAAGACGGGAAAATTAAGCTTCAATTTATCCCTTGTCAAAATGTAGAGATTGTTGCTTTGCCCTGTTTGATATTTTGGAAATAGTAAAAATCTAGAAACGTATCTATGTCAATTTACACAGATTTCAATAATACACCTGCCAGCCCTACGTCAGCCTAACAAGCGACATTCGGACTTCATTGTGCAGGTTACCTAGGGACCGTCTTCATATCTAGGTCATAGCCTACGTGTCGAATTCGTAATCGATATAAGCGAAATGTGCAAATAGGATACAATGGGTATTTCCCTAGATATGCTATGATCTACGAATATCACTCGATCTGCTAGGTATTCATTGTTAACGTCCGTACTCTTAACTAACTTGTTGAAGTTGTAGGTACAACAGCTACAAATTAGGCCTAAGACAAGACTACGATAAGACTACGACAAGGCTGCGACAAGACAAGGATTTTTCTTTGTTGATTCATGACTCTACCTCCGGAGTTCCTGATCTTTCGAAGTCATTTGACTAATAAAATCGAGCGTGTCCATAATACATGTAGTGCCTAGGGGTAGTTCAGACTTCAGAGTAACCTGACAAATGCACTTTTATCTCAACTCACTAACGCACCACTAACTCTAACACTAACGGGACTGAGTGATTGCCGCCGAGCTCATTTGACATATTTTATTTTTAATCCATTGAAGGTTTTCTACTAACAATAATTTAAATACCCTTCAGTGAAGCAGCAATATAGAGCCCACCAATGTCAAATGAACTTGGTGGCTATCATTCAGAGTGAGATACTGAGTTCGCGAATTACCCATGGACACAGTTATCCTCTGTAAACTTTATAAATTATTAGGTTCAAATGTATTTAAGCCCTTTGATGATACGTTTAGGGTTTAGGCAATTAATTACTTACATTACAAAATAGGATAAACTATTGAATGCATTCCACGCAGTGCGGGGGCCGCTTTACAATAATTAATGTGTATAACTTCGCTCGTTACTACAACTTCGGCGATACAGTTTAGCGTTCATCTTAACAATGGATACAGTGCTATATAATTACTGTCTTTATGGTCTCGTATAAAATACAACGGGACTATAATTACTAAGTATGTCTTCTTCTTCCAGCCCTTATCCCATGCTACGTGGGGTCGGCACAACATGTCTTCCTCTTCCACTCTCTTCTGTCATCCATCAACTTAAGTACTCGTATGTAATGAAAATAAATGTATGTAGTAATTAATAAATATGTAAAGTAACTAATTTGTAAGTAGTACCTGTGATAAAACTTCAGAAGGGCTGGTGGAATCAGTTTGGCAAAGGCTGGAAGCGCAAAACAGGTGCAGATTTCCTCACGATGTTTTCTTTCACCGTAAAAGCAAGTGATATTTAATTGCTGCACAAATTATGATAGGTATGTTACCTATATCTAGCTGACAGGCGATTTCGTCCGCGTAGATTTAGGTTTTCAAAACTTCCGAGGAAACTCTTTGATTTTCCAGGATAAAAAGTAGCTTATAAGACCCTCTTGAAGTCTTCAACTATATCTCCTATATCCATGAAAAAAAACACGTCGTGGTGTAATTGAAGGACAAACCAACAAACCAATTAACCAACAAACAAACACACTTTCTCATAAAATTATACAATAATATCCGTTGTATATTTTATAAAACTAACTTCTTAAGTAGAATCTCGATAAAGCGGGTAAACTAGGAAATTGAATATTGCGAGTCACGATTTGCGCCTGGTGTATAGGAAATTGGATCATACCCTCTCCAAGCCTCAAAACATTTAAGTTTACCTTCGACAAATCCAAGCCTATCTAGCAATAAAGAAAAATCTTACCATCAAATGATAATAATAATTACTTAATGGAAATATCAAATATGTTTCATGATCCACAGCAGTAAGGAATAGGTACGATACATTTTTGATTGAAAAGAAAGAGGTTTCCCATAAGTATATTTTTCCCTATTTCCCACTGAACTTTTCGAAATATCATTTTTCAGCTATTGACGAAGCCTTCGGAGGTTTTTATGTAAACTCGTAACTATAGTTGGCAACCATCAATCGGGCCAAAACTTTGAATTAGTAAAATTTGCAAAAACAATCACCGCCGTGCTGGGGCTTCAACTTTAATCAAAATTCGTTACGCAAACAGTAATTAAGTTGTAAATCTCATTCAAAGTTACTCTTTTAACTATTAAATTAATTCCTAAAGTCACAAGAGATAGGTTTCTACCTATAGCGGTATATTTAGAGATTCTTTTACTTTACTTTTAGTCTAGAAAATAATATTTTACGGAAGCGAATTACAAAATGGAAACCTCTACGGATCAACCTGTAGAATAAAGTAGGATGTCATATTAGAAATAAGAATAAACTGTGGTTATATATCATGTCGCAATGTTTTATGATGAAACTCGACTCTGTTATACGAGTATGCACAAAACGGAATAATAAAGAGAAATAAATAGGTAAGTATGCATTTACCTACCTGCTCGTTGATTAACTAAAATTGTAATCAAAATTTCATAGAAAACCAATAAACTCCGCTTTATACTTAGATAGAGATTTCTCGTGTGTGAGCTCCCTGACATAGCCCAAAATCGAAGATGGAGAAAAAAAATCATAGCCAAATGACTTACCAGTATAATTTATACCTAGGTACTTTAAATATGACTTTAAGCCCAACTCATTAAGAGGGGTCTCTCCGTCACTCGCTCCATACAAACGTAGTTCGTCTCTCATTTGAATATTAACCAATCATACTCAATGAAATTTTGTAGAAACGTTCTGGGAACTATGCCTCTGGTTTTCCAGATTTCCGTTAACATATTCGGTTTTAAAGTTACGCGGTCTTAAAAATTCACATACAAACCTTTGAGCCCCTGTAATTTTAAAACTAGATATTTTTAGAAAAATCTAAAACACCTCAGGCACAGATATTAGTTTCTAGAACATGTCTGCAAAATTTCATGCACTTTGGTTGCTTCATATTCAAATGAAATTGGAACTACGATTGTATGGAGCAAGTGACGGAGAGAGCCCTGTTAAAAAGTTAAACTAGCAGGTCAGGATGGCCGTTTCAGAATCAAAAGTTATATAGTACACCGATATAATCAACATTATTATCCCTTAATATTATTAGCATATTCCAACTTTTACCACGGTGCGGTGTTAAAATATTCCTTAATTGATTTATGTAACACTTTTAAGCAAAAGTTCTTGGTAATTTTGCACCAAAGTTAATAAACAGTCTTTTCTTAACTTTCCGAGTGTATATGAATAGCAACTCTCAAGGATCGCTATTCAGCCAGCAGCGTTCTTGTTTGCCAATAAATTACAAAGTTCCAAAGCAAGTAACTTCTTGAATATCATTAATTATAACGAAGCTCCAATCTAACGAGTAACAACAGCAAGATCAGTGCATTTTGATTATTATCTTGAGACTTCCTGTGGGTTGGATTCCTCATAGCCAAGAGTCATAACTAATGAGTAATGACCGTGCCATATTTTCGCTGCACCGTAGCAACTTCTAGGTACTCTAGACAGGCAGAAGGGTAGCTCTTCCAATCCATCTTCCATCATTGGGTAGAAAGATTAGTTATTATGTAAGTCAAGACATCGTTACTTCAAGCTGCAAACGTTAGCAGGGCTCTCTCCGTCACTGGCTTCATACAATCGTAGTTCCAATTTAATTTGAATATTGAGCAACCAAAGTCCATGAAATTTTGCAGACATATTCTAGAAACTAATATCTGTGTCTGGGGTGTTTTAGATTTTTCTAAAAATATGTAGTTTTAAAATTACGGGGGCTCAAAGATTTGTATGTAAATTTTTAAGACCGCGTAACTTTGAAACCGAATATTTTAACAGAAATCTGGAAAACCACAGACATAGATATTAGTTTCTAGAATATGTCTGCAAAATTTCATGGACTTTGGTTGCTTAATATTCAAATGAAATTGGAACTACGTTTGTATGAAGCGAGTGACGGAGAGACCCCTCTTAAAGTGTGTTGACGATACGTGATGCGACAAAGTTGGCTGGCAGAAGTTACATTGTTGTAACACCATGCGTGCTCCGATTGGTCGATAGTTGCACTAGATTGCGCTGCAGCACAGCACAATATGCAACACAATTGCGATTTTAGTCAGGTCATGTCCCAAACATGTACCTTTCGTGCGATGCATTCGCAACTGGAAATCAAAGTGTCGAAAAGCATTTTCGATATTCAATAT
The DNA here is from genome assembly GCF_905333055.1 of Maniola jurtina. Classification (NCBI taxonomy): domain Eukaryota; kingdom Metazoa; phylum Arthropoda; class Insecta; order Lepidoptera; family Nymphalidae; genus Maniola; species Maniola jurtina. Next base: position 6,081,966 of record NC_060033.1, read on the forward strand.
ATCACGTGACGTAGCGAAATGTGGGATAAATCCGCGCCGGGTCACGGCTGGAAGGCCGACGTGACGGGAATGTCACGCATCACTGTTGTCGCTATTGACTGTATGATCAAAATTGTAATGCTCCCCTATTATAAAACTAGAGGATGCCCGCGACTTCGTCCGCGTGGATTTAGGTTTTTAAAGATCCCGTGGGAAATGTTTGATTTTCCGGGATAAAAAGTTTCCTATGTCAATTGCAGAGACGCCAGCTACCTCGGCACCTTTCATACCAATCGTTTAAGCGGATGGGTTTTTGGGAATCCCGTGGGAACTCTTTGAGTTTCCGGGATAAAAAGTAGCCTATGTCCGTCCTCGGGATTAAGCTGATCCTGTACCAAATTTCGTCAGAATCGGTTAAACTGTTGGGCCGTGAAAAGGTAGCAGACAGATAGACAGACAGATAGATAGACACTTTCGCATTTATAATATTAGTATGGATTTATCTGTATTATCATCATGATCAATCTATCGCCGGCTCACTACAGAGCACGGGTCTCCTCTCAGGGTAAGAAGGGTTTCGGCCATAGTCTACTACACTGGACAAGTGCGGATTGGTTAAAAACATTATGGAGAACTCTCAGGCATACAAGTTTCCTGATATTTAATTACTTACAACGTACTCGTATATTAACTCGTATAACTTAACTTAGGAAAGTTAGAGGTGAGTGCCCGGAATCAAACCCCCGACCTCCGATTAGGAGGCTGATATTCTTACCACTAGCTTATCACAGCTTTTTAATATCTGTACTATAGGTATTAACATCATAAATGCGCAAGTGTGTATGTCTGTCTATCTGCTAGCTTTGCTCGGTCCATCCGTTAAAACAATTTCGATGAAAGGTACGGAGATAGCTTGCATACCGGGGACGGGCATAGGTCAATTTCCCTCCTTTTGTCCCGGAAAATCAAAGAATTCCCACGGGATTTTTATAAAACCTAATTCCACGGAGATGAAGTCGCGAGCATTCATTAAGCCTGGAAAATCGAAGATTTCCCTTGTGATTTTTAGAAACCTAAATCATCTAGTCTACTATAATTTCGACGCTCTTTTTAACCCCCGACCCAAAAAGAGGGGTGTTATAAGTTTGACGTGTGTATCTGTGTATCTGTCTGTGGCATCGTAGCTCCTAATCTAATGAACCGATTTAAATTTAGTTTTTTTTTGAAAGGTGGCTTGATCGAGAGTGTTCTTAGCTATAATCCAAAAAAATCGGTTCAGCCGTTTAAAAGTTGTCAGCTCTTTTCTAATTACTTACATATCTATGGTTACTATAACCTTCACTTGTCGGGGGTGTTATAAATTTTTAATTTACACTTGTTAAATTGGCATATTATGCGATCAGTCATCAATATTTACAAAGAATTATCTTAACATTAATTTCCATATAATAATAATTAGGAATATTCGAGCGAGAACTGGCGCTGATTACGCTATTACCGAGATCAGAGCTTCGTTAGAATTAATGATATTCAAGAAGTTCGTCGCGTGGAACTTTGTAATTTATTAGCAAACAGGGACCGCCGGCTGAATATCCTCAAACAATGCTGTATCTTCCGTGTTACCAGAGATATACCTGTACCCATTTATAGATTTGGTTATGACTTTTTCCGACCGAAAAAGGATGTATTTATTTATTTATTTCACCAACAACTTCCATACAGATAAGACAATAAAATTTACAAAATAACTTCAGTATGGTTGTCAATTACAGGTGCACTTTATAATAAAACTAATCTAACACTAACCTAAAGTAATACAATTTCTTAATACATAATTTTTTTTAAATTTATTAAGGTATAATTTTCGGTGTGAGAGGTAATTGGCTTATTGGCAAGCACAATATCAGTTTTGCATTTTTAACCAACTTTCAAAAAGGAGATGGTTCTCAATTTGGACCCGTTTTTTTTTAAATGTAGGTATGTACCTACACCGATTTTTTCGAGGTTTCTGGACCGATTAGCATTTTTTAAAATCAGTGTGGTGCGATGTGATGCGATGTGGTGCGATGCGGTGCGGTAAGTTACGATGCGATGCGGTGCGGTGGGATGCGGCGCGGTGTGATGTGGTGTGGTGCGGTGCGATGCGATCCGATGCCGTACCGGAGATTAGCTCGTTCAAACAGACAGACATACAAGAATTTTAATAACGTGTGATTCAGTTATGGTACAGTTCAAATAACCATTATTATGTGCTTAATAATGAGGTAAGTAGTTATTTCGAAGTTACAGACACTTCAATTTTATTTATTAGTAAGTATAGATAGCAAACAATCTACAGAGATAATAAATAATTATTTCATCCCCATATACGATACGATAATACAATATTACAAGTATAAGCCGCACAGACTTTGCAGCATAAAACTGGAAGCAGCTTGTACGCAATTCATCAAGTTAGCAACATTAATTAGTGGAACTCGCTCGTCCTATTCTTCGGAAGTTATAACGCTGTTGGAAAATCCTGTGTATGAATTTACAATTTCAATTTTGTAGCCATAAATTTCAATGTTCGAGAAACAGTGGTAATAATTTTAAATGTAGAAATAAAATTGTTAACGTAAAATGTAATATTATCAAAGATTTTTAGATGTTTAAAACTCTGTAAATAAAATAGATAGGTAGAGAGAGAGAGATACATTTGTATTCTAATAAGAAGATGTCGTACGCTTGTGTGATACGCACGGGAGACTACTTAGAAAATGGCGTGGAATTTACGCACTTTTGGGTAAAACGACATCTACGAGCAGGCTTCAAAATGAAGCGGTTCGTTACTAGTTTACAGAAGTCATTGAATGTTATTTAAAAAAAAAAATTAATGCAGTAGGCCTTCTGCCTCTATGTATAACGTTGTTCCTCGTTCAAAATCGGGCACTCATTAAACTTCCATACTTTAGAGCTGCATCTATCTCAGTAGAAAGTAGTTCTCTTCAGACTCTCAGGATGAAAGAAAGAAAGCAAATTAGAATCAGAATTCTCAGGATCTACTTTCCGCATCGGTTGTAGAGTTGTGTGTTGTCAAAACTCTATAGGTTGCTTTGCATCAAATAAATAGCCTTCAGGCCCAAAATGTTGAATTCCTAAAATGTTAAATTCTTATAATGTTGAATTTGCAAAACGTTGAATCCTAAAATGTTGAATTTGCAACAAATTTTGGAGTTGCAAAATGTTGAATTTCGGTTCCCAAAATGGGTAGCTATATATTTTTTATTTAATTTAATTTCACCAAGCATACAGCAAATTTTGCACTTTGAACCTTGACGTTCCCGGTAGTGCCTGGTTCTATAAGCCTTTATTGATGGGGTGATTGCTTTCTGAACTAGTTAGGGTTAACGATTATTATCGGATGCAAGTGATAATAACCGGGATCGGGCTTAATGTGTTTTCACGGGTAAAGTGGACAAGTAAATGGGCAATGGGCATATATTTTGGTTTCACCAAAGTTATTCGGCTACATCTCAAATTTAGTGTTTCATATTATTGTCACTACAGTTTTAATTGTTTTAATTCAATTCTGCGTGGTATAGGCAATGCACTTACAAGTATTTTGTTTTTTGGTGTGATGTGGTGTATATTTTAATCTCTCCTGATGGTAAGTTAGGAGGATGTGTAATGTAGATACAAGTTAGCTTTTGCAAGCTTAGCGCAAGTGAAACATGCGCTAAGTATTATAGAAAAAAACTATTTTTGATTCGAAAACAGAAATTATGAATAAGTAGGTACCTATCTAAATGAAAATAAGCGCGAGCATGATAATTTTTCTTTATCTTGGGATGGAGGCCCCTAATCCAAAAGGGCTCTAACTTATCCAAAATATTTCAGCCTGATTTGTGATTTGGCCACTGAGGATTTCTCAAGGCCCTCTAGATCCGAGGCTCTGGATGGACCCTTCACCCTATAGTCCGCCACTGGAGCAAGTTATACTTTTGCAATTTTAATTTAGGTATTTACTCGCGAAGGATTTCGCACAAAAAAAATCCTATGCTATTAAAAACAGTAAACCTCATTATGCCGAACAATCATCTCGATACTCGATATTTCCTGTGCTGTTGAACGGGCGAGTGATGACGTCATTAGCGGTGACGTGGAGGAATTGTAAAGTCCACTCGCAATCGGCCTTGTTGTCTATCAAACTTTAGGAGGAGCCTACTCACTGGAGTATTTTTATTCAAGTAAATACCTACCTAAATAAGTGGCAGATAAGTACCTGAAGTACTAAACTAAACTGAATCTAAGTAGTAGTATATACTTAGATTAGAAGCTGTCAATATTACTATGACTGATGAAATGGGACACCAAGTTACAAGGAAAACGAGTTGCAGCCAGGATTTTTTTCGGAATGATGATAGCGATGATGATAGCCATCACGAAATTGAAGTAGGAGGACTATCAGGTAAGGTCTTTCTATCATTAAAAACGCATCGATGTAAAAACGTTACTATTATCTTTATGAAAATCATCTCATGAAGTTATCAGTTTATTTTCAACACCCATCAAATATAGCTTCTAGCCATACAAAATAGTGCTTATTAAGTCATGAAATAACAAGTGTAAATTAAAAATTTTCAACACCCCCGACAAATCATTTTCATATAAATAATTATGTATATCTAGGCAACGTCCATCTTGACAGCTTGACATTTGTCAATTGACACTTGAATATTATGAACCTAAGGGTTATCTAACCTTCTTTTCTACAAGAAAACTAGAAAATAGCTGGTAACTTTTAAACGGCTGAACCAATTTTTTTGGATTATAGCTAAGAACACTCTCGATCAAGCCACCTTTCAAACAAAAAAAAGTAAATTAAAATCGGTTCATTCGTTTAGGCGCTACGATGCCACAGACAGATACACAGATACACAGATACACAGATACATAGATACACAGATACACAGACACACAGATACACAGATACACACGTCAAACTTATAACACCCCTCTTTTTGGGTCGGGGGTTAAAAATAAGAGCTTACCTTTATGTAACCTGAAATTTATATTTTTTTAATCCGATCCCGATTGAAGGATCACAATATTGCGAATACCACTCCAATTAAACCTGTCCCGATACTGATTTTTCCCCGAAGCACCTACTTATGTGAGATTTGCTTAAAAAAATGTGGTTTACGTAAAAATCCCGATTTCCATAATAATGATTAAAACAGATTTACCTACCCTCGCTATTGATTCTCATAATTGAATGGTTAAATATATTGGAATGTTTTTATGTTTGTCCATACCTATAACTAGGACAAAAAGTTGCTTCATAATTTATGCTTTTTAACCGACTTCCAAAAAAGGAGGAGGTTCTCAATTCGTCGGGATCTTTTTTTTTTTTTTATGTATGTTCCCCGATTACTCAAAAACCCCTGGACCGATTTGGAATTTTTTTTTTGTTTGAAAGGGTATACTGTGCAGGTGGTCCCATATAAATTTGGTGAAGATCTGATGAATGTCTTCGGAGATGGAGAACAGAACTCCTCAATGGATAAGAGCAAATTGCTCGCGATCACTGTAATAGCTTAGTAAACAGTAGGGTTTTAACTGGGCATAGCATATTATAGTACAGTGGGGCCACTGAAAATTGTGAAATAAAAAAATTTCAAAAGAAAAATAAAACCGACTTCAAAAACCAAAAACACTAAAAAGTAGAAAATAATTTTTGTTTAGCTACACATGTAATGTACCTAGGTATGAAGTCGGGCGAGCTTCACTCTTGGATTTCTAATTTTGTTTTAATATGCTCGCTCGACTTCATACCTAGGTACATTACATGTGTAGCTAAACAAAAATTATACTCGCGCCTCGTCCTCGAGATTAGCAGGTCTTGATGTTATAACACAGGTAGTTACGCCTAGATGTCACCACTCTGCACTTAGTTGAGAAAAAAGTATTAATTAAATTTTTATTTTTCTTGTTGTGGGTAGGTATCGTCCATTTGCATTCTCGGTCAATTGTCGTCCATCATTCGCGTTCTAGTGCTCAACCACTCAACATCTTTTAAGCGTTTTCGCACTGTTCGGTATAAAAATGTCCAAATGTAAAGGATCTAGGACCATTATTATAAGAATAAAATAAAATACGAAAGTTAGAACTTAAAATTCGTAAACGGAAGATAAGTGTTTCGGAGAGTGTATTGCTGTGTAATGTGTATAAATGTGTATCGTGTAACTTGCAAGCTGTTGCTGTAGTAGAAGACGAATTTGGAGCAGGTATTTACATATTTTTGTTTTAAAGTGATATATCATATCATCTCTTTTGCTCGCACGTGTTTACGTACTGAATATTTAAATGCAACCTGAACAGTCATTGGGGCTGCTTCGACGCATTATAATATGATCTCTCGGGCCTGTACGTATTTACGTACTAAATATTTAAATGCAACCTAAACAGTCATTGAGGCTGCTTCGACGCATTATAATATGATCTCTCTGGCCTGTACGTGTTTACGTACTGAATATTCAAATGCAACCTGAACAGTCATTGGGGCTGCTTCGACGCATTAGGACATGATTTCTCTGGCCTTTACGTGTCTACGTACTGAATATTTAAATGCACCTGAACAGTCATTGGAGCTGCTTCGACGCATTAAGACATGATTTCTCTGGCCTTTACGTGTTTACATACTGAATATTTAAATGCAACCTGAACAGTCATTGGGGCTGCTTCGACGCATTAAAACATGATTTCTCTGGCCTTTACGTGTCTACGTACTGAATATTTAAATGCACCTGAACAGTCATTGGAGCTGCTTCGACGCATTAAGACATGATTTCTCTGGCCTTTACGTGTTTACGTACTAAATATTTAAATGCACCTGAACAGTCATTGGGGCTGCTTCGACGCATTGAAATATGATCTCTCTGGCCTATACGTATTTACGTACTGAATAATTAAATGCAACCTGAACAGTCATTGGGGCTGTTTCAACGCATTAGAATACGAATGGCATTCCTTCCGCTGGGGATTTTAACCTTACCTAATAAAACTGACAAATTTATAAGGTACCCTGACTTATTAATAATAATTAATATACTATAAACGTATATTTTCTGTTTAAAGAATAATAAATTGCGAAAATTTGTCAGGGACTTCTTAAGGTCCACATTATAAATAAGCTATTTAGCTTATAAACTTTGAAATGATTAATATCATATCTATGATAAATTTCTTATACGCTCGCAATGCGACCAGATGACTTGCTAATTCTTTGTTTAAAGAATAATAAATTATGAAAATTTGTCAGGGGCCTCTTGAGGGTCCACCTTATAGGTAAATTATTTAGCTTACAAACCTTGAAAATATCATATCTATGATAAATTTCTTATACGCCCGCAATGCAATCATATGACTTGCTAATTCTTTGTTTAAAGAATAATAAATTACGAAAATTTGTCAGGGGCCTCTTGAGGGTCCACCTTATAGTTAAATTATTTAGCTTACAAATTTTTAAAATATATCTATGATAAATTTCGGATACGCTCGCAATGTGAATAGAAGATTTGCTACTAGAATGACAAACTGAAGACAACACAGCTCAGATTTTTAACAACAACTTTGTGCCTCCACCAGGCCCTAGCAATGACACAGATCTTCCCCCGAAGATCCTTTTTGCTCATGATACAAATGTCTTGATCTGGACATGGAGATTTTAGAGATATTATTAAGTACATATTGTCCAGTAGAAATGTTTCACCTTACATAATCAGGCATGTAAAATTTGTACAAAGTCATTCATATTAAAGATTAATATTTAAACTATCCTTTGAATTTCAAAAATTTATCCATTGTGTAGAAACACCTTTCTATTAGCCACCGTTTAAACCTTAATTGAAATAAGTTTAATGTAAGTTTTCTAAACGCCTTTGGTATTTGATTGAAAACTATGATTGATTTTACTGCGCAGTAATGATCCTACCTATAACTAATAATAAATACAGGCCAGAAATACGCAACGAATTTGCAAATCGTTTATTACATGTTGTAAGAGACGGTCCTAATAAGGTAGACCGTAAAAACTTAATTAAACTAAAATGGGTATTTCGTACCTATTGCCAAATAGTACTCAACTAGACGAATTGTGAAGGACTGACATCGAGAAATTTAAAATGCAAGGCCCGTAGGCGGGCCACCAAGGAACCGTGAGCTTGCCGCGCCGCGCGCTTCATACCACCCCGCCGCCGCCGCCGCGCCGCCCGGCGAACTACCCACCGCCGCGCACAGTGGGACGGATCGTGCGCCGCCGCCGAGCCGCACGCGCACTCATCAAAGACGTCGTCGCGGGGCTACCAGGCAACGGATTCCCGTCGCCACTTTTACATGCAGCTAAGTATGCAAGGCTTTTATCTAAATTTTATCAACTGTGGGCTCGCTACAACGATAATAGTACTATACTGACTATTGGTACTATCCTGGTTAAATGGTTATAAAATGCCATTTATATCACCTGTTGTACAACAGATACTTCCTGCTAGCGGCTAGCCCAACTTACTCGGCTATTGAAAGACCTCATTACTAGCTACTCAATTTTGGAGCCATATCAAAATGTTTCTTCATTTTAGAGTGTTTCTCAATTTGTCTCCATGGACTTAAGTATAATATAATACATAATGTAAATATAGTACTTTTTCTTCTCAAGTATTTTCCTGGTACCAGAATCTTGTGGCAAGATGCGATTTATTTTGAATCTAAGAAATCTTAATAAAATTGTTAAAACGGATCATTTTGAACAAGAGGATTTAAGGACAACATTAAAAATTATAACATAATATGTTTGTCAAATGGCGTCAATTTACTTAAAAGACGAGTATTTTTTAGTTAAAATACATGAAGAATCACGAAAATATTTAAGATTCTTTTTTGAGAGTAAATTATTCGAATTTAAGGTCTTGCTATTTGGGCTAAGCACGGCCGCATACGTATTTACTAAAATATGTAAACCTAAAGCTGAATTATTGCGCTCCGCGGGTCTTCTTTCTACCGTCTATTTAGACGATTGACTGACAGTATTGTTGGGTTCTTCCCGTTCAGAATGTTTAACTAACATAGATCTAACCAAAAGACTATTAGTGTCATTTGGTTTCATTACCAATGAAGTAAAGAGTCTTTCTTTTTGACCAAATGTAAATTTTTAGATATGATCATAGATTCAGACAGTTTTCAAATTGGCTTACCAACAGAATAAAAGATTGCGAATAAAAGCGCATCTTTAAATTTTCTAAAAATTTAAGTGTTGCAAAATTAAAACTTTTGCTCAGCTATTAGGCTTATTAGTTTCTCCTTGTCCGACCATCGAATACGGATGGTTGCACACTAAGGAAATGGAAAAATATAAACTTCTCAACTTGAAAGGTCATGATGATTACAACAATTTAATGAATTTACCCTTCAACATGTTTTAGACTGGATATAAAAAAAAAAAGAAACGAAAGTTCTGTTCATCGAATTAGTATTGATGTCTACCTACCAAGTTGAGATATTGTCTGACGCCTCAACGATGGGGTGGAGGGCCGCATGTGAAGGTAGGTCTGCAAGTGGATCGTGGTCGAATAATGAACGACAACAACATAAGAATTATTTAGAGCTGTTTGCTGCAATTATTGCTTTAATTATTTTTGCAAAAAAAAAAAACCTTTTTAACTGCCAAATATTGCTACATGTTGACAATTCAAGGGCAGAGAATACATAAATAAAATGAGTGGTATACGGTACCCTCATCTCACAATAATTACTCGTGATGGATGGGAGTAGTGCCTTCTCGTTTTCGCATCTTACATTAAATCTAATGACAGTACAATTGCAGACTATGAATCACGTAGAACTCACCCAGTCATAGAATGGGAGCTGTCTGATTGGGAGTTTTGACGCAGACATTCGCTATAGACTCATTTACAGTTTCAAGGTCAGATTATAGTTATACGCGTTTCCGCTTATGTCAGTGATACTTAAGACGCTTAGAAAAATAATTACAGACAAAGCACGCGGTATCACGGTTGTACTCCTTTTGGCCTACACAGCCATGGTACCCCTTGTTAAGATACCTCTTATTTCGGATACTGTGAATTTTTTCCCTAAAAGCCATGCCTTATAATTCTCTCATTGTAGCTCCTGCCGAATGCACGGCTCTATTACCCTGGTGGCATTATCCGGGTATTATCCGAGATGCATTTTCAAGAAAAAACATATCAGAATTATCTCTTGAAATAATGTTGACATCATTAGCACCTAACTTCGTGAAACATTACCATGTTTACTTGGAGAAATTGTGGTATTTCTGTCAAACTAACTTGGTATATATTTATGATGCATCTATACCCACGGTAATTTGTTTTTTAACCCAACTTTTTAATGATTGTTACCAATACGGCACACTCAATTCGTTTCGCGGATACTAAGCCAAGAAATAGTTAATAATGATAGCATAAAAAAAAAAAAAAAATATGATGTAACCTGAGATGCCAACCTAGTATTAAATAAACTGAGCTCATGGCACCCCAATTTGCAATTAACCGTAGATAATCTTACAAATAAAACCATTACCTTACTAGCTCTGTCGACCGCACAAAGAGTCCAAACTCTCTCGAAGATAAAAGATAGTAATATTCAAAACTTCTCTCATCGTATCACAATTAAAATTCCCGACATAATAAAGACTTCTAGACTTGACTTTCAACAACCCATTATTCGTTTACCCTTCTTTATACAGAGAACAGCCATAATATGTCCAGCCACTACAATGTTATGTTATACATATAGAACGCACCTCATCGTTAAGAACATCCTCATAAACCAGTAGCGGTATTGTTAATAATGATGATACTACTTTAGCAGAATCAATCACTAATCAATCTTTATCATTTTTTTGATCAGTCAATTATATCTAGTGTAATCACTCGCAACTTGCAAAATCATAATACGGTACTTACATTGTACCTAATACATATAATTGTTTACAACTAGTTAGGATAGCTAGTATAAGGATAATAGTTAATAAATTTTCCCTTAATCAGTATGATTACGAAAAAAAAAAAAAAAAACTTATGTTTATTGATTGTACTAAAAGATATAATAATAATAATTATACTCTATTTAGATACAATCTTTTATTTTTCATTGATGATATTTCCGCAATACTCTCAAAGTCTACCTGTGTTATAACATCAAGACCTGCTAATCTCGAGGACGAGGCGCGAGTATAATTAATGATTAAACGAACTTACCTGTACGTGAAGTTCTATCATAATTATACGAGCGCCGAGTCCGAAGAGATTAGCAATCCCGCCCGCCCAGTGCGCACACCCCAATTAGTGTCTCGGAAATACATCAATGAATATCAGAATCTCTTGCTCTAAACTAAATGATGGACGACAATTGACCGAGAATGCAAATGGACGATACCTACCCACAACAAGAAAAATAAAAATTTAATTAATACTTTTTTCTCAACTAAGTGCAGAGTGGTGACATCTAGGCGTAACTACCTGTGTTATAACATCAAGACCTGCTAATCTCTTCGGACTCGGCGCTCGTATAATTATGATAGAACTTCACGTACAGGTAAGTTCGTTTAATCATTAATTATTTTTTACTTTTTAGTGTTTTTGGTTTTTGAAGTCGGTTTTATTTTTCTTTTGAAATTTTTTTATCAGTGAATTATGAAATTCAGTAGGTAGGCACATACTTATTTGAGTAATAGCGGTGGTACGTGGGAGCTCACCGCAGAATTATCCCAAGAAAATCCCTAACATGTAATTAATGGAAAGGGGCCAATAGCCCCAGATATACATATACGACGCAAAGAGAGACGTACTTAGAAAATACATAATGATTTGATAATACAAAAGAACTTCGAGGAAATCATAATATTTTGAGAAAGTTTCAGTCCCGTAACTTTAGTCTTCTCTAGGTATTTACCACACTCCGTCTGTGATTTCAAGCACACTCCAATAAGCAAAGTTCAACTCAAAGTTTGATAGAGAGTGGATGTTGTTCTATACCTCTCGAAGCGGTCTCGGAAACCGAACAACTTTTGTTTGATTTGCTTTGCTTCTGATAGTATCTATGCATATTAAAGTTGGGAAACTTATGTAGGTACAGTGAATTAGGCAAGATCTATAGTACTGAGTTTTAGAGATACATATTTATTTATTTAAATAAGTCAGAGTCACTAATAATGTCTCTACAATACTAATTTCTATTAAAATCCCTAGGTATACTATAATTCCTTTTTCTAATTTCGGAGATAAATCCGTCTTTTCTCCTATAAGACTCGTTTTATTAACTTTCCTTCTATGCTACTCTACATTACCTACGCTATGATAATGCTGATTAATTACTTAAAACTCGCATTACTTTGTATCGAGGTGCATGATCGGGATCGAACCCCGAGTAGGTAGGTAAGTTGTAGCCAGTACTGTAGGATTACGTCTAACACACTAGGCTATCACTGCTTAAGACCTATTTACCTCTTATATCACTAGGCATTATTGTTGGGTACGTACTCTAGGTAAGTATCTAATCTTCTTACCAATATAATAAAAGGAAAAACTGACTGACCGACTGACTGACTTACTGATTGACTGACTGACTGATATATCACCGCACAGCTCAAACTACTAGACAGACCGGGCTGATCTGTTATAGTAGGTAGATAGCTATTATATGGTAGACATTCGCTAAGAAAGGTTTTTAGAAAATTCAACACCATAAGGGGGTAATATAAGAGTTTATGTGTAGTCTAGTATAGGCTATATAGGCATAAGCTAGTAAAATCATAATGACAGTTATCATAAACGCAGGAGATTCCAATTTGGAAAATTTTATTCGCATAATGCTCACCTAAATTAGTTCGGTGAACGGCGACGCGACGCCCGTAATTTCGCAACTCAATGGAGGACAATTTGTGACGTCACGGGCAGACATTTTGTGTACGCCGTGCGATACAAAATGGAGGCGATAAATATTTCGCGAGAAGCGCTCCCACGTGATGTGAAAATGCGAGAGCACATTTGAATCTATTTTGTGATACGGTGAGGTTGCTACGTTGAGTTACTTACTTCTTAGATAAGAAAATAAAAATAGATAAGTACCTACCTAACTTCTACCTATCTGCCATTCTAACCTAGGTATGAAAAAACTGGTGTAACGCGTGTCGGGCTACGCGCAGTGTAGAGTAAAAATCGCAAACGAATTCCTGAATCGAAAAATGATTTCCACACACCCACAATATTTTTACATGACCTGTCTAACGATATCCCACACCATGAGTTAGACGAGATAAAAAAAATGTATCCCATTTTATATGTCGGGGAGGTAAGTATCCTAAAAAATTTTTTTTTCAAGATTTTATTGCAAGTAGTTACCCCTGTCCGCGTGATTATTTTGTGTACTTATTACAGTTTTCTCTAGTAATCTCAGAGTTAAAACTAAGCCGCAGACGGACGGACAGACAGATGGATATGGCAAAATTAAGTATACTTATCCTTGTTTACTATGGAACCCGTAAAAAAATTCACCACCTACCTATCAAGTCTACATCCAGGGACTACGGGAGGGACTACCATTTTGATTCGGCAACATTGTATTTCTCGGAGGGACTATAACGATCTATTGGTAAATAAAATACCCATTGTACCTTCGAGGTACTTGGAAAGTGACCATGGGATGACCATGGGTAAATAAAGAAATAAAACAGTATTTTAGTATTTTTTTCGCATCCAAAATTCTTACTCCCAGTTGTATTGTGTCTGGTTGGATTCCACACATAATTATTTCTGGCCACACTGCGATATGTTCGAGAATTGTAGATGAAAATTATGTGCGCAAAACTAGGTCATCCTGGCCACATGCGCGTAAGAGCCATAATTTCATCGTGGTCAGTTATGTAATAGCTTATTTTAAGCTGCATTTCACTAGAGAGAGGCTCTGAGTAAAATAAATCATTTACTGTTTCAATAATACTACAGCGAAAATCAGGTTAAGCCTCTGATGCCTAAAATAAATTTTACATCCGTGTTATAGGCATCCCTTACTTACAGACAGAATAATAAAATTTTATCTTAATATCAATCAGCCTGTTTGCGTCCACAGCTGGACATAGGCCTTCCCAAGAGCGCGCCACCACACATGATCCTCAGCCTTCCTAATCCGCCCGTTTCCCTCCATCTTCTTAAGGTCATTGGTCAAGCAGGCTGAAGATAGTCCTACGCCGCATTTACCGGTAGGTAGATTTGTAGTCTCCCCTACAGAACGTATCTGTGACAGACATGCCCTATCCATTGACACTTCAGTTTGGTAATCCTAGGAATCGAATTCACACACAAAGCGAGGAATTTTTTCCGTAACAGATATGTAAGTGATAAATCAAATTTTATAAAACAAGCCCGAATATACGATATTGGACTGGCAAAGTTTAAAATTGGCTACAGCTGAACAAAGCCAAGTGAGATAGGAAAGTGCATTTGATTTGGCACCGCTTCCGTTCCACTGAAATGTTGCACCTCGCGGAATGATAGCGTTTCATGCGGAAAAGAGTAGGTAGGTGAATTTGTACCTAACCAGTACATGGGTACTGTGAATTCACTGCAATATAAAAACTGGTACAAATTATATAGCATTAAAACTGCATAATACCCGGCAACATAAGGCCTCTCAATTTACGAGTAGTTTAGTTGTGATAAAAAAAGCCAACGGTGAAGCACAATGTATATTAGCGGAGGGCTAAAGCAATTCAAAGAGTCAATTCTATATTGTTTCAAATTATCAATATAGAACTTTAAATTCCGCGTAACATCATCATCATTGTCAACCGTTAGACATCCACTACTGGTTATAGGTATGTCTCTTGTAAGGACGTGCCACCATCTTGCACCGCCTGATCATACAACGACTCCCTGTGACTCGTTTGATGTCTTTTGTCACCTAATGGGGGTCTATACTCTGTCAGCACTATGTTTTACTGTACGAAGTCGCCATTCTAGCACCTTGAGGAGACTCCAAAGTCTATCAGTTTTTGGAACTATGGACCCTGTTCCCCTGCTGATTGCCACTTCAGCTTCGTAAACAGTTTTCTTTGTATTGTTAAAAATTAAAGGAGGCATGAAAGTTTTTTGAAGAATGGTTTTGGAATGAAGAAAGGTTTTTGTTTTGTTAAAATGTTTCTCCCAAAATATGATAGTGCATTAGGTACTTAGCGGAGATAAAGTAGTTTACTTAGCAAAATTTAAAAAAGACGCATTGGCTGTCCTGTATTATGTCTTGAGTCACTCTCTTCCAGTATTATGATCATAGTTTACCAAAAGCTGAGGTTAAATTTTTTTTAAAGTACAAAAGTAGCAAACGATTCATACATAATATATTATACCCACGTACTCCTGTGCAATACCTCGTATATGAAATGCGGTCACCTCAGGCGGTCACGTTATCATGACGTTTCGCGGGTAACCACTTTTATGCGCTCAAAAATTTCCACGTTACATATGAAATTAACAAAACAAAACTGAAATTCTAACAACTTGAATTAAAGGTAAGTAGCACACCTTTAATTAAAGGACCCGACACCTCGTTATGTTGCGTGTTGGTAGAGTGTCATTGTGATCGTGGAAAATGCTACGAATTCACTTGCCTTGCGATTCATCGGGTCGTCTCGAGTGTGCAATGAAAGTTACTACCCTGCATCGGTTTATTCTATAACTAGAATAGAGCTCCAATGGGGTCCCAAGGTCACGACCTCAAATCACCAAACACAACGTCAGGACTCCTACTACTACGTCGTCGGATGACCTCAGTCGAGTCGCTTGAAGCCGTCACGCACAAGCTTAACAAAACTATGTTCTGTGGAGATTGCAACCGACCTTATTTCCAGCTGTATGATCTATTGGTTGAAATTGACAAGCTAGAGAGACGTACAAGATCATAGTAATAAGTGTAAATTAAAAATTTATAACACCCCTGACAAGTGGAGGTTACAGTAACTAGAAAAGAGCTGATAACTTTCAAACGGCTGAACCGATTTTCTTGGATTATAGCTAAGAATACTCTCGATCAAGCCACCTTTCAAACAAAAAAAACTAAATTAAAATCGGTTCATTAGTTTAGGAGCTACGATGCCACAGACAGATACACACTTCAAACTTATAACACCACTCTTTTTGGGTCGGGGGTTAATTATAAGTAAGTAAGTTGATATTCTCTAACAAGTCATACATTAGTCTCATTTCTTTACTTAGGATAACTTGTTTTATTAAGTTAACTAACAATTTATCCTAAATAAATAAATCGGACCGCTTTTCCACCGCTGAATTGTTTACGTAATTCAACTGAGGTGCTTTTGAAAGTGATACTATCAGGGACATGACATATTACGGTGTACCGCAAGTGTGAAAGGGGATTTAGGATTTTAATTTGATTTTTATCACAATGATAATATGTTTTTTATTCCGTGAAAAATTAGCTTTTGGCACGACTTTGCCAGTGAGGATGGTAATCCACAATCGAAGCCTCACATACTAGACCAGACCAGAGACAATTTTGGAAATTATAAATTCCAAAATTATCTGCCGGGAATCAAACCGGGCCTTTCATTTATAAGACTCCAAACTCTGCACAGCTACTTCACGACACTACTAGGTATTATAGTAAATGATTGAGAAATGATAGGAATTCATAATTAGCTATTTAACCCCAATGTAAAATTTTAAATCACAGTTATGATGTAACCGAATCACCATTTTAAATGATCGCATAAAATTTGATAATATAATTGGACGAGAATCGCTTACAATGTCTCAGATCTTCAAATCTTCGTCCATTATCGGGATTAAGGCAACCGACTCTTTATAGATATTATTCCCGACGCCCTTTTCAATGCTATAGCGAATAAGTTTTGCCTGGTCGGTGGATCTGGTGGTTAAATCTGATCGTTAAAATTAATTTTGATCTCAAAAAATGTATTCACAAATCAGATTTCGTTGATTTTTGACCAAAATTTTACCTTTAACATTAATTTTTAAGGTCCCTAATTTGCACTTTCTTACACATTTGCAACGTTTTGTAATTGTTATCGTTAAAACTTATTTGAATCCTATAATAGACCATTTCAGGCAAGTCATACACCACAAAATATGATTCAAAATTTAAAAAAACCCCCGACACAAAAACTTCCAAAAATTTAATAAACGGTCTAATAAGAAAACTAGAAAAGAGCTGATAACTTTCATCAGCTGAACCGATTTTCTTGGATTATAGCTAAGAACACTCTCGATCAAGCCACCATTCAAACAAAAAAAAACTATATTAAAATCGGTTCATTCGTTTAGGAGCTACGATACCACAGACAGGGTCGGGGGTTAATAAAATTGAAATCTCTTGTCATAGTTACTTGATAGCATATCAAAACTATAGCCTAGCTTCATCAGTGCAGGATTTCTCTAAACCAACGTCAGCATTATGTAGATTAGATGTCTGCTTGTCTTCTCAGATCGAACGAACCGATATCTCACTCCAATTCTGCTTGATCGCAAACCTACTTTGAGTTCTTGAATATCTTTAAACTGCTGAGTCTTTTTCTTATTATTGTAATATGTTTTTTACCTACATAAGAAAAAAGGTCTCTGTCTAAGTAAAGGTCTTTGAGTAGGTACGTAGGTAGGAGGATATCAATTCGATCCCAATGTATGAACTTACTAGACTTCATAAGCGTCTATTTAGCTTTTTAAAATCCCGTGGAAACTCTTTAGTTTAATCACTTTTCAGATTTTTAACTTTAACCATGTAAAAATTCACGTCGATCCATTGGGGTGTGATTACTACTAACAAATAAACAAACCACTTTTGAATTTATAATGTAAGTTGGAATTTTCTTGTTCTTCTTTACTAGCCCTTACTAATCCATCGTTGGACATAGGCCTCCTCGCGTGCACGCCATTCTTCTCGGTTAGTGGAGTAAACGAAGCATTTTCGTCGGAAGTCCTCAGAAACAGCTCCGATTTTGATGATTTTTTTTTTAAATTCTTGTTTTTTATACATTATTTAAAATCAGAAACGTTTTGAAGCGGGGAAATAATTTTTAGTATTTTTTTATCCATATGTGCGATATTTATACACGAAGTCCAGAAAAACGCTACCTTCTCTTTGAGAAGTTGTAGAGGAGGTCAAATGCTACAAATGACCTTCAAACACTTATGGGTGAAAACCGTCCGTTTTTGAGTTATTGATCGTTTTAGAAAAATACGTATTTGTTTCTTTTAAAAATCTATTAAAAAAAAAGTAAGGCATATTGCCGACTTTTTCTTTAATTTTTAAGTACTAGACATCTCAATTAATAATTGTGAATACTAAAATAAAAATAATCTTTGTAGGTTCCACGGTTAGGGATCCAAGACTGTACCACTTTCATAATTTCTAATGGGTTACTTTGCCAAAAATGCTATTTTTTTTAAAGTTACAGAAATGTTTTGGCCTGCAAATTATTTGCAAAGCTTCTACACATTCTTAGCTATCTAATGATGTACAAAACTTTAAAATAAGTTGAAAATTAGCTAAAAAAATGATAAAATAATAGCACACGGGAGAAATTTCTTAACGCTTAAATTTTAAACAAATCGTTCTTATCGATCAATTGAGCTATCCCGTGGCCGATTTTATGATCAGACTTGACTAGATCACATATTCACAGTAAACTGTTACCTCTTTCTAAGTAGAGACTACCTCTAAATAAAGAAAAAAACGATTTGTTTAAAATTTAAGCGTTAAGAAATTTCTCCCTTGTGCTATTATTTTATCATTTTTTTAGCTAATTTTCAACTTATTTTAAAGTTTTGTACATCATTAGATAGCTAAAAATGTGTAGAAGCTTTGCAAATAATTTGCAGGCCAAAACATTTCTGTAACTTTAAAAAAAAAATAGCATTTTTGGCAAAGTAACCCATTAGAAATTATGAAAGTGGTACAGTCTTGGATCCCTAACCGTGGAACCTACAAAGATTATTTTTATTTTAGTATTCACAATTATTAATTGAGATGTCTAGTACTTAAAAATTAAAGAAAAAGTCGGCAATATGCCTTACTTTTTTTTTAATAGATTTTTAAAAGAAACAAATACGTATTTTTCTAAAACGATCAATAACTCAAAAACGGACGGTTTTCACCCATAAGTGTTTGAAGGTCATTTGTAGCATTTGATCTCCTCTACAACTTCTCAAAGAGAAGGTAGCGTTTTTCTGGACTTCGTGTATAAATATCGCACATATGGATAAAAAAATACTAAAAATTATTTCCCCGCTTCAAAACGTTTCTGATTTTAAATAATGTATAAAAAACAAGAATTTAAAAAAAAATCATCAAAATCGGAGCTGTTTCTGAGGACTTCCTAAGATTGGCTATTTTACGGCTTTATTTACTCCACTAGGTGTTGAGTTGGAATTTTGGATCGTCATATCGACGATGCAAAATATACATACCTACTACATATTAACGCACACTACACGCATATACTATACTATATTAATTGGGTGAACAAGTTTGAACGAATGCTTTTTTTATATTATGATAGGTTATGCCATCATAGTGGTCCCATATTATAAAGGTAAGATCTAATAAAGATCTTTGGATGATGGAACGGATAAAAGCTAATCACTGAATAGAATCCCTCGTGCAAATTTTTGCAAACCTTTGATGAATTAACACCATCGCCCGTGATTTATTTGCTTTGCTCAATATAATACTTATATTTACAACATTAGATGGTAGGTACTTAATATTTTTATGAACATAGTCTTTTCGTGAAAATATTTCATAATGAATTAATGCACTATTAACTAAAAAAATGTGCTTTCTTATAGTAGCAACATTCCATTCTATCTCAGATAAATTTCTTATCTGATATGGGAAATTAGTTATCTTGCAGCTTTTACCCTAAATAATGGTCAGCAAGAAAAATTTATTAGAGGCAATCTTCTCTATGGAGTTATAGGGAATCTTAGCTAAAAGCGGAATTACAGTCGCATGATACTTACCTAGTCATCGTTTTCCGAAATCCACGTTTGCATAGACTTCTTAATTTTTGTTAGGTGTACGTGCGTTTTTAGCAATCGTGATGAAACCTGCATTGTATGCATGCAAACCTATCCTCCATTATGTTCTCAAGTGAAACCTGCCAATCTGCTGTTGGCCAGCGTGGTAGACTATGAGTTTTTTTATTTAATTCTAAATAAAATAAAAATATGCGAATGTGTTTCTACACTAAGGATCTGGCGCCCGTACTTTCTGTACTGAAATTCTTGTTTACAAGTTTAGTAAGAGTTTGGTCATAGACTCTATGACCAAACTCTTCTCATTCTGAGAGGAGACCCGTTGTCAGTAGTAGCCGTCCATAGGTGATTCTGATTGCTGATGATGATAATAAATCTGAATAATAAAAAATTGTGACAAATTGACAAAATAATTACGTAAGGTTCCCTCGCATTCACGATAAAGTAGAGTTCGTTGAATCCACAAGAAGTTACTAAACTTGTAAACAAGAATTTCAGTACAGAAAGTACGGGCGCCAGATCATTAGTGTAGAAACACATTCGCATATTTTTATTTTATTTAGAATTAAATAAAAAATATTGTTATCTATTTTAACTAACTTCAAACAAAGCTATTAGCAACGCGACGAGTTTCTCAATTCGGTGCGTATATTTCCGTTAGTATAAACTTAAATTTATATATTTATTTTAACTATTAATCTATAGTACGCGACAGGCCGAGATGGCAATCGGAGTATGAGGCGGGGGGACGCTCTGTACACCCACACGTCTGTCTGTTCATCGGTCTGTCTATCAGTGGGTTGTATCTCATGAACCGTAACCCCCCGTCCACACACTGCTCTACTCGTGCAATTTTATTAATCGCGACGCCGCGCGCCGCACTAGGTCGCTATACTCGCTTGCCTTTGCAACGCGATGGACGTCGAAACTGTGGCAGCGTGACCGCCACCGGTGCACGCTTTTGCATACTTACTGACAAAACAAGGAGCGATGGGCATGAACGAGGAACATGCGAGTAACGCGGCCACACTACCTCTCTGCCTCCGTTCCTCGCTCGTTCCCATGCCGCACGGGCAGTGTGTGGACGGAGGGTAAGAAGTAGAGAGTGGCCGCTCCAACAAACAATAAAAATTTCAAAATGAAAATGAAAAATATCTTGAACGATGGAAGAGATTCCATAACACTTGACCAGTTTTATTTACCTACGAAGAATAGGACACGTGGAAATTAATATTATTTTATTTAACAGTGTGACGCTGTCTAAATGGCTTAAACGCTCTATTCTCCCAGTCGCCATAACTTTCCCAGTGTCAGATTTATACGTAACACTATCAGGCCAGTTCCGCGCTAATTGAAAGCAGGGTTTTTAATTAAAAGTATCTTCTGAGATCTTCGTCTTGTGTTCCACTTCTTTGAACACATTTTTTTGACAGGATTCGGTAAAGTGGTCTGTGGTACCTAACTTCAATTTACTAAATTAATTGTACAAAATGATTGTTTTGTAATTTTTATATTATTTGTGTGGAGAAAAAAAGACTAACTACAAACTACAAAAAACTAGAAAAACTACAAACTTTATTACATAATGGAGAATAATAAAAAATAAAATGTTGAACTTCAATTTGACTATAATTCACATTATTATCATAATTAATTGTACAAAGTGTACAAATCAATAAATTGAAATGTTTGTGTGAGTTTTCTAAATGCTACTAACTACGTGAACGTTATAGAAGTCTGGCAAAGTGTTCTCACGAAAATAATATAATAATAACTAATGTAGGTACTCAATACTCATAAGTAAAAACCTCTAGATTTGATTTATCAATGTAAATATTTTGAGTGCTTTGTACGATTGTTGAATATTAAAAAAGACTTTGAAATAGTTTAAATAAAATATAAAATGGTCTAAGGTACCTATACCTATTCGTATTATATTAATTACTGCGTCAAAACTCAAAAGTTTGGCTCTTTTACGGTGTTTATTGGGTGTCGTGGTAATAATATTATGTGCCTCCTTATAGCAAAAGGAGGGATCTATAAAATATTTTTTTATTTTTTGTATGAAGATGCTGCAAAATTGTCTCCCTATAGGTACAACTGAATTTATAAACATGTTTGATAAAATTTTCTTCGTATGAAAATGATATTGCGTCTTGTAATAACGTCAGCGTACTTTGTTCCAGCGGTACAGTTGGCTGACATAAAATAAACAGCTTATAGTATAATAGAACATAACAATTTATAATATAACATTTTATTATATTATAATTTGTGTTCACAGTGCATGTGAAATAATAAAAAGGAGAGTAAGACCAAATAAAAGGTGGATGGATATCGTGAAATAGGATATAATATGCGTGTAAAAAGCGTTAGCAGATGACAGAAGTGAGTAGAAGAAGAAGGCAAATGTTATACCGACCCACGTAGAGTCGCAGCATAATAGAGGTAGCATAAGGTCAAAAAGAAGAAGACAAAATTTTCTATATTTTACAAAAACGTGATACAAATTTTGGTTGAAAATTAAATATTTGATGAAGGAAAAATCTATGTGTATTTTTAATTTATAATTTATGTGATATCGGATACATAATTTTTTATATTTAATTTAAAAATATACATTTTGCATTTTATTGTTATTAGATTATTATCAATTATATTATGTACCTATAGTTGTTAACGCATTATAATTAATTGCGGTACTACGCATAACAATAGAGTACTAGAAAAAATTGCGTAATAATCTAATAATCATGTTTTATTTTTGTCACAATTTTTAAATACAATTATTATTTATTAGGTATAATTATTATTTATTAATTATTAGGTATCTAATTGTAACAAAATGAAATGAATTTAAATGAAATAAATTTTATTTATTTTATGTAAGACAGCATGTGCCACTTACGATTAATATGTCAAGATTCTACCATGCCGGTATAATAAATTTATGTAAAGTTTTTTTGTTGTTGACTGTACTGTAGCGTATACAAGGGGAGCTTTTGAAAGGCGGTGCTGAAACGAATGACCTAGAAAACTGTTCTGTGTCTCAGATGAGACCATGTATTAAAGTGTGATGTAACGTTTAGGATGACGGGAAATTGGAACAGACGTGGTGCGAAGAACCAAAAATGGCACTTTCGTATCGTGTTGTATCAAAACTTTAACATCTAAATGCACACAATATGGTGTCAAATTTGTTACTTTCAAAATTAACCTGTTCAATTAACAGACCTTCGTAGGATCTATTCTCAATGAAAAGACTCTTCCTATAGTTCAAAATTAATAAGATCACTCACAGAAGCTGATAAAAGCGACAATGGCCACGTCATTGTTAAAACAACTTACTATAATAGCCTAATTATGAAATCAGGATTATTGATTGGATTAATTTGATCAATTTCATACCTTATCTAAGTACGGATAAGATCGATAACAACACATAAGTAATCGATGAACAACACATTTTGGTGTTTTAGGGTTCCGTACCTCAAAAGGAAAAACGGAACCCTTATAGGATCACTTTGTTGTCTGTCTGTCAAGAAACCTATAGGGTACTTCCCATAGACCTAGAATCATGAAATTTGGCAGGTAGGTAGGTCTTATAGCACAAGTACAGGAATAAATCTGAAACCTCGAATGTGCAAAATGTTGGAAAAAATACCCGAGTACGGAACCCTCAGTGCGCGAGTCTGACTCGCACTTGGCCGGTTTTCTATGTGTAATTTGATTAGATAATAACCGCTTCTGATTTTAGTATCATTATAGTTGTAATAAAAGAAAGTCGAATTGCTCAAGTAACTGTGTAATTAAGTAGTTTCGGTAAGGCAAAATGCCGCTAAAGAAAAATGAGGTGAAAAGGAAGAAATCCGTTTCATTTGAAGGTGATCAAGAGAAAATTATTCTAAGCAAAACCTATCCAGTAAGTACCTACAACTTTCGCTTGGATTGAGTTTACTAGCGCTACATATTTATTATCTGAGGGCCGTACCTAATAATTAATATTCGTTAAGGTTATACTTATCTGAAAATAATTATTCGGATTTATTCTGGCAACGGCGTGAATGGGTATTCTTCGGGTATAATGAAATATTCAATCCAGAAATTCAAGGATGCTGTATACGTATAAATTGCAAGGGTATGTATACCCACAGATTTACATGAAAAGGAAACCTTTGCAGATGAAACGGAGCATATATGTTGTACTTATAACTGTAAAGGTTTTCACAATATAGGTACCTATATGCGGTCAGTTTTGGAAATTTACCTGTCTAATGGTACATTTCTCATTCTGAAAGAAGACCCGTGTTCTGTAGTGGGTCAGCGATAATAATAAATAAACTGTGTTGATGAAAATCTATAAGCTACCCTTAAGAGAGGTCGGATATTTTTATATGTAGGTATGGGGTCAGAAACATAGTGGTACGATAATATAACAAAACTGGTTACGGGTGTATAACGGTTCCTATAGGATTTTTTGTCAGTCAAGAGGGGTCTCTCCGTCAAATATTCGGCTTCAAAGTTACGCGGTCTTAAAAATTCACATACAAATCTTTGAGCCCCTGTAATTTTAAAACTACATATTTTTAGAAAAATCTAAAACATCACAGGCACAGATATTAGTTTCTAGAATATGTCTGCAAAATTTCATGGACTTTGGTTACTTAATATTCAAATGAATTTGGAACTACGATTGTATGGAGTAAGTGACGGAGGGAGCCCTGTTAAAACTGATATGATAACCTACCGTCTAATGTAATGAGTGACTTTTACATGATAAATATCTGAATTATTCTCTGCTCCATCTGTTATGGCAAAGAAAATGAACTGATTCAGTTCATCTTATTCTCTCATTGATCCTTATGGACTTTCAATTACTATATTCTCAATTTTTTCAGACGACAGGAATACTCTCAAAAATCATAGTAGGAGTGATATTACTGGTACTACTATACCAGCTCTACATGTACATTCAAGTCTCCATAGTAGCTGTTCCAGTTTTACCTAAATTCGACTTGAATGTGTGGTGGGGACCAAACAACACCAAAGTTCAGGACAGTTCTATAAGACCTTATAGAATTGTTTTATCGGATTCTGTAAGTAACTTTTAATTTGAGTGTAACTTAATAGTGAGTCAAAACACAAAACACTAACTGTCCATTGGTTAATATTCTTAACAACAGTGTGTTCTACAAATATCTCAATCCACATTGAGATAGTTCTTAGTTTATGAGATAAAAGAGACTATCAAACATGTCATTGAGTCAAAACATCTCTTTTGTATCCAAAATGTTATAATAACTCTTCCGCGACGAATAATTGC
This sequence comes from Maniola jurtina, assembly GCF_905333055.1. Taxonomy (NCBI): domain Eukaryota; kingdom Metazoa; phylum Arthropoda; class Insecta; order Lepidoptera; family Nymphalidae; genus Maniola; species Maniola jurtina. Next base: position 6,107,352 of record NC_060033.1, read on the forward strand.
GTATTCCGTAAAGATTATGAAACTTCGGTGAACCAAAAAGCCTGTAAATGAAGGAAAGTAAAGCCAATTATAAGTTTTCGTTAATTAGAGCGCCGAAGTTTGGATTAAACTCTTAACAAGGTTTTGATAATATTTTAGAACTAGACATTGTTTATAACTTTACTCGGATTATGAAAGATTGTTTAGCTTTTGGGTATTAACTAGGTATTTTATGGTTTTATTTTTTCATTGTTTTGATGTTGGTTTGATTCAATTCAGGGATTTTTCAATTGCAACATTAGAGTGTCCCTGGTCGAAGCACTTTGACACACTGGTGGGTCTACGGTATAGGTATTACAAGGGTACCCGTGGTACCCTAAGGGCCTACGGGAATTTCTCGCTCTCAATGGAGCTTTTTACACTAGAACAACACTGAGAATGTATGCGCTAGAATTAAATATGGTATTTCCGGAACTCGTCAGGACGAAAGACCTGAATCCATATTGTTAACGTCTGCCCCACTGAGTACTAGTGAACATGCCAGATTGACCGCGTGTATACGCGTTCGGTATATTGAAGCACGAAATGTAACATCAGCGTAGGTCAATACGTGCGAAAAACCACTCTTACATTTTTTATACTTGATACATAATGCATAAATAGGACGCGTAATTTTAATTTATAAATTTTTACGACTTTTGTATACTTAACTGTTTGAATTTTTACAATTTTTCAGATGCAAGAGAATCTGCGAAGAAAATTTGAATCGTATCGTCGAGCGACACGCATCAAAAGCTTTAACGAATCCTCGGAATATGGCATCAACTCTGATGTGCTAGGCCAGATATTTGCCCATTGGCAATTCAAATATAATTACAGGGAGCGGGCGAGATATCTGAATAAATATAGCCATTTTAAGACAAATGTCCAGGGCCTGGATATACATTTTATTAGGGTGAAACCTGAAATTACGGACAATGTTAAGGTAGGAAGTTTTTAGAAGTCTTTTTCTAGATGAATTAGATAGATGATAGAATGATGATTTTTTAGTTGAAAATATAAACAAATATTTCAAAGCAAAGTTTAATGTTATTGTCATGAATAATATTACTTACTAATAAATTATTATCTACTAAAATTAATTTTTATAAAGTATTTACTTGTTATTAACTAATCCAGAAGTATTTAGATTATTTCATTAGAAAAATCGTATGATGATAAAAAGATGCACATTTTATTTAATTAGATATTAATGAATAGGTAATAAGTTATTTAAATCTGTTTACTCATTTTAAAAATTTTATTCTTTAGAAAATGTATTATAAGAAAACAAGACAGGTAGTTAGGTTAGGTAGTGAGATAATAAATTCTTTTACACAATTTTCTTTATAGGAAAGTGATTTAAAAATCTGCCACGTACAATAGCACAATGACTGAATCCAAAGTGGGTGGGATCGATAGAACGGAATCTAATAAATTAGCGGAGAAATAATGAAAACTGAAGTTTAGTTAGAGTGATTTTATTTTCCTAGATGAACAGGAATGTTGAATGTTATTTATATTGAAATGTCTATGAATATTATTTGATGAAAGCGTTGGAAATTAGAATTTAAATAGTTATTAGAAACTCTCCTAGAAATAGTAATATTCATGGATTTTGTTTGAAGTTTGAACAACTTTGAATGATTAAGTGGGTTCAAATATTATATTAGTAATTATAAAATTAAAGATCTCCCGTTCACATTGACCCAACGCACTCGGCGAGTACCAGCTAACTTGTCAATCATACTTGTAAATAAGGCCTAGATCCTTTGATGTGTGCACCGAATTCCGAAGCCAACACCCATTGGCAAGCCAACCAGCTCTTACCACACACTCGGATCAACGTATACCACGAAGTCACAAGTGCAACGCACACCTGTATAATGAAGTAGAGCTGCAGGGCAAAAAAGCAGCTTAAAGTAAGCTTCAAAAATGAAAATCGCATCAAAAAATACTCGCCTACACTCTACTCCGTCACTATGCATAGACCCATTGACTTCAACAATTTTATTTTTTACAGGTCCTTCCATTACTTCTGCTTCATGGATGGCCGAGTTCGGTGAAGGACTTCTATGATATTATTCCACTTCTGACCACACCTAGAGCGGGACATAATTTCGTATTTGAGGTTATCGCACCAAGTCTTCCTGGCTTTACTTATTCCCAAGTAAGTTACGACGTCGATCTTCTATGCAAGGGGCTCCTGGCTAAATACCTACGAGAGTTCGCTTTAACGGTGAAGGAAAACATCGTGCGGAAACATTCATGCCTAAGAGTTCTCCCCTCGTTTGACCAGCGTGGTGACTATGGTAACCCTTCTTATTCAGAGAGAAGTCAGGAGACCAGAGCTCAGTTGTGAGCGTAGTATGGGTGGGATGATGATGAATCAAGTGATGGAATTATCTGACACTAGAAAAGTGCAGTTATGTATTTTGAATCTTATAATTACCCATGAACTAATTTCCACCAAGCACGTGTGTTCCTAAGGGCACTGGTAGTGTTAACGTAGTACCTAGTAAATATTCGTGGAAAATAATATATCCTCTTCATTTTAGGGGGCAGTCAGACCAGGACTAACAACGTATCAGATAGCCATCATCATGAGAAACCTCATGGAGAAAATTGGCTTCAAACAATTTTATATACACGGAGAAGATATCGGCAGTACCATCGGTTCTCACATCGCCACTATATTCCCAAAACAAGTTCTTGGCTTTCACACTAGCACCCCCGTAAATTTTTCAAAGTTGGCACAATTGACGTTGATATTAGGAGCTGTATTCCCCACATACATAGCAGGAGACTTAGCTGATAAAGTATACCCTTTGAAAGATAAAATGAATTACTTTTTAGAGGAATCTGGTTACTTACATTTGCAAAGTACAAAGCCGGATACTGTAGGTAAGTTTTATTCAAACGAACGACCAAAGCTGAGGTTTGGACTCGCGGGTAGGCCCTTAGGGCACAATAGGTACACAAATCTTACCTATGATGTAGATGTAGGATTAAACGTACAAACGAGAATAGATCACAATGATCGCCCGTACTTCAATATTCATATATATTATATTATGTAAATCCAAATTAAAATTTTCATTTAGTTTAGTACTTTTTTACGCCTTACTACTCAATTAATTTGAAAAGTTGAGATAACAGCTAGCATCCGTAAAGACATAGGCTCCAATAGATTATCGAAAACCTAAATGCATATGGATGAGAGCTGCGATGGGCAAAAACTAGATTTATAATATAACCTACGTAGGTGTGTTCCTACCTAATCGTGTTACTTCTACAATACAGGGAAGGTGCAAAATATTTAAATTCTTTCTCTATGGAATAATAATATGAAGATATGCATTATAATTTAGGTGCCTATTCCATTTTGTATAGGTAGGTATAACGCTCGTTAGCAACCAAGAGCTAACCAAATACTAATGACCTAATGATCTATATTGGCTATTTACCTCAGAGACCGCAATAAGATGTTGGTCTCGTTGATTGTTGGGATGAATAATAAATTATTTATCGAGAAATCAGTATTATTGTTAGCTTAATAACAATAACAAAATATTAGGTCCATACGGAATTGTAATGGTTATTATTATTTGTATTCTAGGCATAGCTCTTCAAGATTCTCCATTGGGACTTGGAGCTTATATTATTGAGAAATATTTACTCTTCACTAATCCTAACAACAAGAACATCCAAGATGGTGGCCTTTCCACATTCAATAAAATGGATTTACTTGACAACGTGCTGATGTATTGGACCACTGGCAGCATCACTACATCTCTGAGATTGTATAAGGAAGTAATTGACAATTACGACACAGAGGAAGCTCTTACAAGGTAAGATTCCAATTTTCTTATCACTTTTTGCGTTCGCTTCGGACTCGGTCCAAGGTTCTCACTTAGACCTTTATGATAGAGCTTCTTAACTCTTGGGAAATCTAGTTTTCATTTTCAACTGCTCCGCATACTTCCTTACAGTAATTCTACGTTCATATTATTTTTATTAAGTAATATTTACACCCCAGAATTACATAACATTAGGTAGGTATACCTTGCTAGCTAAACCCGACCAAGCTTCTCTATGGCTCAGTCGGATATTGAGTAATTATTAGGAAAGTTAGTAATTTCAATTTCCGTGAGAACTTAGGGATGAAAAGTATCATATTATATCATATTCCCCGCCTTTTCTACTGAATTTCATCCTACTATATTTTTTTGGGTTTCAAAAATTATCAGCACTGGTCTAAGAGGGTTACAGTAACTAGAAAAGAGCTGATAACTTTCAAACGACTGAACTGATTTTCTTGGATTATAGCTAAGAACACTCTCGATCAAGCCACCTTTGAAACAAAAAAAACCTAGATTAAAATCGGTTCATTAGGTTAGGAGTTACGATGCCACAGACAGATACACAGATACACATGTCAAACTTATAACACCCCTCTTTTTGGGTCGGGGGTTAAAAATGCGCTCTTATAGGCTGATTTATAGGTAATGACCATCGACATCGATGGTAATGACATAATGATGTTCTTTCAGAATACCGACCCCTGTCCCGACATGGGGCCTTCGAACGAAGTACGATCTCATTCACCAACCTGACTTCATCCTCCGATGGAAGTATCCGAACCTGGTAGGCGTCACAAATCTAGACGACGGTGGCCATTTTGCGTCCTTTGAGAAACCGAACGAAGTAGCTGATGATATTTTTAAGGCTGTAAAGAATTTTTTGAGTAAAACAGAATAAAAATAAATAGTTTTTTTTTGTAAAATCTTTTATTATATTTTTACTTATCTATAGTTTTTGGGTTATAGTTATATTACTACTGGATATTATACTGATAGGTATTGCTAACAATTATTTTAAAAACGCCATTTTACCTTTCGTTGTAGGACAACCAGGTATGATTTAAAATATGACCATTTTTTACCGTGAATCTCGACGGAAGCTTAAAAATTAAGTTAACTGGTGGCAAGCCTTTTGCTATTTCTTTTTTTATTTGATTTCACCTCGGATTTGTAGTCCTAGAAAGCTAACTAGATAGTTTCTTACTATATTATTGTGTTAGTATTGTGTTAGGAAAAAAACTCCATAAGTTTATAATTAATACTTTATCAGGACTTTGAAAGTACTTAGGTATACTGGTAAGAAACGTATTATTTATTTGGTTTCAAGGAATCAATTAGAATGCCTATAACGTTTTCCATTTCATCAATTTCATAAAATATTACACTACAAACTTTATATGTGGACTTCCAGAGTTCCCTATTTGGTGGAAGCCAGATTAAAAAAACATATACCTACCTAACGTGTGGTAGAATTCGGAGCTTTAAAATTGAGCTAACTAGAGGCAGATCTGTGAGTTATTGGTTTGACGATTTTCGTGGCTTAGTTTCGCATTGGTTTTATAGGTTAGGTTTTCAATATGACAAATATAAACAGCTTTTACCCGTAGAAACTTTTTCCTGGAAACTTTTTCATATTTATTAGTAAGTAATTTATGTATTTTGTAATATTATTGTTACGTAAGGTAGCTGTTAAATAATATTTATGTTTATGATTAATAGTAATAATTTTCGCTCTTAATGTTAAGGTAAATATTAAGAGCACTGAAACTCACCAACAAACTTGCTCACCAGTTTGGCGAGAAACAATTTTTAAATAACAATTGTGGATCTTTTTTTGAATAAAAAAATAGAGTAGATTTAGATGGAAAATTATTATCAAGTGTCAACAAACCGCAATCATTAGATTCTTATGATTTGAATGCAAAGGGTCCTTGATTTTTTTGAATAGGATTTTAACGTCTACTCATTTAAATCATAAAGAAGCCACCGTCCTCATTTTTCTCATTCCGATTCCATTATAAATCAATTTCAAAACAAGCAAGCCAACTCAATAAGCAATAATCGTTTACAATCGAATCAGCATTGCTAAATCGAGTTTGGCGTGTCTGCGGGACTAACAATCTTTCGGATTTTTCTTTCCTTTTCTTCGACTAAAAAAAAAGAAACTGCAATGAAGCTTATTCCTTTGGGTTTCAATCAACAGTGAGAGTACTGAAAATAAACTACCGCTATTTTATTCATCTTCAAGATAATATTTCTTCTATTATGTCAAAGATTTTAAGGGATATTTCCAATTCCAATTGCTATAATTCTTGGAATTGAGCACCAACATATCAAGATTCAGAATCTAAGAAATACCTACTTTCCATGGGTTTTTATTTCCATGGGATTCAGATGGAATCCCTTCTTCTCAATGGATTTGGAAAGATCTGCTTCTACTGAACTGAAGTCCTTTGAAATCTAGGCTAGAATATAATATGGCCTACCAGGTTGTTTTATATTAACGAACAGGCCTTTCAGTAATGATTTTTTACATTTCATGTCTTTGAACAATAATGTTTGTCTGTCTATCGTTATATTTGTGTTCGTGCATTGTTCATCCGACTGAATTCAAACTTTTACAGTTATTGTTGGCACTTGCGTGAAGAATTCTGACATTTAATCCAACGTACATTCACCTCTCAGTTGTCAACTACATCTCAATTTAATCTTTTAGGGAGTAAAGCAATTAAATACTACAAGTGAAGAATAAATTGTGAGGAAATCTGTATGCCTAAGGGTAGGTACTCCATAATGTACCTACAGTCGTATCAATCGTTCAAATGATAAAAAAAGATGATGTAACCCTAACGATAAAAATTCAACAAAGCGTTGTTGGGCCTAGGAGAGATTGATCTACCCTTTATATCTACCCTCTTACACTTATTACAAACTTTTCTTTTCTTTAAAGTCTATAACCGCCAAGCTCTTGAAGATACTTTCTTTTGTCGCCTCATTACGGGTCTTCGTCATGATTAGTTTTGCCTCCTTCATTTACAATTCAAACTCAACAAACTTAGCAAAGACCAAACATTGTAAAATACGTCTTATTTTGTACTATCTAAGGTATGTTTTCAAATAATCTGTTCATCAATTTAAGGAACATTGCTCTGTGACAAGCTCATTTGGTTCGCAAAACAGTTTTACCTGACTTTCCTCTTCGCTGTGTAAAGATTAAGCACTGTTTTCTTCTTTACAATCAATGATAATATTATTATATCACACCATTACAGATGACAGTCTTATTTTTAGGGATTTTTTACCTTTCTTATTTTTACTTTTTGAGGTACGAAACCCCAAAAATGAACTCCTTCAACTTACCATGAGGGAAAAGTGGCAGGAAGATAGGAAGGAGAGATATCGTGGCTTGAAAATTTGCGCCAGTGTTATGAAAAGATCACGAAACCACAATTTGGTATATACCTGCCTACCTGGTAGAGCAGCGATCTTGAAAGTAAAAATTGCCCTAATGGTTGACAATCTTTGGAAGGACACCGGAAGGGAATTTTAAGAGCTTCAAATGAAACAAAAAAAAAAACGTATTTTAAAAATTTAAGTTGCGATATTATTTATTTAAAAAAAAAATTATGACACGCTGTTATTTTTTTCTATAATATTATGGTTCTACAAAACACGATCAGTAATAATTACCCTACTAGATTATAATAGTTAATTAACAATACCTACTCCACACCAAAATAAATAAAAGCCAAATGTATGTTAATGTTAAATAACGTAATTTCGGCTTATCAATCAATTTGCATGTTTGAATATTCGCATTAATATTAATTGGTGTCGAATACGTAATGCGAATGTGGCTACAAGCATTTTTCATATTTTTGCATTTTAACAGGGCTCTCTCCGTCACTTACTCCATACAATCGCAGTTCTAATTTCATTTGAATATTAAGCAACCAAAGTCCATGAAATTTTGCAGACATATTATAGAAACTAATATCTGTGCCTGATGGTGTTTTAGATTTTTCTAAAAATATGTAGTTTCAAAATTACAGAAGCTCAAAGATTTGTATGTGAATTTTTAAGACTGCGTAACTTTGAAACCGAGTATTTTAACGGAAATCTGAAAAACCACAGGCATAAATATTAGTTTCTAGAATATGTCTGCAAAATTTCATGGACTTTGGTTGCTTAATATTCAAATGAAATTAGAACTACGTTTGTATGGAGCGAGTGACGGAGAGACCCCTCTTAATGCTCCTATTTTGTATGGGTAGATATTCAAAATTGTGTCAAAAAATTGGTAAAGTGTAGGTATGTCATAACGGTCTGGCTATGGGTATGGGCGGCGCGAACGATTAGGGTTCCATACTCATGCTACTTGCTAACATTTTGGTGGTATGTAATTAGTTCATAAACAGTAGTTTTTTTCGAAAACTATTAAAGAAATCTAATAACAACTTTAAAAACCTTACCTACTTACCAAGTGAAGTAACGAGGGTGTCACTCACTCACTTGTCAAGTTTATTAGGCAAGTAGTTACCGTGATAAATAAGTTACTTTTTTCAAATTTTTAATTTAAGCGGTAACAAAATTTATCAACTTAACAGCTCAAAAAAAATAGTTTTTACTTATACTAAAAACTAGTTAGCTTAGTTCAAAAATGCTGTTGATCCATTGCGAAAGTAACCAACCAACAAAACAAAAACTGGCCAAGTGAGGGACTCACTGAGGGTTCTATAGAAACTGGTATGTCAATAGTTCGTTCATCACAAGAATTGCAAAAGCCTTAATTGTTTTGTGATGTAATCACAAATTCACGGCTTTAGGATTTTTTCCTTTACTTGTGTTATTAAGCCATTACTACCTGCCTTTCATGTTTCTAGGTCAACGGAAAGTACCCTATAGATTTTGATTCCCTTGACGGGTCTTGACAGACAGACATACAACGAAGTGGTTTCTTTTTTCTCTGGAGGTACGGAACCCTAATAAACCAACAAACGAACACACCTTCGCACTTATAATATGGGTTGTGATACATTTTCACGTTATTTTCTTTCTGATCACATTTTTCTCATCCTTTTTCCATTACTAAAGGATGCCCGCGACTTCGTCCGCGTGGATTTAGGTTTTTAAAGATCCCGTGGGAACTGTTTGATTTTCCGGGATAAAAAGTTGCCCATGTCAATAACAGGGACGCAAGCTGCCTCGGTACCAAATTTCATAAAAATCGGTTAAGCGGATGGGTTTTTGGGAATCCCGTGGGAACTCTTTGATTTTCCGGGATAAAAAGTAGCCGTGTCCGTACCCGGGATATAGGCTAACCTTGTACCAAATTACGTTAGAATCGGTTAAACTGTTGAGCCGTGAAAAGGTAGCAGACAGACAGACAGACAGACACACTTTCGCATTTATAATATTAGTATGGATGACAGCTGATTGAGTCTCTGACAGATAGAGACTGCCGTATGCCTACCCACTTACTATATCATAACCGTAAGTAGGTACTAAGTACCATACCTAAAGCATAACTGATAAAGTTGATCAACTTACTCTGAAGCTTTTTACGATTCATAAAATACTAGTTCTACATCGATAAAGTATAAAACTAGAATTGGAGTCAGTAAAAAGGGATAAGGAATAAACCGCAGGAAGCCCATTCAATCCAGATAAAAGGTTTCCAATGCAGATGCCTTTTTAGAAACTCAGGAATATATCGAAAAATCTAAGTGGAATTTATTCCGAATGCCAAAATCTTTTGTAGGTTTTACGTATTTCAGTAATTTAAAATTCTAAAATGCATTTGCCAGGAAAGCATGACTCAATAGATGAAAATTGTGAATATTATAATTATAATAATTTTTGATATCAGTACTTTTAATTGTTGAAGCTTTTTGATTGGAAATAGGCCTTTTATTCACATTTATGTTTCGGATTCACAGTTTTCGTTTCTGATACTAATGTGTTATAATGTAGTAGGTACCAATTTAGTACTTTCCTATAACATTTTTTTTTATTATTTATAAGTTTGGGAGAGTAATATTTATGTAGCTTCTAGAGTTGGATATTCTAAATTCATTAGCTAAGAATCAAACTTCGTTTGTATGAGGCCCACTTGGTGGAGGCTTCTTTTAAGTACCCAAATAAAGAAAATGTAGTTTGGGCTGTCTTCTTACTGCCGAAATAGCCGAAATACGGCTTAAGCCGAGAAAATGCCAAAAGTGATGTCGCTTCCATCTCAGGTCAGACGCATAGGTATCCACTATCCATGGAGTTGAATCTTTTGGATAACAATTATTTAGACTCAGTTATAATATACATTTTGATATGCAAATAATAAGACAAAGCACGCGGTTGCGTTGCTCCCATGGACAGGGCGAACTACCATGGAGCTGGATGGAGCTACCATGAATGTGTTTAGCTTATTACTAGGGTTACCCCGACTGCATCATCCCTCACCTGGTTTGATTGGAGTCAAGGGCTATTTTGTAACAGAACTGAAAAAATGTAAATTGTAACTGTAAAACCGATTCACAGCGACCTTTGCAAACGGCATCTTTATTCTCAACAAACCAACTAATTAACGAGATGCATTCACGGGGCCCGACGCGTTGCGAGTGCAATTAAAGTGCGCTTGATGACGAATCTGCTATGTTCTTCTCTTTCACTCATACTGTAATTGTGGCCACAGATAGAGACAAAAGATGTAGTATGAAATTAAGACTGAAGGATTATTATGATAGTGAACTAGTGAATGATATCCTTGATTTCTATATTTTTTTTTTATTTTAAACGAGTATATTTTATTTTAAACTTGTCGACGAGAAATTTAGAATTATAAGTATTAAAATAATATAGAGAATAGTTGTCAAATGGGTATTAAATTATTAAGAGGGGTCTCACCGTCACTCGCTCCATACAAACGTAGTTCCAATTTCATTTGAATATTAAGCAACCTAGGTCCATGAAATTTTGCAGACATTATTCTAGAAATATGTGACGGTAATAACCCTCCTTTGGGCCGCAGTCGGGTGAAAAGAATACTCAGTTGAGTTTGTTGTAGGCTTCTACTCAGACCGGGGAGCGATTGAGAACTTCGTAGCTTTACAAATTTTGAATAAATGACTTTAACTTTGAATAGATAATTTTTCCCTTTCCATTGATGGAATGGAATTGGTAGAGATTTTTTTGGAACGAAAATGTAGTGGGTTCCTAAATCCTCCTGCGTTTATTTAAACAAGACCTTTCTTTATAAATAAAAGTTTAATAAAAAGCAAAAGCGGAATAATTTTATCTACAAAGTTAATTTAGTTAGGGCTAAGCCTCGGTTGATCCAATAAATTTTTCTGTTGCGGAAACCCAAGGCTTTATTACATGAAAATATTATCATAACACCCACCATGGCGGAAATAAGGGCGGAAATATTAAAATTTGGGGAAAATAAAATTATAAATGAAAATTAATTATACAGTCTTTTGCAATTTTGTTTTGGAAACGTTACTGTTTATATTCAATGTGAAATGCAGATTTTTTCTCCAAAATTATCATGAAAATTAAAATTTAATCTAAAAAATTATGTAGAATGAATAGTATAGTTAGCTATTATGTATCTGCTTATTTATTATTCTGGTATTTAGATTTCGTTGAAATTAACTAACCACACTCACATTTTAAATAATCAATTAAGCAATTTAGGAGATATCTTCGCAATGTTTCATCCCACTCTACATGTGTAATTACTACGCGAGTGAAAGAGTCGACTATAGTATAATTTGTAAACAAGTGCGCTCTAATTGCACTCGTAGAGCGTCGTGAATGCACCTCGTTAATTAGTCGGTTTGTTGACGACTGAAGGGTAATATTATGTTTACAAAGAGCGTTATATGACTCGGAAAAAAGATACAACAATTAAATATAAAAGACATTCAGATGAATCCTTAAAGATTAAACTAAAGAAAAACTATTTTATAAAAGAAAGGACTGAATAGGCTACGCTCATAAGTAAAATCACCTACGACTTACCAGGCTGAATGGTCTACGACCTTTTCCTTTCCTGAGAGGGATAAATTGAACAACTACTATTTAAATTATCCTAGAGTCTACGGTATATTCTACGGCGTAAATACTAGAGAAAATTTAAGCCTGAGCAAGATAATTTAATTTGATGACTAAAGTATAATAAATTATGTTTCCAGAGAGCCTTATATTATGACTCGGAAAAGAGATTCAATAACTAAATTATCGCAGACTCTACGGTAGCCTACGGCGTAGAGATTAGTGAATGTTAAGCTTGAGCCTCATTTTATTCATCCATACTAAAATTATAAATGCGAAAGTGTGTCTGTATGTCTGTCTGTAAGATTTTCACGGCTCATCCGCTTAACCGATTTTGATGAAATTTGGTACACAGATAGCTTGCACCCGGGGAAAGGATATAGGCTACGTCTTCTAGTGAAGGGAAATCAACGAGTTCCCACGGCATTTTTAAAAACCTTAATAATCCACATGGACTATGTTGCACATCTTCGACTTGGGACGAACAAAACCTACTTTTTATCCCGGGAATTCAAAAACTTCCCACGTGATTTAGTTGACTGCTAGTAGTCCCACGCTGACTAAGTTGCAGGAATATTCTAGTTTTATAAGTACCTAATAATCAAAACTTTTGGTCGAGTTTAAATTGGAGCACTAAAATTAATCAACAGAAAATACCTTCTTAGGAAGTGAATATGAATATACGAGCTATGTGCCTCATAAAGATTAAATAGTTATGCTTGAATATATTGAAACAAAGGAATATCAATTTAATACAATAGCTAAGTGTGGGTAGTAACGATAGTAATAAAAAAGCGTTTAAATAAAAAGAACTCGAAACAAACTCGGTTAACGATTCAGTATTTTAAAATACGTCTACCAAACAAAACCAATAGAAAAGAGTTTTGAAACTGGCGAGAGAGAGTAAAGAAAAACAATTTTGCACTATTCGAACGTGTTTTAGCGCGGATTCTAAGGATTGGATTTAGATTGCTGGGTCTGTAACTGTACCTAAAGTTTCTTGAGTAAGTTTGCTCCAACTTTCAAACCAAATCACATTCCGTACTCGCTTGCTAGCTCATTATCGAGACTACGTTTTAATTCATCATGATTAACCCATCGTCGGTCCACTACTGAGCACGGTTTTGCAGACTACAGATTGGCAGACTTCACACACCTTTGCGAAGGAAAACTCCCAGGCATGCAGGTTTCCTCACGATATTTTCCTTCACTGCAAAGCAAGTTGTATTTAATTGCTTAAACGCACATAACTCCGAGAAATTAGAGGTGCCCGAGATCGAACCCCGACCTCCCGAAAAGGAGACTGAGAATCAGAGTAACTAACATAATTAGCTCTGCGATTTGACCTCGAGCAGAGAACTGCGAAACGAGTGTCTATCGACAACCTGACGTCGCTAATCACCAGCAAGTCGGATCAGGGACTCTTCCTTCAGTTTTGCGATAAAATAGCACAGGCAGCAATAAAAAGGAACAAAGCATAGGTTGCCCATAAAGATTGGATGTATAATGCCTATTATAATAATAAGCTACTTTACGCCAGTAAAATGGTCAACCTATGCATTGACCATTTTAGCCTTCAATTAAATTCAGTCAGAACCCTCACCAGCCCCATAAAGTCTCCGACCGCCACATCGGAGGTCCCTTCCGATTTATAATAATAATAAAAAAAAAAACATAATTAGCTCAGTGAGTTGCGAAACTGAAGTGGCAATAGATAGTTTGAAAAACCCAAAAGACATTGGGGTCCCAAGGTGCTGGGATAGCGACCTCGCACCGGAAAGCGCAGCAATGGAAGACCTCTACTAGGTGGACCTCTAATAGACGACATCTTAGTCGGAAAGAGGCGCTGGATTGGCGTGTGGAGGTCCTTATAAGAGATCTATGTTCAGTAGTGGAGGTCTTTCGGTCGGTGATGATGATATTGATCCACTGCTGATTGGCTTTTGTAACTTTGTACTCTTCTACGAAATAGCTCAGTAATTATAGTCTTATGTGCGTCATGCAAACATTAGACTGTAACTGAACTAACGGGGTCCTAAGAAACTCTACCCTAATTTTCCTTCGGATCTTTCTAAAGATTACATTTTAAAACAATTTCTTTAAAGTGGCACGTGTATCGTATAGCGGTAGGACCCCTTGTGATGTTGTGTCCATAATAAACCAAGAACTTTTAGAGCGTCGGAAATAATGAGTTCATCAGACTTAAACGACTTTACGGAGTTCAAGTATTGAAAATGTGTGATTGCGTATAATGTCTCTTAAGCGTTCGGTCCGGCAAGACTATTGCCAGTGCGTACTTAGTTTGAGTATTGAAAGTATGTTGTTTGTGTATGAATATTTATTTAGCATTTGGTATGGTGAGACAAGTGCTAGTTCGAGAATTAAAATGTGTGTTCCGCATAGGAACGCATTAAAATATGAAAGGATCATGAGACTGCTCTTACAAGACAACACTTCATATAGAGCCCTACTTATTAGACGTGTGTGTGTGTGAGTGTGCTTCTTCCTTAGGAAAGGAAGAAGTTGTGTGTGGCATCATTCACTCTAGTTGGCGTAAAAGGGGTTTAGAGTGAATGATGGTACGTAGCTCCACCACGCCACGTACGGTGAGCTTCTGCCTTCCCTTGGTATCCCATCGTCATACTGGGACCCTCGATAAATCAAGAGATCAATATGGCACATAAAATACCAACGAACAGTAGCTCCCCCCCCCACACACGTCATCATCCAAATAAACAGCGCAGCGTATGCAAGCATACTTTAGGAAGTGGTGCGTGCCACTTATGATCCCACGTTGCAGCCGAAGCTGAAATAGCATTTTTATAGTGGTGCCCTCCCACTACAGACCTGTAATAGGTTTCAAGGACGGGTCAGACTCACTGCGGGAATATCCACAGGCCTTAACCCAACCTTCAGTATATATGCATTAGCGTAATTTTGTATGGGTATGTTATTAATATTGGGTAACCACCACAAGGCGGTTAAGTATTCCAACAAATGTCAGAATACAAACAGAACAGCAACATTACCTGCCCTCTGTGGTCAGTCTGTTATTAAAGCACATTAGAATCATCTCAGCAAAGGATTCACAAAGCGCCTAAGACACTAGGGCTCTCCTTAGTTAGGATTGACAAAGCATCAAAGGCACCAGGGTTCTCCCTCGCATAAGTTTCTTCCAACGCGCTCTGTCATATGTCAGATAGTTAGTTAATATCACCGAAAGCCATCTCAAGCAAAGATCACCGAACATCCGGAGGACACGTGGTTCTCCCCGCCTGAGCAGCCACGTCGTCAACAGTTCAAACATAAATCGCTTTTAGATCTTAGGAGGTATCGCCCCTATATAACAAATATATCTGTGTAATTAAAGTGGTCCCTTCTATTAGAATATTTGCTTAGAGTGTTTCTCTCCAAGCACCAACTTGGTCCGTGTTCAGTATTCTTTAATATAAACTTTATGTATCGCCCCAGTACAGAAGTTAAACAAATTGATTATCTCCGTGCGTTACGACGTCCACACAGACACCGCCGCCGATGCAAACGCACGCGGTCCCGCCGTGGGGTTACGTCGTTCACGTTTTGATTTCGACTCTCGAGCACTAACGCCCGCGCACACATCGTTCGCGACGCAATTCGACCGCGGTCGGTCGCGCCGCTGCATCACCGACATGCCAAACGGTGTTTGCCTCTTTTCGAAAATGCGGACGACTCACATTAAGATTAAAACGTCTAAAAGAATTAATTTTAGGTTCGTATGTGTAAGTACATCTCTACAAGTATTCCCTGACCTGATTTTGATAAAATTGAAGCAAAAATTTTAATATTATTTTTATATAATTTTATAACACTTTGGTGTAAAATCTAGGGTCGTTACATTCAACCCCCTAAATTCTATGAAGTATGCGAAAAGAATACCTTCTATGAAGCATGCTGAATAGAATTTACACTAGGAAATACAAGTCCTGTTTATATTGCACTTTCAATGGCCAACCCTTTGATCTTATGATTCTATGGTAGCCGAATCTATCTAAAATTTTTATTCTTACACCCAGATCCAAAAGCGATCTATGCTTGACACTTCATTTGACTATTTATTGAATTTACATAATATATCATTTGTTCTACACACTTCCCTTTCATAACTTACTACTTTATCCTCACTTCTTTGTCATATCATTCATCGTCAATCAACATACATAATATTTATTAACACATTCATTTGACAATATCCTGATAATATTCTCATAACATTCTCTCGTTTCTAAACAATATTACATATTTAATCACAATACGTCCATATTCCCCACTATCCCCTTTTTAATTACCTAAGCGTCAATTCAATAATTCTAGATTCCCCTAGTTAAGGTGTCTAGTGCTCCATCTATCAAGGTTTCCGTTTTTAAGCTATCTATTTATTTATTATATCTTAAATTTTCACAAACTCTGATTTTATGACTTTATGATCTAAAACTTATTAAGATTTCACGTTATAGCATGTGTTATGCTATAACATGATTACCCTATAATTCCTCTTAAAATCCACGTCTCCATCACCTATTATCCATCATCGATCAATATATTTAATTCTTTCGCTTCAACAACCTTTCTGTCTTTCGCTCTGTCCACCTTTTATCTATCGTCTTTCGCTTCATCAAACTTTCTTTATTTTGCTCTGTTCACCTTTCATCTATTATTTGTCTTTCGCTCCTTATTCTCTGTCATTTACTCCGTCAATCATTAAACATACCATCTCTTATAACCTTTTGCGCATATAAGCTTTAAAACAGGGTACTTGTACACTAGCTAACTCTCACAATCACGACACACAACCAGCTACCACAACCCCCTGTCAATTAGACAGTTACTACATTCTTACTTCCTTCTCTTCAATCATCTTTCCCCCACAACCCCCTGATAACAAGTCGTTTAAGTCTTTATGAACTCAAAATTTCCTTACTCTTTCCATTTCACGAGCAACAAATTGTAGGCTTTCGCCTACTTTACCCTACTCTATTTAGCCGTTATGACCAATCCTGGTCACGGCACCAAATTGTAACTGAACTAACGGGGTCCTAAGAAACTCTACCCTAATTTTCCTTCGGATCTTTCTAAAGATTACATTTTAAAACAATTTCTTTAAAGTGGCACGTGTATCGTATAGCGGTAGGACCCCTTGTGATGTTGTGTCCATAATAAACCAAGAACTTTTAGAGCGTCGGAAATAATGAGTTCATCAGACTTAAACGACTTTACGGAGTTCAAGTATTGAAAATGTGTGATTGCGTATAATGTCTCTTAAGCGTTCGGTCCGGCAAGACTATTGCCAGTGCGTACTTAGTTTGAGTATTGAAAGTATGTTGTTTGTGTATGAATATTTATTTAGCATTTGGTATGGTGAGACAAGTGCTAGTTCGAGAATTAAAATGTGTGTTCCGCATAGGAACGCATTAAAATATGAAAGGATCATGAGACTGCTCTTACAAGACAACACTTCATATAGAGCCCTACTTATTAGACGTGTGTGTGTGTGAGTGTGCTTCTTCCTTAGGAAAGGAAGAAGTTGTGTGTGGCATCATTCACTCTAGTTGGCGTAAAAGGGGTTTAGAGTGAATGATGGTACGTAGCTCCACCACGCCACGTACGGTGAGCTTCTGCCTTCCCTTGGTATCCCATCGTCATACTGGGACCCTCGATAAATCAAGAGATCAATATGGCACATAAAATACCAACGAACAGTAGCTCCCCCCCCCACACACGTCATCATCCAAATAAACAGCGCAGCGTATGCAAGCATACTTTAGGAAGTGGTGCGTGCCACTTATGATCCCACGTTGCAGCCGAAGCTGAAATAGCATTTTTATAGTGGTGCCCTCCCACTACAGACCTGTAATAGGTTTCAAGGACGGGTCAGACTCACTGCGGGAATATCCACAGGCCTTAACCCAACCTTCAGTATATATGCATTAGCGTAATTTTGTATGGGTATGTTATTAATATTGGGTAACCACCACAAGGCGGTTAAGTATTCCAACAAATGTCAGAATACAAACAGAACAGCAACATTACCTGCCCTCTGTGGTCAGTCTGTTATTAAAGCACATTAGAATCATCTCAGCAAAGGATTCACAAAGCGCCTAAGACACTAGGGCTCTCCTTAGTTAGGATTGACAAAGCATCAAAGGCACCAGGGTTCTCCCTCGCATAAGTTTCTTCCAACGCGCTCTGTCATATGTCAGATAGTTAGTTAATATCACCGAAAGCCATCTCAAGCAAAGATCACCGAACATCCGGAGGACACGTGGTTCTCCCCGCCTGAGCAGCCACGTCGTCAACAGTTCAAACATAAATCGCTTTTAGATCTTAGGAGGTATCGCCCCTATATAACAAATATATCTGTGTAATTAAAGTGGTCCCTTCTATTAGAATATTTGCTTAGAGTGTTTCTCTCCAAGCACCAACTTGGTCCGTGTTCAGTATTCTTTAATATAAACTTTATGTATCGCCCCAGTACAGAAGTTAAACAAATTGATTATCTCCGTGCGTTACGACGTCCACACAGACACCGCCGCCGATGCAAACGCACGCGGTCCCGCCGTGGGGTTACGTCGTTCACGTTTTGATTTCGACTCTCGAGCACTAACGCCCGCGCACACATCGTTCGCGACGCAATTCGACCGCGGTCGGTCGCGCCGCTGCATCACCGACATGCCAAACGGTGTTTGCCTCTTTTCGAAAATGCGGACGACTCACATTAAGATTAAAACGTCTAAAAGAATTAATTTTAGGTTCGTATGTGTAAGTACATCTCTACAAGTATTCCCTGACCTGATTTTGATAAAATTGAAGCAAAAATTTTAATATTATTTTTATATAATTTTATAACACTTTGGTGTAAAATCTAGGGTCGTTACAAGACCAATATTTTACAGATAAGGATTTTTTTTCTAATCCGACGAAAGGTGATTGGTACATTACATGAAAACGTGATTTGGACGAAAAATTGGAACACGCCTTCGCTCTCATTAAAAATTGTGATCGTAAACAAAACAGACACGAGCTGAAATGAAACGAAATAAGACTAGCCTGAGAGCCTGTGGGAAATATTGATGAGGTGCTTTATAAAAGCTGTGAGTTTGTAAGAGGTAGGTCATTTGCGTTGCCCGTAAAAATACCTGTAACGCAAACTGCGGCAGGGTTGAGTTTGTGAGTTTTATTAGATTTTTGATATAAAATAATCAGTTTGATTAAGTATATACTTAAATGAATAATAATAAAAAGTAAATAAAAACTTTTGTTGGGACCTCTTACGTGTCAGTTGTGTTTTGATTTGTTTTTAAGATAAATAGCCAATAATAATAAAGGTACCTGTTAAAAAATGAAACATCATACCTCCTGTTTCATATCATGAATGAAGTTAACATGAAATATGTGGCAGAATATGAAAAACCACAGAAAGGTGGCATAATATGACAATGGCATGACATAATGAATGAAGTTAACATGAAATATGTGGCAGAATATGAAAAACCACAGAAAGGTGGCATGACATAACATACCAAAATCAAACAACCCAGAAGAACTACCTTAGCAACGTTCAACTTTTATCAATCACCTTATCAATTTTTTTCGCGGGCTCTTGGGCGCAAAATAAGAAAGCATTCGTAGCGAGCGTGTTGAAATGAAACGTTGATCAACTCATTTGTGTGAGCAGTCACGTGCTGCAGGTACAAGATGTCAGTTCGAAAATAAGCTCTAAACCTGAAGTATCAGAAACTTCAAATTCAAAACGTGAAGCCCACGTTATATAGCGAAACGAAATTGTTTCTGAAAAGAACGAGATAGGATACGACTTACATCGTCCAGTGTTGAGGTGGATAGTCTTCTTTGTTGCTGAAGTATGTTGAGTGACTTGATTTGTGACAACTCATGTTTTTGTGGACCCAGCGTAATATTCAATCAACGCGTAATATAATATCAATATAACACAAGTGTAAATTAAAAATTTATTACACCCCCGACGATCCAAAGTATCTGAGTTTTCCAAAACATCATTTTCAAATAAATAATTATGTATTTAGGCAATGTCCATCTTGACAGCTTGACATTTGTCTATTGACATAATATTATGAACCTAACGGTTATCTAACCTTCTTTTCTACAAGAAAACTAGAAAAGAGCTGATAACTCTTAAACGGCTGAACCAATTTTTTTAGATTATAGCTAAGAACACTCTCGATCAAGCCACCTTTCAAACAAAAAAAACTAAATTAAAATCGGTTCATTCGTTTAGGCGCTACGATGCCACAGACAGATACACAGATACACAGATACACAGATACACAGATACACAGATACACAGATACACAGATACACACGTCAAACTTATAACACCCCTCTTTTTGGGTCGGGGGTTAAAAAATAAATGATTTTGATCTCATAATCTTTATGGTGCGTTTACACATTCGCACGAGAGCCGGGAGGCTAGGTACGAGACGAGTATCTGCTGTTACCACATTCGTCTCCAGTTTCGTCTCGCAATCGCGCAGTACAACAGCTTGTTGTTGACTTAACGGCAAGTGACCAGCTGGGCTGCGATGGCAAATGCAAAATATGTAAATGCATTGTTATTAAATTAGGATTTTCATAGTTTAGGCATTGGTAGTGGTCAAGCGTGGTTATTCTAAGCCTCAAGCTTAATCAATATAAAATAATTGCATTCTTGCGGCTTATTCGCGACAAGGCGCTCGAAAAGCCACAAGAGAGAAGTGTTAAGTACACTGATTGTGCTAGGCACGTGTGACCTAGTTGTAACAGCCCATAATCAAAACAATTGCCCTGGTAAAGCAACGGTAACCTCGGTTAGTAACTGGAAAGGTTGACTTTGGGTGTCCGCATTTGGCCTTTTCGTTTCCTCCGCCTCAGCCTTAGCAAGTTAAGCCATCTTGGTTACTAACATCTTATAACAACCCTTAAACGTAACAGTCTAAATCTCCTTTTCTTAGTCGAGTCATATGTGGAAGGATCTGAGAGCCCACTGCATTATAACCCCAAGAAAACTCTTGCCGTTTTATGAATAATGGAAAAGGGGACCATGGTCAGTAATGAGGAATATGAATCTAGGAAAGCTGGGATTGCTGATGGTATAAGTGGTGATGAAGTCTTAAGATCGAAACCATTTACTCAAAATCTTTAGAGCTCTTAGGATTCGGAGGATTTAGGAGCTTTTAGGATTCGATCCTAGCCTGAATCCTATATAGCCCGTTTTGCATAACATTAACCCGGTGCCATTTTGAAAATATGTAATGGATAAGAATGCTTGGCAATATAGTCGAATATTCGCATCAGCTACCTAGACTTCCCAAAGCAACAAATCGAGTGAAAGGTTTTCTTTTGAATGGAGCGGATTCGATGTGGATTGAATTTAGATTTAAAAGCACCTCCGTATTCGTATTCTTCCGCGGAAGTATATACAATGTACCCATTGTAATATAATATAGCCTGAACACACATATTGTGTGATGAAAACGTGTTCAACGCGGCTTCTAGAAGTATTGATAAAAGAAACTGCACGAGGGAGTTCATATACTGCGAAGCGAGCATTACAGCCACACTCCTGGTAGGTATTTTACACGGTTCCTTGTATTAAGAGCTCTCCAGGCAAAAACCTTGACGACCTCTTAGGTATAGTGGTAAGCCCTGTGGTCTTATTATTGGGAGGTCCAGGGTTCGATTCCCGGAAGGGGTCTAGAATTTTATAATTTCTAAATTTCTGGTCTGATCTGGGGGAGGCTTTGGCCGTGTCTAGTTACCGCTCTACCGGTAAAGCCTTGCCGCCAAGCGATTCAGCGCTCCAGTGCGATATCATGCAGAAACCAAAGGGGTATGGGTTTCATAAAAACTGCCACATCTCTTCCAGCTTCGCTTCTATCTTAGACTGCATCCTTACTTACCACCAGGTGAGATTGCAGTCAAGGTCTAATTTATGTCTGAATAAAAAAAAAACATCTAGGCCAAGAATCTGCTGCTGTTCCTAGTGGCAAACAGTATTGGACGGGAACTGTAAAATGGGGGCGATCACAATATAGTCAACGTTCAAAGTGATACAGGATCTGGATAAGCCCTGCACAGCCACCAACGTTAAGAAGAAGAAGGAGAAGAAGCATACAAACCGACGCCGTCGGCCTGGCGGAGTCAACACGGTGAGTTAGTGCAACAGGGCAACCTGGCAGGTTAGTGCCGTTGGGACCAACCCGGCTGGGTTAGTGCCGGCGGGTTAATTCGGTGATTTCGAATTGCTGCAAGCTGAAAATCTGTCGTTTCAGACAATCAAAGAGTTCCCAAGGGATTTTTTAAATCCTGAATCCACCAGGACGAAGTCACCAGCATCAGTTAGTATAATAGATAAGTATATATTCTTAGGTATAACGTAATATTATAACAATTTAATCAACTTATGGTTCAAAAGTGTACCTACCTAAGTGAAGTTGAGAAAGTATAAGAAATGAGTTTAGTAAATTGAAATTGTTTGAGCGTTTTCTTAAAATTGGATCCTAGATTGCTCGGTGTCATTCTGTATCCAAGTTTCTTAAGCCGGCGTGCGGTAACTTACAAATCGAATTCGGTTTCCAGTTTCTGTTAAAGTTATTTAAGTTTCGTGTCTTGCTACAGCCTACATCAAACTTTAAATACCTACTTGTTTCATTAAAATATGTTTTTTGTTAGAATTTGTTTGGGGTGGATGCAGGTTTGTAGGCACTAGGCATTCCACCCGTTTGACTATTGATAAGCTTATTTTCGACCTCATTCGCACGAGAGCTTTTTTAACGTCCGTTATAAAAGCGTTCAAATAGAACAAATGCATTTCCAAGTATCTGTTCACACGTCAACGCTTTTTTAACGCGCACTTTGTATTGTCAGCGCAATGCCGGGTTTTAACGCAACGCTTTTTTAACGCTTGTGCGAAATTTTGCTTACGGAAAGGTATAATTGTCACGATCCCTGCTATATTATAACTATGCTTTTAAATTTTAAAAAATCTTGATGATACAGCATCTGATACCGGTAGATTGACTACTACCTGGCGATGTCAGAAATATAAAATCAAAATCTTTCGGAGAATTTGTTGATATTTCGCTGAGATGGTGAAGATGCGAGAAAGCTGTGAAGAATAAAATGCGTATCTCGTAATGTTTATAAAAATATGGCCGACGTAAACAAAGGTAAATAAGTTCCAAGAAAATAAGGAAACAATTTGAAGAAAACGTGTTGAAACGGAACGTTGATCAACCCATTTGTGTAAGCAGGCACGTTCCGAGCGAGGAAAGGTAAGCAAAAGTAAGCGAAAGAGAGATACCTACATACGTCGAGCTGACTAGACTAAAGTTACCTATCTTTGAAAAATCGGACAAGTGCGAATTGAACTCGCGTGGAGAGGGATCTGTACGATAAATAAGTAACTTTTTATTCACAAAATTGCGAGATTTATCATGCTACTCGCCGATGCCCGTGACTTCGTCGGCATGGGTTTAGATATAATATGTTTGAGATCTTTTGAAAAACCTAATAGTAACATTGTTATTTGTAGCAATAAGCCCTTTCATTTGATATGTCACATGGTTTAGTTTGCAAAACGACGCCCATATTCAAAATTTATTTATATTTTCGTTACACGTCCGTATTTGCGTCATAGAAATTCATATGTGTAACTTATCTTTCAACTTTATGGTTCAGTAGATTCGGAACGAATTGGCTGTGACGACGGACAGATAGACAGACTCACGAGTGAAAAACGAAACCCTTGCAAGGTTTCGTTTTTTCATACTGATGTAAGGAACCCTAAAAATGTTTTTTTTTTTTTTTTTGAGACGGTAGATTAATTATTTTAGCATGCCCGCTTGGATAGCATAACCTCACTCACCCCGGCTAACTTCACTCACGACTTCGTAGTTCTAACTTCATTTATAACTAGCTGATGCCCGCGACTTCGTCCGCATGGATTTAGGTTTTTCAAAATCTCCGAGATAAAAAGTAGCCTATGTGTTAATCCAGGGTAAAATCTACCTCCATTCCGAATTTCAGCCTAATCCGTTCAGTAAATTTTGCGTTAAAGAGGAACAAACATACACACATACATACACACAAATCGCCTTTATAATATTAAGTGTGAAGTGTGATTTTCATTTAGTTAAGTCAGCAAAAGTTGTCACGATAGTCTTATAAGCATTTTAATGGGAAAATAAGTACTAGGTAAGGTGCGATTCCATCGACGCGGATTTGCGGAGAGGAGAGAAGCGGGCCTGTGGGAATAGGTGAAGTGTTCCTATTCTTCAAACAACTTTATTTAATTACTAGTAAAATGCGATCTGTAAAACCTGAAACGAATTCAACACGTGATGGAAATGCAAGCAAGATCTCATCCTAAATGCGCGCGTACGTGTGCCAAATTTGCTCTACAATATGTGAAACACTGCTAAGTCCGATTGCAGTAGAGCAGCTGAATATGTGTGTGCACGTGTGTTCAATAGTGTATATATATTTCCTTTATACAGTTCATACAGTTCCTTGTATTACAACTTCTAGGTGCTGCTTTCCATCGCACGTTGATATTGTCGCAGGTTGTGTTCGCCCAAGACTTTACCCAACTTAGGACAATTCTCATGTCTATTGGCTTTGAAACGTGAGAGTAGCACATCGTTCTCTAAGACCTCACCTTACTTCCAACACACTTGAGAGTACTTAGGTATTAAGATTTCAACTAACTTGACTAAGTTTGTGTGTCCTAGAATGTTATGCCTCTCAGTGGCAGTTATCTAGTTTGCAAACTTGTGGTCTCAGCTTTGTAACTTAATAGAAACTTCTAACCAAGGCATTTTTACTTGCGAAGAACGAGAACATTATACAGTTTAATATGAATGCTGTATTATAAAGTTATCTAAGTATTTTTCTCGTTTCTTTGAAAATATCTCCGGGTACCTATAATATTGCTTCTATTAATAGGTGTTAGATTTAAATTTGTATGGTTGACTCTAGCTAAATAAACGTTTATTTTTAACCGACGACCCAAAAAGAGCGGTGTTATAAGTTTGACGTGTGTATCCTTTTGTGGTATCGTAGCTCCTAAACTAATGAACCGATTTTAATTTAGTTTTTTTTTGTTTTAAAGGTGGCTTGATCAAGAGTATTCTTAACTATAATCCAAGAAAATTGGTTCAGCCATTTTAAAGTTGTCAACTCTTTTCTAGTTACTGTAACCTTCACTTGTCGGGGTGTTATAA
The DNA here is from genome assembly GCF_905333055.1 of Maniola jurtina. Taxonomy (NCBI): domain Eukaryota; kingdom Metazoa; phylum Arthropoda; class Insecta; order Lepidoptera; family Nymphalidae; genus Maniola; species Maniola jurtina. The sequence continues at coordinate 6,132,559 of NC_060033.1, forward strand.
ATTTTTAATTTACACTTGTAGTAAATATATTACACGCGCGTGTGACCTACTGTGTACTGTTGCCATTGCGCGTCACTGCCACCGTGCTTATGTTTACCTAAGCTTTTATGGAGAACTAACGATGCCCGCAGCTTTGTCCGTGGGATTTCTCAAGATAAACGTAGCCTATGTCACTTACAAAGGTCTTTAACTATTTCATTTTAATTATTTCAGTTTAATCAGTTTCTCCGTTGCAGCTTGATTGAAAGACAAACCACCAACCAAACACACTCTTTCGCATTTTTTCAATTATGTTTTTTCAAAGTAAAATTTAATTTCAGTTGACGCTCGAATTTTTGATGTGATTGCCTGAAATACGGGCAACTGTGCATTTGAGACAAATAGTGTGAATGTCAACTAATCAGAGGTGATTGCGATCATCACAAAACGTTTTAAACTTTAGACTCGTACACTTTCAATATTAGTGAGGCACATAAACAACCCTCTAATACTTAATCACGAATACTTCAGTGTCCCATAGAAATTGATTCAACCCTTCAAAGCGCCTGCTATCCAACGGGACTCACTTCAAACAAATAATACAGCCATTAGCGGAAAGCGAAACCACGGAGCGCTTTAAACAATAGCTGTTTGTTGGGCCAAGTCTGTCCCTTTACACAATATGACTCTTGGTTCATTCTTTACACAGACCACGCATCGTATAGAAACTTGATTTTAATTTTAAAAATTACTAAATGGTGCCCGCGACTTTGTCTGCGTGGATTTAGGTTTCTGAAAATCCCTCTATTTCTGTATCAAACTTCAAAATAACTCAAAATATAAAAAAAAAACACGACACAAAAACCTCTATAAGAAAACTAGAAAAGAGCTGATAAGTTTTAAACGGCTGAACCGATTTTCTTCGATTATAGCTAAGAACAATCAAGCCACCTTTCAAACAAAAAAAAAACTAAATTAAAATCAGTTCATTCGTTTAGGAGCTACGATGCCACAGACAGATACACAGACACATACGTTAAACTTATAACACCCCTCTTTTTCGGTCGGGGGTTTAAAATAAAGATAAATAGCGACTTGATGGACTATGATATCATGATTTGACAGCAAATCATACAAGAACCTTTCCTAATTTTTGAATTTATTTCATTATCTTCTCGTTTTCTTTTATTCTATTCTATGAAATGAAAATTTATTTATCTAATTTAAGTACATGTGTTTTGTGGAGTTCTGGCCCCTAAACTAGGACAGCCAGTATTATAAGAGCCAGTGCCTTCCCATACAATTGTTTATAATTATAAATATTTACATACTATACAAATATTAAAATTATAGTAGGTACTTAGTAGGTAAGGGCTCTGTGGATTTATTTCCCTGTTTTTGTTGCTATTCATTCAACTCCCATAGCGAACATAATTGCAGCCCATGAACTACATAAGGGTGAAACATGAAAATATTTAGGTAAGTTACGATCGCTAACACATTCATATGACACCAATTTTCTAAGCCGCACAGTTTGAAGGTTCCTTTCAGGGTTTCGTTCCTAATTACACGTTTTTAACCCCCGACCCAAAAAGAGGGGTGTTATAAGTTTGACGTGTGTAACTGTGTATCTATGTATCTGTATATCTGCGTATCTGTGTATCTGGCTGTGGCATCGTAGCTCCTAAACGAATGAACCGATTGTAAGCTTGGCCCATCTTAATTATCTATAAACGTATAGAAGTTACTGATTAGATAGTTGGCGCCACTCAAATCATAACAAATCATAACATCATATTAGAAGGCGTCATTGATTGGCTGAAGTTGTTCAACATCTGATCGATAAACGTACTGTATATAAAATTCTTATAGTTTTTAGTTGATGAATTGTAGCATAATAAAGGATAATATTTGTAATCAATATATAAGATGAAAACATCTTTATTACTTAGATGATTTGTTAAACGAGCTTGATGATTTGTATATTAGTCACTAAGTTTATTCATTGTACAATTTGGATTGGCCGATAACGATAAGATAAAAAGGGGAGTGGCTAATAAACGTGGAGAGGTTACCTGTAAGAGTGGTTTTAAAACGACGACATTCGGAAATATACTAACGTAAGAGGAACAACATTTATTTGACACAAATGTAAAAGTTAATAAATTTAAATATGAAATAAAAGTATAATAATTTATCATAAAGATTGTGTTTGTGATTTCGTCAGACCTTACCCAAAAGGTCAGAAGAGGGACATCAAGAAAATATAATATTTTCTTGTCACGCTCACGACTCAGAGAAACAAGTGGAAATATACAGAGGAACGAGAAAGAAGTGGAGGTCTAGTAGACCACAGACATTTTGGAGCACAAGGCCAATATTTGGGCCTCAATATATCAAAGTACCTAGTCATGGCATCAAAGGATTTCTGGATAAACGGGTAGGATCTTTCCATGATTTTATTTTTATTGATAGCTATTAATGGTAATTTTTTATTTTTTATTTTTATTTGTGTGGGTTTTCGTTTTGTTTGTTCTACATTTAGTTATCATTTTGTTAAAAAGCTTTGCTCCGAGTTGGAATGGAAATTATATAACGTTATGATACCTAGAATTACCCACATGTTTATAATTCATCTTGTATATTGGTTATACAAATGCGATCGACCTTCAAATTGTGGTTTAAATAACATTGAGGTATTTAGAAGGCTTATTTTACAATGAAAAATGAAAAATGTTTATTTACAAAATACAGTCTTGTACAATTTTCCTGTTTCTGGTGGTACCCGCACTAGGTTATCCTGTATCGTGGGTACAATGGAATAGATAGTGAACATATTGTTAAACAATATAAAAAGTGTGGTTTACTTAATGATGGGCGTTATTGTTACTTTTAAATAGTTTTCAGGATGTATCTACTATGTCCTGCCGGGGTTTTATTTCTCATTAAATGATTTCACAGGTGAATATCTCACGGAACGTGGTATTTCAATCTTCACACTTGTAATCGTGTGCCGAATTAGTTTGGTTAAGAGTTACGATAGGGATTTATTTTCACATACCTAGTGGTTTTGTTTTACGGAAGGTGAATTTCTGGATTTAGGTTCAATCGTTTGCTGCATTCATTGTATAGATAGATGTTTTCCTTTTTCTAGCACACAGTGACGCGATATTATCACACAGCACTCATTGGGCATCTTGAATGTTGTTTTGTGAAATTATTATTTTTTGTAAACCGCTTTGGGATAAGGTAGAAAAAGTTACATGAAATAGCTTTTCGTTTTACGCCTGCCAGTGAAATAATCCGCCTCTACTTGTAATGGTTACTGAGTGATTGGGGATATAAAATGTTAATTGATAAAAATGAAGGTGATCCGTTGTAATAAAGTAATAGTGACCAGGGTTAATAAATTGAGCATTTTGAGAAATATAAATCCTAAAATGGGTGTAAAAGTAGGTTTATCTTATCTGGTTATTCTTTAACTAAATTTAAAATTATGGTAGGTAGGTAGTCAGATAGTTTTAAATACGGGGTGCATAAATAAGTGTTTTTTTTTACAAAAGTGAGGAGAAATGTTTTCATTTATCTATTTTTACCACTTGAAACGCGTAATGTTTGAGTTTCAAACATAACTTTGCTGATAACAGCTCACCATGAACAACCCATGGCCGGCCCACTACTGAGCAACAAGTGTCTCCTCACAGAATGAGAAGGGTTTAGGCCGTAGTCTACCACGCTAGATAACAGCTAATTTACTTTTAATACTGGCACAATAATTTGAGTACTACGAGTAGTAGGTAGGTATAGTATATGGGCAGCGGGGTTTTTTTTTACCTGTATTCACGCAATTAACTGTGTACTGTCGCATTTAAATGCAATATGATTTTGTTTTTATTGGAATAACATCGCTTGGCGGGTTAAATTCCTGGCAAATGTTCTATTAAAATTAGAGTAAGTTTTTTTTTAATGGTAATATACCTACAGTACTGCCCTTAGGGCAGGGCGCGATAATAAGTACCTACTACCAAAATACTATTTTCTTTGTTGTACGCAAGAAATTTTAGGCAAATATCTTTGCACTACGCTCGCGTTTGTGGCATGACATTATCCCAGAAATATATTTTAAAAAAAATTCACGCTCGCTTGACTCGCTTCGCGATAGTTCAGTTTCGATATGCATTTAGTTAACAAAACTCTCAGGAAACCACGTTTGTTGTGCTCTCGAAATTGATCAGTCTATTTGATAAAATCGAAATGCGGTGCCTTATAAATTTCGCTTAGGAGCGCCGGTAGTATCTCATGATAATAATATGAATATTGATCATAATTTTTTTTTTAGGATGATTAAGCATTGAAGGGTTTTCGGCTGGTCTGGCATTTCGCCTGATTTTATGTTTTTGCTTATTTAGCGCGTTCAGGAAAGCTTTGACAACGTTTTATAACATGAGTATATATTTTTTTTTGTTTTAGTTACCCAAACAGAAAAAAAAAAGCATTAAAGATGTGGGACCGAGGGATAAATCTAGTTTGATTTTTGGTTGGATTATGAAGTTGTAGTTAGGGTATTTAAAATAGAAAGATTTCAATTGTAGGAAATGATGTAAAACATGTTGAGGATAAGTTGTGTAATAAAGTCGATAATTCACTTGTTGGATGTCACGCGATCTATTGCGAGGAGGAATCTTTTTCTTGTCTCTGTTTTTATAAATACGGTGTTCTGACGGGTTTTTATTTACGTCTCGGATTATTGAATACTTTCGGTGTTTGATTGGACGGTTAGAGGTTGCAAAAGCAATCGCCCTCTAATTAAATCATTTATTTAGGCATTAGTTCAATTTGGATTAAATCTCGCGAAAAGCCACGGTGGCTGTCTCTCGCGCGTCTTGGAAAGACATTCCTAATGCCTGTTTTTCTGAGGGAGGGATGCATTATCAAGTGAGATGAGCTGCAATGTTTGCGGCTGATTATTTTGGAAAATTTGCAATCGTGGCAAGTGGAGTAAAGTTTGACTAAACGATTTAATGAACTAAGTATATAATGGATTTGGTGAATGGTTATGTTATATAACATTTTGATAAATGGATGAATTTGAAGAGTGTATGTATGTGGTTGATGCACATTTGTTTCATATTTTTACTTAAGTTATAAAGTATTACATTTGGTGAGTAGTTATTTATATTTGGTAGGGTAGGTTTGATAAACAGGTAGTTATCTTGATTAATAAGTGAGTTATCATTTTATAAATGCGTACTTTAATGTTTGATGGACTGGTATACTTGATAAATGTGCATATTTTCATACTTCAAAGACAAGTTGTACCTATTAGTTTCTTCAAGCTTTTAGTTGCTGATAATTATATTAACATTCTTTAGAGCGCATGTCCTATGGACGAAATCGTTTATACATACTTTCACTGTTTGAAATGTTACAATCATAAAGATATAGTTATGACTAGAGGAGGTCATAGCTTGTTGCCGCTCTTGTACATCCATGTGTCGACTAGGTATTGTTATCTCAGTATATTTCAGGGAACCTCCGTTCGGGTGAAAGCGATAGCTGTTGGATAAATGCTTGTTGGGTTATCAGAAGACCGTGTAGTCTTCGATGAGGTTACTTGTAAATATTATAGCGAAATAGTAAGTTTAAAAATAGAATGAGGCTAAACTAAAAAAATGAGACAAAGATAAAAATAATAACTTAAAGCATTGAAACAGCATAAAGTGAAATAGTAACTTACAAACTATACATACATATTTACGAATTATGTAGATAGATATAGTATTACTGGATTACGTATATCAAATAAGAATACTGTCAGCTCATGTTTTGTTTTCGGCGTGGTAATTTTACGCTTAAAACTCATAAGAGATATCATGAGGTTCGCTTTCTGTAAAAGTTATTAGCTTTAACAGTTAATTGATTTATTACATTATTTATTTATTATACACTCAACAAGTAAAAGTATTTTGTTTTGACAAAATCCAAAGAAGTACCTATTGGATTAATAAGGCAAGGTACGAAGCATTGGCTGGATTTTACAACATTTAAAGTTTCCTGTTCATTTTTATCATTGAGTTAATTTGAGGCGGAAGGATCCTCTTGAAAATTTTTAAGATTAAGTTATTAGTAAGAAAGTATATTTTGCTTAGGTTAGTTTAAAATGTACAGCCGGTAATTTTAAAAAAAATATATATATTTAATTTTACATAATAGGTGAAGCTGGTTGATGCACCAAAAATCGAATTATCATAGGAATTTAATTAAGCTAACATTTTTATTTATTATCAACTTCAAATATACAGTAGCAAACTGATTAGTTGGAATACATGCAGTGATTGGAATATTTAAGTTCCGATAGAAGAATCTATATCGTGGCTTGTTCCTTTATGGACAAGAATATTTTTTTTGACTCGTGGGACCACTTACACAAAATATCAACGTTCGGTTTGGAGGTCTTCCATGGCTATTCCTACAGTTCCATGACGTATTGAAGAGGTTAACACTTTGTCGCTCATCACATCAACCAGCACGGCATTTGGGTATGATGGATGGATGTAGATAGGTACACGTTTGATGGGGGGGGGGTTTAGTGGTTTGTATCAATAGGAACCAGGGGTTGAATGAGGAAGGCTGAGGACAGTACGTGTGGTGCTTACTAGGGAAGGTTTATGTTCAACAGTGACCTTATGATGATGACGATGTAGATGACGATGATGATGATGATGGACGTACGAGGATGAATCTTTTACGAAACGAATAAAGGGAAATCGAACAGATGCGGGTCATTACGGTTAACATATAAAATAATGTATAAGGTACCTACTTTCTTCTAATCTTTATGATCGATCAGCTTGTGATAGAGATTTTGATGTCGTAGAGAATAGAGATGTATCGAACGGAATATTTATTTCATTTTTTTCCTGCTATTATGTTGATATCGCTTTTCTCTATGAAAAGGAATTAATGATAAACTAATAGGTATCATTCGGCGGCGAGTCGCGACTGTGTCGTTCCCAGGGTCGAATTTGGTAGTTCTGCTTATGTTACTCGAAACGACAAAGTACGCCATATGGTGCATATTATGGCTAAAATAAAATATATAAGTATCATGTGAAATTATAAATCAAAGATTCTTTTTGCATGTAGATATTATATGGTTAAGAGGCACAAGTGACGCAACTACTGTACCCTGGCGTTTGTTTAACATTGTCCATTAGTACTTCAGAATGTGGATTTTGCTAGAAAAAAAAAACAATAGGTAATTGTAAGAAATATGGGAAGCGTAATCTGCATTAAAAGAAAAAGTTTGAATTGGAAGCAACCAGGCATAGGATTTTCATACATCCGTAATCACGTTCCTTTCAACTCTCTATCTATCACGGTTCACGATACGCCGTTCGCGGTTCGGGCCGTGACGCACGTGCAGACGGACAGACGGACGGAGAGCAGAGGTTTAGAAAATAGGGTCTCGTAGGCACCCTTCGAGGGGTACGGAACTGGAGAAAACTAAATTATAATAATGATAATAGGTTTTCTAGGTTACCAAGTAAAATTACTTCTCTTAGGTCGGATTGTATTATGATGGATGCTTATGAAACAAAATTAAATGAACGGTCTACTCAAAGTGTTTTATGTTTGCAGGATCCAAGGATGTTGGAAATGAACAAATGAGGGAAAGGATGACCCAAAACTAGGTATGGGTCAGGGACACAAAGTCCCAAGGAAGGAAAGGATGGAAAAGCCCCGAGGTTACGGGCTATGGACAAAAAGTCCTATAGGAGGAAGGAGGTGGACCCTAGGATAAGGGTCATTAAAAATTTGGATCTGGAGGGAAAAGACCCTAGGATAAGGGTCATTAAAAATTTGGATCTGGAGGGAAATAAGGACAATCATATATGTATCCCGGTAGAAGAGAGACGCGCCAAGGCTCGGAATCCGCGATTTTCCAATAAGAAGGGAAGAAGAAAATATGTGCGTAAAACTATTGCGTTGAAAGTGTATGAAAATGTTTTGTGATTTAAATCGAGAACTGGCGGCGATTAACTTTAAGTTTAGAGAGTTTATTTTATCAAAAGGACAAGAAGTTCACTTACACATATTCATATTAAGAATCGCTCCCGATTCTAAATATAAATATAGAAGAAAACATAATCTTTAAAGGTATGGTGACTATACAATAATATAAAAAGTCAAAACACGTTATATTCGTTAACAAACTATACCTACATCTAGCTAAGATATCTATGGTGTTTGACACTGTTTGATTAAACTTTAAACTTTTGTGGCAGAAGTATAGGGACAGATTTGAATAATAGACACTTTCCAATTTCACTTCACTGTATTTTTGAGAATAGTTTTCGCTTACAATTATTATTTCTCAATACCCGTCTTTATTCGATTCCTTCGCTATTTCTATCAGTTTGACAGATATATTTTTAAGGTAGGTAGGTACTAGTTTTCGGGTAGCTATTTGACAAATTACCACAGAGGTAAACCAAGGTGATGTAATAGACAATTAACGTAACAATTATATCAGCTAAATGTAAAATACGACACAATATGTATTGATCTAAATAGTTAATAACTAAATGTGATTTATAATCCATTCCCGCCAATTATTTATAAATAATAATAATTAATCTGATATAGGTCTAGATGTCTATGACTCATGATATAAGGCAGCATCTTGAGGTAGTTGTTAACACTCGGCCATCCTGGAAAGGCCGTGCCCCACGGCCCGCAGATAACATCCCGGCTTTCGCATCATCGGCAACCTGGCAAAAGAAAAACACCGAACAGTAATATGCACTTAAGAGGTTACCTAAAAAACGCTTGGTCAATCTGTTTCGCCACCAAGTGATCAACATTAAAAGGCTAAATAATAATAGTGTCTCACTTAGTCAACCATGGTCATGTAGACATTCATAATTTAAATTAGAAATATGTACCTATGATATAATATTCAATAGATTCATTTTAGTTATTACCTACTTCATATTAAAATTGTTATTGATTTTCTTCTTTTTTTAATGACTTGCTATAAGATTTAGGTATTAAATAAAAATAACTTTTGATTACCAGTGGGTATGTGATTAACATTGACGAAATATAAGTAACAGATTTCGTTGTAGCTTCCTACTATCCAAAATTGTATGTACTTAAATGACTATCAAGATAAGTTCTATACAGCTGACGTCATGACTCATGAGACAATTTTATTAAGAAGCTAAAATTGATTTAGAATTATGTTTGGCTCAGCACTTATTAGTTGCTTATTGTGGTACACGGGAAAAGTTAGGTATCAAATTGTAACATCTCGCAGGTTTCGGTGGTATCTTTCGAGGTCGCTAACATAATATTATTATCATGTTAGTAACTAGGTAAGTAACTGACTTTCGATGCTTTAGCTTTTTTTCCTATTATACAGATGAATTTGCCACGGGGATGACACCTATAAACCTGGAAAGCAAAACAGTTTCCATATTTATACGGAATTTCATTTCTAGCCCTTTTTCTTTTAATCCGTACTAAACGTTTATTGAATTTCATACTCATTTTTCTCTAATGTATATGTAATTTTCAATTACTTGATATTTTTATAATTGTAATTTTATACCTAGATATTAACAGGTCGGCAGAGAGTGTTTTAGCAGAGTTTATTTTTGGTACTTTCAAATCATGTTGTACATACGTAGTATATACCTTTATTTTTCCCATTTTGAATAAATCATGCAGCATAAATTTTTATCATTGAAAGGTCACACAGATATTATAATAGGTATATATTATAAGTAGTAAATAGACTAGATAAGCAAAATAGACTCGTGGCGTAGGTCACACAGACCGTTTGCGTAGGTCACACAGACTCGTTGTGTAGGTCACACTGACTCGTTGCGTAAGTCACTCAGACTCGTTGCACAGGTCACACAGACTCGTTGCTTGGGTCACTCAGACTCGTTGCACAGGTCACACAGACTCGTTGCTTGGGTCACACAGGCTCATTATGTAGGTCTTATAGACCATTTGTGCAGGTATCCCAGATTATTTGCGTAGGTGACAGAGTGCGTCGAATAAGTAGCTCATTCAGATTCGTTGCATAGGTCATGCGGTCTTCTTTGTGATTTCATACGGATTATTCATAGAAGATCTCACAGACATATTCTAAGGATATGCCTCAAAGTAGGTACAGACATTGTACTTAAAATGCATTTTTTTTTACTCAGAAGGTGAATTTCTATGAGGAATAAGGAACAGAATAAAGCATAAGTACGAGAGAACAAATCTTATTTCCACAAGAAACAAGAAACAGGATTGATACAAAACAAGGCATCTAGGAGAGCAATTTCGAAAATGAAAGAATGTCTTTTAGCACTTATCCGCACTATTTGAGAATTTATAAAGTTACCAAGGCTTGAGATAGTTGGCAAATATTATCATGTCTCAGTTTATAATATTAGATACCAGAATGCAAACAAAAGGAATTTCTTATTTTATAAAACACTATTACTCCATTAATGGGCCATCCATGTCAAAAGTTAATTAGTAATTAATTAGGGCATATAGAGCTTTAGACATAAGTTTAAAAAAAATATTTTATTTTATTCATGACTTTTGTATTTTTGAAACATACTATATTTACTGAAGACAACCATACTGTTGGTCCGACGACATCACCAAGCTTGCGGGGAAAACTTGAAGGAAGCTCACCCAGCATTCAGAAGAATGGCGTGTACGTGAGGAGACCTACTTATGTCTAACAATGGATAAATAAGGGCTAACAAGAAGAGGATGTTATTTACTGTAATGCTTATCAACGGTAGTGAAAATAAAGTAAATTAGTCTTGACTCTTGAGTCTACTAGCCTCTTTTACTACATTATCTATTGTTGTATTTTATCAATCTTCACTCTCGATGTTGACATATTTTTTTAAGAAGAAGTCACTTTGTTTCGAAAGTTACCAAGACATTTCGTTACGGAAGTCACTCAGACTTTTCGTTACGAAAGTCGCTCAGATGTTTCGCTACAGAGGTTATTTAGACGTCCTGTCAGGGAGTTCACTCAGACGTTTCGTTACGGAAGTCATACATGCGTTCCGTTATGGATTTCACTCAAACATTCAGATAGGGAAGTCACTCAGATGTTTCGTTACTGAAGTCACACAGACGTTCTGTTAGGGAAGTCACTTATTTCTTTAAGTGAAGATACTCAAAAATATCTTTAGCGTAGTGTTGCAGAAGTATAGGGATAGGTTTGAATAATAGACACTTTCGAATTTCACTTCACTGTATTTTTGAGAATAGTTTTCGCTTACAATTATTATTTCTCAATACCCGTCTTTCTTCGATACCTTCGCTATTTATATCAGTTTGACAGACATATTTTTTTTAAGGTAGGTAGGTACTAGTTTTCGGAAAGCTATTTGACAAATTACCACAGAGGTAAAAACATGGTGATGTAATAGACTATTAACGTAACAATTATATCAGCTAAATGTAAAATACGACACAATATATATTGATCTAAATAGTTAATAACTAAATGTGATTTATAATCCATTCCCGCCAATTATTTATAAATAATAATAATTAATCTGATATAGGTCTAGATGTCTATGACTCATGATATAAGGCAGCATCTTGAGGTAGTTGTTAACACTCGGCCATCCTGGAAAGGCCGTGCCCCACGGCCCGCAGATAACATCCCGGCTTTCGCATCATTGGCCACCTGGCAAAAGAAAAACACCGAACAGTAATATGCACTTAAGAGGTTACCTAAAAAAAACGCTTGGTCAATCTGTTTCGCCACCAAGTGACCAACATTAAATGGCTAAATAATAATAGTGTCTCACTTAGTCAACCATGATCAAGTAGACATTCATAATTTAAATTAGAAATATGTACATATGGTATAATATTCAATAGATTCATTTTAGTTATTACCTACTTCATATTAAAATTGTTATTGATTTTCTTCTTTTTTTTTAATGATTTGCTATAAGATTTAGGTATTAAATAAAAATAACTTTTGATTACCAGTGGGTATGTGATTAACATTGACGAAATATAAGTAACAGATTTCGTTGTAGCTTCCTACTATCCAAAATTGTAGGTACTTAAATGACTATCAAGATAAGTTCTATACAGCTGACGTCATGACTCATGAGACAACTTTATTAAGAAGTTAAAATTGGTTTAGAATTATGATTGGCTCAGCACTTATTAGTTGCTTATTGTGGTGCACGGGAAAAGTTAGGTATCAAATTGTAACATCTTGCAGGTTTCGGTGGTATCTTTCGAGGTCGCTAGCATAATACTATTATTATGTTAGTAACTAGGTAAGTAACTGACTTTCGATGCTTTAGCGTTTTCTATTATAAAGATGAATTTGCCACGGGGATGACACCTATAAACCTGGGAAGCAAAACAGTGTCCATATTTATACGAAATTTCATTTCTAGCCCTTTTTCTTTTAATCCGTACTAAACGTTTATTGAATTTTATACTCATTTTTCTCTAATGTATATGTAATTTTCAATCACTTGATATTTTTATAATTATACCTAGATATTAACAGGTCGGCAGAGGGTTTTGTTTTAGCAGAGTTTATTTTTGGTACTTTCAAATTATGTTGTACATACGTAGCACATATACCTATATTTTTCCCATTCTGAATAAATCATGCAGCATAAATTTTTATCATTGAAAGGTCACACAGATATTATAATAGGTATACAATAAGTAGTAAATAGACTAGATAAGTAAATAGACTCGTGGCGTAGGTCACTCAGACTCGTTCCACAGGTCACACAGACTCGTTGCTTGGGTCACACAGGCTCATTATGTGGGTCTTATAGACCATTTGTGCAGGTATCCCAGATTATTTGCGTAGGCGACAGAGTGCGTCGAATAAGTAGCTCATTCAGATTCGTTGCATAGGTCATGCAGTCTTCTTTGTGATTTCGTAATTTCGTAAAGACTATTCATAGGAAGATCTCACAGACATATTCTAGGGGTATGCCACAAAGTAGGTACAGACATTGTACTTAAAATGCATTTTTTTTACTCAAAAGGTGAATTTCTATGAGGAATAAGGAACAAAATAAAGCATAAGTACAAGGGAACAAATCTTATTTCCACAAGAAACAGAAACAGGGTTGATACAAAACAAGGCATCTAGGAGAGCAATTTCGAAAATGAAAGAATGTCTTTTGGCACTTATCCGCACTATTTGAGAATTTATAAATTTACCGAGGTTGGAGATAGTTGGCAAATATTATCATGTCTCAGTTTATTATATTAGATACCAGAATGCAAACAAAAGGAATTTCTTATTTTATAAAACAATATTACTCCATTAATGGGCCATCCATGTCAAAAGTTGATTAGTAATTAATTGGGGCATATAGAGCTTTAGACATAAATTTAAAAAAATATTTTATTTTATTCATGACTTTTGTATTTTTGAAACATACTATATTTGCTCAAGACAACCATACTGTTGGTCCGACGACATCACCAAGCTTGCGGGGAAAACTTGAAGGAAGCTCACCCAGCCTTCAGAAGAATGGCGTGTACGTGAGGAGACCTCCTGATGTCTAACAATGGATAAATAAGGGCTAACAAGAAGAGGAAGTTATTTACTGTAATGCTTATCAACGGTAGTGAAAACAAAGTAAAGTAGTCTTGACTCTTGAGTCTACTAGCCTCTTTTACTACATTATCTATTGTTGTATTTTATCAATCTTCACTCTCGATGTTGACATATTTTTTTTAAGAGGAAGAGGATTTCATTACGGAAGTCACTCAGACTTTTCGTTACGAAAGTCGCTCAGATGTTTCGCTACAGAGGTTATTTAGACGTCCTGTCAGGGAATTCACTCAGACGTTTCGTTACGGAAGTCATACAGGCGTTCCATTATGGATTTCACTCAAGCATTCAGATAGAGAAGTCACTCAGATGTTTCGTTACGGAAGTCACGCAGACGTTTCATTAGGGAAGTCATCCAGACATTCAGATAGGGAAGTCACTCAGATGTTTCGTTACGGAAATCACGCAGACGTTTCATTAGGGAAGTCATTCAGACATCCAGATAGGAAAGTCACTCAGATGTTTCGTTACGGAAGTCACACAGACGTTCCGTTAGGGAAGTCACTCAGACATTCAGATAGGGAAGTCACTCAGATGTTTCGTTACGGAAGTCACACAGACGTTCCGTTAGGGAAGTCACTCAGACATTCAGATAGGGAAGTCACTCAGATGTTTCGTTACGGAAGTCACGCAGACGTTTCATTAGCGAAGTCATTCAGACATTCAGATAGGGAAGTCACTCAGATGTTTCGTTACGGAAGTCACACAGACGTTCCGTTAGGGAAGTCACTCAGACATTCAGATAGGGAAGTCACTCAGATGTTTCGTTACGGAAGTCACACAGACGTTCCGTTAGGGAAGTCACTCAGACATTCAGATAGGGAAGTCACTTATTTCTTTAAGTGAAGATACTCAGAAATATCTTTAGCGAAGACATTCAGACATTATCTTGATGTTAATCAGCATTTACTGTTTTAGTAATATCATAAGATTTTCTTTCGATTCAAAATTAATAACCGTTGTTTTTAGTAGGTTATCGATATACGATATTATCTAGGTTATATATTCTATAATCTGTGTATTTATAGTATTATGTATTTTATTTAATCTATTAATAGCACTTAAAAAAATGTTTCTGCATATAAAGATAAAGACAAAGAAATCTCATAAAGAATCTTAAAGTAAGCGCTGCCAGCTTAATTTTCTGCATTAGACTTTCATCAATTGCATTAATTGTCGTCAGTTTAGTAATTTTGTATTTGTTAATTTTAATATGTAATTGTGAAATAATAATTAATACTCGTATTTATTTAGTTTTATCGTTCTTCTTGCTAACTACCCACCATAATATTAAGTTTACTTGGCACAATAAATGGCAAACGTTGTGTACACTTATCGTTGATATTCATATCGTAAGTATTTAATAAATGTAGAATATGTATATTTTAATTGTTTCTTATTAAATAAATCAATACTTAAGTTAAATTTTATGCTTGGACGTTACGACGTCCTAGCTCGTTTACGGCAAAATAAGGCCATAATGTCACAATCGCAATCACCTCTAATTGGTCGACGCTCACTCATTCCCGGCTATGTCAATGCATTGTTGAGATAAGAATACCAATCACAGCAATTGAGATTGTAATAATGATTGATACAGTCTTTCAGCAATCGAACAAATTGTCTTCCTATAATTTGTAAAATAAAATAAAATAAACCTATCATACTGTTACTTATAAACTTTTGACCTTTACATAATCCTATTATTGAATTCTATGTACTATACTAGCCAATAGTTAACGTAGTTTGGTACAATAGTCTCTTTTGTATAAGTACCCATTTTTATTACATATGATTTGTCAAAAACAAATAAAATAAAACTAGTAGGTAGCTCAGTTTGTTGTAGGCTCTACTCAGACCTAGCCTAGGCGCGTTTGGAATCCTCGCTTAGTTTTGAATTTAAGCAATTAATTGTCACCATTACATCATTATCTTATAATTCAATTGACGATCAAAGTGTTCCCAATTGTATAAATGGTTTGTTTTTAACTATGAAAATAGTAGGTAAGTATACATTTATCTAAAAAAAGTTCAGTACATACTGGCACTATCAAAAATTAAGTTTCCGATATAGGTTAATCTGGCTCTATGTTTTGGTCTTTCTGGTTAGGTATCATCTAGTAATCTCTATTATAATTAATTTTATAAATTTAATTATGTATATTAAGATTATTTGGCTGGAAGTATTGCTGTTTTTCTTACTTTCATTGGGTTTGTCATACAGTCTTTAATTTACATAATTCACACAGACTTATTTATATAGATATTTGGCGAGTCATTCACCCGTTAGCATGAATAGGTCACACAGTCACTAAAGTTAGCTAAGGATTAAATTATTAACATATTATCCTCACATTTCAAAGTACCATGATGAACTGATGGCCATCGCTAGTTGCGGTTTATCCTAACAAAACAGAGTAATTCCATTTAGACATGAGCCTTTAATTTTTGGACTAGTACAGAGTCTGCTACATCACCTACGTTCATAAGTTGTATACCTACATATTTCAATGCGGTTAAGACCTCCAGAAATGAAATAGCTTAAATTATTTTGTCACAAGTTACAATGTTACTTACTATTAGGAACTACTCATTTATTTCAATTGTAAAAGATGTTATGGAAGAGCGGGGCCGTCTGCCACAAGTACTAGTAGCAAATCTAGGCACTTACTGGGATGGTCCTAATTTCTATGTGTTCTCTGTAAAATTATTTTAACGAAATAAATATTTTTGTACTTTGTATTTGTATATAACTACTTTATTAATCAGCACACTGAGCTATGGCGGTAGAGGCGGTTGTCAGAATTTTTGTGATTCAATTCATTCCACAGGATTAGCGGTGTTTGAAGTACCTACTTAAAACGCGTATACAGGTTATTTAATTGGTAAATAATAATCTCTATAATAATAAGATTTGATGATATACCTAAAATTATTAATTTATCTAACGAAGGTAGTTTGACAAAATCGATATTTCTCTCATTCAATGCCATACGATCTGTTGCTAAGTGAATTGTATGTATGCGCACCCAAAACCTCCTTTATGATGAAAACTTTAGATACTTATGGTATTATCAAATCATTTGAAAAATTGACTTCCAGTATCAATGTGGGCAGGCAAATATTCTATCTTCACTAATGTTAATATTTTGAGAGGCATTTGCATATGCTCAGAAAATTGATGGTTAGAGTGAATATACCTAAAACGACTCACCGGGTGCGGGTATGCTCGACTTTGTTGCTATGGCGACACAGGAGGACGAGTGGCGGCTGGCACGATGCGACGAGTGGCAGCTGGCACGGCGCGGCGAGTGGCAGCTGGCACGGCGCGGCGAGTGGCAGCTGGCACGGCGCGGCGAGTGGCGGTTGGCACGGTGCGGCGAGTGGCAGCTAGCACGGTGTGGCGAGTGGTGGCTAGCCCGTCAGTAGATTACAGCTGCGCTTCTTGTCCCCGCGTGGCGAAGACGTAGTAAAGTTTTATTCCCCTTTTCTTCATCTTGAAGCCTGCGCCGAAGTAGTAGATTCTTCTACAATTTTTCGATGATGATAAAGTAGGTACCCTCAATAAAGTAAGTAGGGCTTGTGGTATTGGTAGACCGTAATTTTGCTCGTAGGTATTTCAACTTCAAGTCCTCTGATATTATAATACACAGGACAGTCCTCGGGTCGCATCTTGAAGATGAGTTTGCGTCGATATAGGCCCATGATGTTATTTTCTAAGAGAGGCGTGGTGTCTTCAGAAGAGAAGAAAAAAAAAATTTTATTTTCACGTTCTTCAATGTTCTGCTCTCTTCTCTTCTTGTGATCCCACTTCTGACTGTTGCAGAAGTATAGGGATAGGTTTGAATAATAGACACTTTCGAATTTCACTTCACTGTATTTTTGAGAATAGTTTTCGCTTACAATTATTATTTCTCAATACCCGTCTTTCTTCGATACCTTCGCTATTTATATCAGTTTGACAGACATATTTTTTTTAAGGTAGGTAGGTACTAGTTTTCGGAAAGCTATTTGACAAATTACCACAGAGGTAAAAACATGGTGATGTAATAGACTATTAACGTAACAATTATATCAGCTAAATGTAAAATACGACACAATATATATTGATCTAAATAGTTAATAACTAAATGTGATTTATAATCCATTCCCACCAATTATTTATAAATAATAATAATTAATCTGATATAGGTCTAGATGTCTATGACTCATGATATAAGGCAGCATCTTGAGGTAGTTGTTAACAGTAGACATTCAGACATTATCTTGATGTTAATCAGCATTTACTGTTTTAGTAATATCATAAGATTTTCTTTCGTTTCAAAATTAATAACTGTTGTTTTTAGTAGGTTATCGATATAAGATATTATCTAGGTTATATATTCTATAATATGTGTAGTTATAGTGTTATGTATTTAATAAATGTAGAATATGTATATTTTAAGTGTTTCTTATTAAGTAAATCAATAAGTTAAATTTTATGCTTGGAAGTTACGACGTCCTAGCTCGTTTACGGCAAAATAAGGTCATAATGTCACAATCGCAATCACCTCTAATTGGTCGACGCTCACTCATTTCCGGCTATGTCAATGCATTGTTGAGATAAGAATACCAATCACAGCGATTGATACAGTCTTTCAGCATTCGAACAAATTGTCTTCCTATAATTCGTAAAATAAAATAAATTAAACCTATCATACTGTTACTTATAAACTTCTGACCTTTACATAATCCTATTATTGAATTCCATGTACTATACTAGCCAATAGTTAACGTAGTTTGGTACAATAGTCTCTTTTATATAAGTAACCATTTTTAGTATATATGATTTGTCAAAAACAAATAAAATAAAACTAGTAGCTCAGTTTGTTGTAGGCTCTACTCAGACCTAGCCTAGGCGCGTTTGGAATCCTCGCTTAATTTTGAATTTATGCAATTAATTGTCACCATTACATCATTATCTTATAAATTCAATTGACGATCAAAGTGTTCCCAATTGTGTAAATGATTTGTTTTTTAACTATGAAAATAGTAGGTAAGAATACATTTATCTAAAAATAAGTTCAGTACATACTGGCACTATCAAAAATTAAGTTTCCGATATAGGTTAATCTGGCTCTATTTTCTGGTCTTTCTGGTTAGGTATCATCTAGTAATCTCTATTATAATTAATTTTATAAATTTAATTATGTACATTAAGATTATTTGGCTGGAGTATTGCTGTTTTTCTTACTCTCATTGGGTTTGTCATACAGTCTTTAATTTGCATAATTCACACAGACTTATTTATATAGATATTTGGGGAGTCATTCACCCGTTAGCATGAATAGGTCACACAGTCACTAAAGTTAGCTAAGGATTAAATAATTAACATTTTATCCTCACATTTTAAAGTACCATGGTGAACTGATAGCCATCGCTAGTTGCGGTTTATCCTAACAAATCAGAGTAATTACATTTAGACATGCGCCTTTAATTTTTGGACTAGTACAGAGTTTGCTTCATCACCTACGTTCATAAGTTGTATACCTACATATTTCAATGCGGTTAACACCTCCAGAAATGAAATAGCTTAAATTATTTTGTCACAAGTTAGAATATTACTTACTATTAGAAACTACTCATTTATTTCAATTGTAAAAGATGTTATGGAAGAGCGGGGCCGTCTGCCACAAGTACTAGTAGCAAATCTAGGCACTTACTGGGATGGTCCTAATTTCTATGTGTTCTCTGTAAAATTATTTTAACGAAATAAATATTTTTGTTTTTGTATATACTTTATTAATCAGCACACTGAGCTATGGCGGTAGAGGCGGTTGCCAGAATTTTTGTGATTCAATTCATTCCACAGGATTAGCGGTGTTTGGAGTACCTACTTAATAACGCGTATACAGGTTATTTAATTTGTAAATAATAATCTCACAAAAAAAAAATGATTTGATGATATACCTAAAATTATTAATTTATCTAACGAAGGTAGTTTGACAAAATCGATATTTCACTCATTCATGCCATACGATCTGTTGCTAAGTGAATTGGCCTACATCGCAGAGATCACAATTAAGTAGATACTTATTTTTTCTGTTATAACACACGCATGCACATTTTTTACATAATCTGCTAAGTGATTGTATGTATGCGCACCCAAAACCTCCTCTATGATGAAAACTTTAGATACTTATGGTATTATCAAATCATTTGAAAAATTAACTTCCAGTATCAATGTGGGCAGGCAAATATTCTATCTGCACTAATGTTAATATTTTGAGAGGCATTTGTATATGCTCAGAAAATTGATGGTTAGAGTGAATATACCTAAAACGACTCACCGGGAGCGGGTATGCTCGACTTTGTTGCTATGGCGACACAGAAGGACGAGTGGCGGCTGGCACGGTGCGGCAAGTGGTGGTTGGCACGGTGCGGCAAGTGGTGGCTGGCACGGTGCGATGAGTGGCAGCTGGCACGGCGCGGCGAGTGGCAGCTGGCACGGTGCGGCGAGTGGCGGCTAGCACGTTGCGGCGAGTGGTGGCTGGCACGGTGCGGCGAGTGGCGGCTAGCACGTTGCGGCGAGTGGTGGCTAGCCCGTCAGTAGATTACAGCTGCTCTTCTTGTCCCCGCGTGGCGAAGACGTAGTAAAGTTTTATTCCCCTTCTCTTCATCTTGAAACCTGCGCCGAAGTAGTAGATTCTTCTATAATTTTTCGTTGATGATATGTAGGTACCCTTAATAAAGTAAGTAGGGCTTCTGGTATTGGTAGACCGTAATTTTGCTTCTATAATTTTTCGATGATGTAGGTACCCTTAATAAAGTAAGTAGGGCTTCTGGTATTGGTAGACCGTAATTTTGCTTCTATAATTTTTCGATGATGTAGGTACCCTTAATAAAGTAAGTAGGGCTTCTGGTATTGGTAGACCGTAATTTTGCTTCTATAATTTTTCGATGATGTAGGTACCCTTAATAAAGTAAGTAGGGCTTCTGGTATTGGTAGACCGTAATTTTGCTTCTATAATTTTTCGATGATGTAGGTACCCTTAATAAAGTAAGTAGGGCTTCTGGTATTGGTAGACCGTAACTTTGCTTCTATAATTTTTCGATGATGTAGGTACCCTTAAAAAAGTAAGTAGGGCTTCTGGTATTGGTAGAACGTAATTTTGCTTCTATAATTTTTCGATGATGTAGGTACCCTTAATAAAGTAAGTAGGGCTTCTGGTATTGGTAGACCGTAGTTTTGCTCGTAGGTATTTCAACTTCAAGTCCTCTGATATTATAATACACAGGACAGTCCTCGGGTCGCGTCTTGAAGATGAGTTTGCGTCGATATAGGCCCATGATGTTATTTTCTAAGAGAGGCGTGGTGTCTTCAGAAGAGAAGAAAAAAAATTTTCTTTTCACGTTCTTCAATGTTCTGCTCTCTTCTCTTCTTGTGATCCCACTTCTGACTGTGGCAGAAGTATAGGGACAGATTTGAATAATAGACACTTTCCAATTTCACTTCACTGTATTTTTGAGAATAGTTTTCGCTTACAATTATTATTTCTCAATACCCGTCTTTATTCGATTCCTTCGCTATTTCTATCAGTTTGACAGATATATTTTTAAGGTAGGTAGGTACTAGTTTTCGGGTAGCTATTTGACAAATTACCACAGAGGTAAACCAAGGTGATGTAATAGACAATTAACGTAACAATTATATCAGCTAAATGTAAAATACGACACAATATGTATTGATCTAAATAGTTAATAACTAAATGTGATTTATAATCCATTCCCGCCAATTATTTATAAATAATAATAATTAATCTGATATAGGTCTAGATGTCTATGACTCATGATATAAGGCAGCATCTTGAGGTAGTTGTTAACACTTTGTAAAAGATTTTTCCTCCAGTATGAGTTTCGGCAAGTACATTATGTAGTAGAGCTAGGTAGTTTACATACCATAATTAGTCCTAGCTTTATGTAATTGTAGCATAATAGGTATGTTCGTTTTGTGTACCATATTTATGAGATTTAGCTTTAAAGTGATGCGTGTATGTACGGACTTTAATAGTATTTTCCTAACAAATAGACATATTTTGAATTTGTATAATTGACTTATATAATATAGTTCATCAGTTTTCTTATATAATTCTTTAGTGGGAAGGAGAGTCTAGTTGGAACAGAACTTTTAACAATTTATTTTGAGATACTTGAAACCCTTTAAAGTAGTTTTTAGTAATTAGTTTTACATGCTCATCCCCAAATCTCTATTGAGTGTTCCTGTAAAATATTGGCTTGTGAGTTATAATTGATACTTCGGACTTTATGCATGTACCTACCTTCTTTGATTAAATGGAGGCCTCCTTTAGTTGCTACTGGTCTCGCAATTTTTGATATCTTTATGATTTTTGAAAAATTATTTATAAATTTAGAGTGTCTGCATCTTTTTATTTTAATATTAGCGGAAGAGAACAGAAAAATGAATTTTAGATTAAAGGCTAAATTTGAGTGCTACTGTAGACTGGCAGGTAAAGTTGCGAGGGTAAATAGTTTGGAATTGAATTGAGTTTATCTGCTATTTTCTAATTATATCGGATGGAAAGGGTTGCTGCGAGTGCTCTAAAATTAAGTTGCAATCATAATCAATACCAATGTATCAATAAAACTGTATATTCCTTCTAGTTAAGGTTAGCAAGAATATTAATTTAATTAATTACTATCTTAATTTTTTTTTGTTTTGTTGAACTAAGTCTTTGTCATTTTGGTTGTGAAGTTTACATGTTACTTAAGTTTTAATTTTTTTTTTAAAAGCGATGAGACTCGCTTAAAACAGGATGGCCGAGCTGTAAGCTTGGCCCATCTTAATTATCTATAAACGTATAGAAGTTACTGATTAGATAGTTGGCGCCACTCAAATCATAACAAATCATAACATCATATTAGAAGGCGTCATTGATTGGCTGAAGTTGTTCAACATCTGATCGATAAACGTACTGTATATAAAATTCTTATAGTTTTTAGTTGATGAATTGTAGCATAATAAAGGATAATATTTGTAATCAATATATAAGATGAAAACATCTTTATTACTTAGATGATTTGTTAAACGAGCTTGATGATTTGTATATTAGTCACTAAGTTTATTCATTGTACAATTTGGATTGGCCGATAACGATAAGATAAAAAGGGGAGTGGCTAATAAACGTGGAGAGGTTACCTGTAAGAGTGGTTTTAAAACGACGACATTCGGAAATATACTAACGTAAGAGGAACAACATTTATTTGACACAAATGTAAAAGTTAATAAATTCAAATATGAAATAAAAGTATAATAATTTATCATAAAGATTGTGTTTGTGATTTCGTCAGACCTTACCCAAAACGATTGTGATTCAGTTTTTTTTGTTTGAAAGGTAGCTTGATCGAAAGTATTATTAGCTATAATCCGAGAAAATCTGTTCAGCCGTTTGAAGATGAATTCGGCTCTTTTCTAGTTTTTTTATTAGACTGGTTATTACTATCTAGTTACTAGTACTATATAGTTTAAATAGCAATACTTTGTAAAATTATTTTTAAAGTTCAGTAAATAAAGGGCTTTATCATATTATCAGTATCATTTTAGGATAATTTACCTTCACGCACCTTCTCTTAGCGAATGGTAACTAAGTGCCGACTGTGTATCAAGAGATGAGACAATAGAGTATTGTTGGTCGGCGTACTACGATTAAGAGTTATATTGGATCATTCATTTCGAAACACTACGCCATTTTGAAATTGCTATTGATCGCCTGCGTATTGTCCTTATTAATTATTGTGGAAACACTTTTGAATCTGCGCAATGCATATTATTAAAATAAAACTGGCTTTTGCCTTACTAAAGGATGCATTTACTAGGAAACAAGCTACCCGTAAAAAACTATGTGCATACAGTTACGAATAGAATTTTGTACGTAGCAAAATCTACAAGTCCATAATAAACGCAAGTCTTACAAATATATAAATGTGAAAGTCTGGAGGTTTGTTACTCCTTCACGCCACACCAAATTACCCATTTATTTTGGAGCGTCATAGTTTTATTTATTCTGAGGACTTACCTAACCGATTTGGCTGATGAATCGAAATACCTTATTCCCTGAACTAACACATAGGCTGCTTTTTATTTCAGAAAATCAAAGAGTTCCCGCGGGATCTTTAAAACCTATATCACAAAGTAAAACAAAAGAAGTTATTCAACAAGTCTTATTTCTGTGATAAAAAATTGACGAATCACAGACAAGCCGATCAAAATCGGTCTATACGGAACCGAACACCAGACAACTCATTCATTTTGTCGTAATTTTTGACCATTGGTTGAGTTAACTATGGATTAAAAACCCGCCCTTAGTCAAGTAGTAGCGGAAGGATTTGGAAATCCACCGCATTGTTACCCCAGAAAAACTCCTACCATTATGTCATGATTGGAAAGGGGTCATAACGAGAACATCATTTGGGATCCCCAACCTCACTTCATGAAGCCCTCGGCAACCTGGGCGGTCTGCTTGGCTTCTGGAGCGAGCTTGGGTGGTTGGAGTGAAGACTTCGGTGGGGAGTGGCAACGCACGCACAACAGACGGAAAGTTTTAAATGCGGAAACCAGCCCAGAAAGAAGAAGAAGAAGTGATGAATGGAAAGAGGTCATAACCTTCAGAAATGAGGAGTAGGTAGGTACGACATAGAGTAAAATATATAGATTAGTATCTATGCAACATAGTACCTACGAACGCTAAACCGCTTGGCTGTATTTCAGTTCCGGTTGTCATTCCCCTAGAGAAGGCTTATCGACTTCTCGTGAATCACCTGTCATAACTTGCCTTGAAGCCTCCAGCGGGATTATATTGATTAAAGTTAGAGCTGAGCATTAGCAACTAGAAGATATATATGCCTATTATTAAACTGTAACAAGACATGAATATTTAACTTCGTAACCACTAGGGATGCCACAAGCTGAGACGCTTGCGCGCGCTTCACATCGCGGTAGAAGACAAACGCTCTTTTCTAGACACGCGTTGCGTTGCGCGTCGTGTGGTTTGTTGCGTCGCGCGGTGCGTCAGACGATTCTCCGTTTATGGAGAGGCGTTGCGAGAAACGTAGCTACACCAGCGACGGCGTTCGCGTTGGTGGCCGCGGCTCACACACGAAAAAACGAAAAAATAATATTATGGTGATATAATATGGTCTCGTTTACGAAAGACGTCACGTGCTCCACCACCGCGTGTTTTCGTTCAACTACGCGTGCGCGATGACTCAAACACGAAACACTCTTTGGCCATAATATGTTGAAATTAACAGCGCGACGCGACGCACAATGCGACGCGCAACACGCCGCACCACTCGACGCGCAACTCGCCGCAGCGACGCGCAACTCGCCGCACCACGCGACGCGCACCTCGCTGGCCGCGTCTCCAGGAACCCTTTACTGATACAGACGAGTGATACCTTGTCGGCGACAAGGGTTGAAGTTATACAAGGCATCTTTTTTTTTGAGCACTACTTTGAGCTGCCATCAAGAATTTAGAGTTTTGAGTCAAGGATTCAAAACAAAAAGTTTTTTTGGATAGATTTCGAAAAGAAGCTAAACGTAAAACACTAACTTCTACAGTCAGCTGTCGTTTCTCTGTACAGTATACAAGGGTGCAAGGCTTATCGACTCAGTTTCAACTGTCAAAAGTTGCCTCGAAGCCTCCGCCGGGACACCATACAATAAAGTTAGAACTAAGCCTAAGCTGTTGTCACTAGAGGAAGAGTATAAATAATTTTCATTGACTTACAGCATACTATTCTACGTCAATGTTGACGTAAGTTTTATTATACAATAAATCAAAATTTAAAAAACCCCCGACACAAAAACCTTTATAAGAAAACTAGAAAAGAGCTGATAACTTTCAAACGGCTAAACAGTCTCGATCAAGCCACCCTCAAACAAAAAATAAATTTAAATCGGTTCATTCGTTTAGGAGCTACGATGCCGTAAACAAATACACAGATACACTCGTCAAACTTATAACACCCCTCTTTTTGGGTCGGGGGTTAAAAATAATGAGCAAATGAGCTGACGGGCTACATTTTGTACAAAATATTAAGAGATAACCGTAGCCCAAGACCATCTACACCACCAGAGTAACTGCCGATTCTTTAGTTTTTTATGATGAACTGGCAAAAATTGTTTTTTTTTTCCAGTTTTTACCGATGTAATCGTACCTATAAAGCATGAAAGTAATTAGGCTGCCAAAATCAGTTGGTCGATTTCGTTTTGTTCGAGTTTACTTGGGCTTAGAAATTCCTCAAATTAATTATTATCAGGATATGAAAAACCGGAAGCAATCTTCGACCGTCAGAAGTAAGGAGGCTTTCGTGGAATATTTATCACGTAAAGGACACGTCTCACGCACTCTATGGTTCAATAGCATAAAAGTACAAAAGGAACGAGATAATAATAACGGCAAAGAAAATATAAGTAAAAGGCAATGGCTTTTTCGTTTTACCTAAAAGACTTGGCCGCGGGCGCTCTATTTTGCAAACAATTAGACTCGTTCCATTTTTAATCGTCTCAAAAATGAAAATGAAGAAATTTCAGAAAATCTTGCGCCGGCTCCAAACAACGGAACACCTCAAAGTTAGAGAGAACAATACTCGTAAAACATTTTTGAAACGCCGAGGAAACTAAAGCCTCCCTAATGAAATGGTTTGCCACCCCTTCTTACTTTTGCTTACCGTACTACATTCACTCCATCGTGAAAGTCATTTAAAAAGGAGTGTAATTTGTAGTGTAACACAATTATTTTGCGTAAAATTCGCAATGTGTTCAATTTATACTATAATAATGTACTATAATGAACAGTACATTTCAGTAAAATATCTGATGCGCTGTATTTACTCAAGATTAATTAAGAGGAATTTTATTTAAAAGAACTTCAACTTTAGTGAAATGTAAGATTCCCTCGTCTAATGAAATAAACAGAACCTTTAGTTACTTACCTAATATCTAATGTTTCAGTAGACGTAAGTATGCGGGCTGACAGATAAAAGATCAACATAATAAGGCCTGTAGGTACGCATTATCCGAATAAAGTTTTGGGTATTCACTAATCTATATACTTATGTACCTAAATCAATTGCTTATACATTGCATATACCTACTAACTAAGAGCCTGATAGTCTCGTGGTTAAATGTTACACGGACGGTATTCTGGAGGTCAGGGGTTCGATCCCGAGCAAGCACCTCTAACTTTTCGTAGTAATGTGCGTTTATAATGCAATTTTTTTTAAATATGTCTTGCTTTAACGGCAAAGGAAAACGTCGTGAGGAAACCTGCATGCCTGAGAGTTTTCCATAATGTTCTCAAAGGTGTGATGAAGTCTGCCAATACGCACTGGGTTATCGTGGCCTAAAGCCTTCTTATTCTGAGAGGAGACCCGTAGACTCAGTAGTGAGCCGGCTATGGGGTTGATCATCAATAAAAGATCATCACTTAAGAACAAATAAACCGATTTGACTGATTTTTTTGGTTGTGTTTCTAATTATTATCAGCAAGAGCCCTGTATGAAAGATTTTTTTTGCGAAATCCGGGGCGAGTCGCTAGTTAAGAATATAAATTAATATTCCGTGTATTGGGTATTGACGTCGTTAATCAATGGAATAAATGGATCGCCCGTATTAATGCAGTGGCTATTAATTTGGATTATTTTCCGATATCTCTTCTTTTCATAAAATACTTACCTACAGAATCTGGCGTATATCTGGGTTTTATAAATCGAGATTCAGTAGCTGGATTTCTACGTAATTTTAATACCATACCCATACGTGTAGGTACAACAATTTAGAAGCTTTTCTTAATAGACTCTGTTTTCTTAACAGGTTATGTTAGGTATAAGTCTTGAGTTCTTGTCCTGTCAAATACCACATGAGGTGTTCAAAAAAGTTACAAATTATTACGTCTATATCAGTTTTCGTAATGTACCTATACAATACTTACAAATAAAAAAGCTCAGACTCGATATCATAGTAAAAGTAACAAATACTCAAAAAAAAAAAAAAACTATATGCACCTACTTACCTTATAGAAGCTTCGATGAAAAAAAAACCCTCATAAGATCTCTTATAATGTGCGTTTCCATCCATTTCTCTCATCCGATTAATTATTTATTTGAATTCGTCCAACGTAAAAACCAGTGAACTAATAGGTTATAATAAATTTATAACTATATGTATGGTAGGAACTTAAAAATCCAATTTGTTAAGACTCTCAAGTCTTAACTGTGGAGCTCCAAAAAAATTATGTAGATGAATCATTATTATTCGATCCGTCCTCCATAAATCAGTGCCAAATGCCAATAAAACACTAATTTCCATAATTTGATCGCCAAATTGTAATTTTCACATTATTCGTAGATAAAATTACTGAAGATATACAATTATACAAGTATTCATACATACATAAAAGTATTTTGTATCTTTACAATAGGTATAGAATACCAAAGATGGACATAGTAGGTACGCAATTTAATAGTCCTGCAGAAATCTAATAAAAACATTGGGTACCTAGTTAGTAAAGTTAATATTTTTTTTTGTATATACGATACTTCAAGTATAATAACAAGTAACAACCCAAGAACATGGCTAAGATAAGGGTTTAACCACAAGATCCAAAGCAAATTTAATAATAAGGGTACGTGCACAGAATGAAAGCATAGTGGTTTGATGGTTAAGTAACGTCAACTTTAGTTGAAACATTTATAATTATGTTGTTTAATTTGATTTAAGTCACAATGTTAGATATAGATTTAATATTAGGTTAGTATCGAAGTAAAATATTGAAAGTTATACCTACCCAATCAATATTTATTTACGCACTGAGTGATATTTGAGTAGAGAGAGGTAGGTAGATAGGTAGGTACGGAGTTTTATCTCTAAACAGCCATTCCCCAAAATACAGCAATAATATTAATCACGCCATGATGTCTCCGATTTCGCGCGATAACGAATATTTTACTGTGATACTTAAAACTGTCGTTTACAAATTGTGTAAAATATTTGTTATCTTTGCAGTAAATAAGGATTTTGAGATGGAAACATCAATTTGAAGCTTAGGAAATCCGTGTTCCGTCATACTTTAATTAATCTAATGGATAGATAGAGAAGGATGAGATGGTCTAATTTAATACGAGTAGGTATTTACTTTATTTTAGTTTCAAAGATGAATACCAGTTAGTTTTCTCTTACTTAATATTGGTACCATAAAGAGAAAAATTATCTCAGGCATCGCATAGTAGGCGCGTTCACCTTTATACTGCGTCACCAATACATTAGGCGTAATTGCAGCCACGCGTACGCATTTATTAATTATATTATTCAATAACTTTCTAATTACTTACTAGTTACTACGTTGGATAAAAATGTAAGCAGGACTTATAATATTGGTGGTGTCAAATTCATATTCTCCATAGTGTCTCTAGAGCGCGGCGCCTCGTCGCGAGCCTTAAGAGGGCTCTCTCCGTCACTCTTTTCATACAAACGTAGTTCCAATTTAATTTGAATATTAAGCAACCAAAATATTCGGTTTCAAAGTTACGCGGTCTTAAGAGGGCTCTCTCCGTCACTCGTTTCATACAATCGTAGTTCCAATTTCATTTGAATATTAAGCAACCAAAGTCCATGAAATTTTGCAGACATATTCTAGAAACTAATATCTGTGTCTGTGGTTTTCCAGATTTCTGTTAAAATATTCGGTTTCAAAGTTACGCGGTCTTAAAATTTTTCATACAAATCTTTGAGCCCCTGTAATTTTAAAACTACATATTTTTAGAAAAATCTAAAACACCACAGACACAGATATTAGTTTCTAGAATATGTTTGCAAAATATCATGGACTTTAGTTGCTTAATATTCAAATGAAATTGGAACTACGATTGTATGAAACGAGTGACGGAGAGAGCCCTGTTAAAAATTTACATACAAATCTTTGAGCCCCTGTAATTTTAAAACTACATATTTTTAGAAAAATCTAAAACACCACAGACACAGATATTTGTTTCTAGAATATTATGTCTGCAAAATTTCATGGACTTTGGTTGCTTAATATTCAAATGAAATTGGAACTACGATTGTATGAAATGAGTGACGGAGAGAGCCCTGTTAAAGACCCATGGACTGGGCACCCCGGACGGGTCCGAAACTAGTGGGACATATACCGAGGTACCTACTTAAATTTATAGTTTCATACATAAATGAATTAGATAAAAAAATGCCTTTGGGGGAAAAACCTCATGTTAGATTAAATGTGGAGCCTTTGGCTATTATGCAAATGATAGCTCTAGAGTCTAGATATTTCCTAGGACCTAGTCGGTTTATATCCAGTCAATACAATTTGTCGAAACTCGAGCGCTACCGAGCTTCTATGCCGAGCTGACAGTTCTAAAACATTTCTCTGGAGTATTCGAATATGCAATGATGCTATCGATTTCTATCTATGCTACTTCTATGCTATTGATCGTTCACTTCGCTTAAGTTATATATACAATTTATAATTATTTTGATATTTAAAATTATTTGGTAAAATTGCAATTACAATCGCGTGTATAAAGATGGGGCTTAAGTACTCTAGGGAGATCATAATCTTCTTTAAATATGAGATTTTATAATTTTATGTTTAAGGTATCTATCCCAATATATTATGGAAGGACTAAAGAGAAAAATCCGAAATCCGTGAATTTGTGTTATTAGCCCAGTAATTTGGTCGTCAAAAAGGGGCTTATCTGGAAAGTTTTCAGAAGGTTATGCAAATTGGTGGTTTTATAGATTTCGATGTGCTCTTTCGGAATTTTTGTTTTGCCACCTCGTACCTTTGCCGCTCGCGCCGCCATCTTGGAAAAATGGCGCCCAAAAACAGTTTTTTCACGATAACTTCTTTCCCACTCATTTTACGATAAAAATGGCTATGTAACAATTAAACTAGAGACAATTTCCTACAATTTGTGTAGTCACCTTTTTTTGTAGACTCGATAGTTTCAGCGTACGAGCGCCACAAAGCCCACTCCAACACTCGTTATATGTCATCAAAAAATAATATCAAAACATGTTATTTCTTGTAGGAATGGTACAAAACCATTTGTGTGTGATTCCTAGTCGCACTTGCCTGGTTTTTGGACACCGAGAATTGTATATTCTGGATGGTGGAGATTATAGTTTGATTGTTTTTGCTGTAGGTACGAAAAGCTCGCTATAACTACTAAAAGTCTCATCATTTACAATAAAAAGAGGTTAAACCAAATATAGAAATCCTTATCGGCTATAATATTAAACGGTATTTGAAGCAACCGAGTCTATATATTTGGTTTATGACGATCTTGAGGACGTAAAACTTTATTGAATTTAACTTTGCAATGTCAAATTAAATTGAGCTCGTGTGGTCTTTATGGATGCTAAGGAGTTCAGATGAAGCCATTTCTGAGATAATTCAAACCAAATACGTTTTTTTCATTCAGTTTAGGTACAAAACTGACCACAATAATTGTTGTATAATAAATAGTATGTGCGAAAATATTACAACAAACACGCTTAATAAACAAGCCTAACAAAAAAACTTAAAAACCTTCCAAGTGCGAGTAAGACTCGCGCACTGAGGGTTCTGTACTCGGGACATACAACATATGTACACAGACTGCTAAAATCACATCCCTTCCTTTTATATTGCCGAAGTCGGGTAAAAAAGGAGTTTTGAAGTACTTAAAACGCGAGATCTATCAAAAAGATCGTCTTTTTATTAACCCCCGACCCAAAAAGAGGGGTGTTATAAGTTTGACGTGTGTATCTGTGTATCTGTGTGTCTGTGTATCTGTGTATCTGTGTATCTGTGTATCTGTGTATCTGTCTGTGGCATCGTAGCGCCTAAACGAATGAACCGATTTTAATTTAGTTTTTTTTGTTTGAAAGGTGGCTTGATCGAGAGTGTTCTTAGCTATAATCTAAAAAAAATGGTTCAGCCGTTTAAGAGTTATCAGCTCTTTTCTAGTTTTCTTGTAGAAAAGAAGGTTAGATAACCGTTAGGTTCATAATATTATGTCAATTGACAAATGTCAAGCTGTCAAGATGGACGTTGCCTAAATACATAATTATTTATTTGAAAATGATGTTTTGGAAAACTCAAATACTTTGGATCGTCGGGGGTGTTATAAATTTTTAATTTACACTTGTATAGTTATTGCGAATAAAACTCTGCAACTCCATTCAAACCCGAAGAACTAAGTGAGCGGTAAAAATAAATTGAGAAATAAAAAATATATGGACTGTGTTGCGTCCTACAGTTTTTAAATACTGAAAACCAAGCTAGTATTTTTTTAAAATTCAAATACAAGTTAGCTCTTGACTGCAATCTCACCTGGTGCTAAGTGATGATGCAGACAGAAGCCAGTTAACCTAAAAGGGGTACGGCAGATTTCATTAAACCCATAAATAGCCCTTTGGTTTCTACACAGCATCATTCCGGAACGCTAAATCGCTTGGCGGCCGGTTTTTGTCGGTTGGGTAGTAATTAGCCACGACCGAAGCCTCCCACCAAACCAGACCAGTGATTTAAAAATTATAAAATTCCCAACCCTGCCGGGAATCAGGAAACCTCCCACTAATAAGACCAGAGCGCTTAAAACTGCCCCAGGTCGCCAAGCATTGAAACGAGTAGGTACTCTTACTCTTACTCTTACTCTACTTACGCTTTAAAAAAGTACTTACATCAGCATTATGACCACCCATGACCAGCCCACTACTGAGCACGAGTCACCTCTCAGTCCCTTCGATGACTTCATCCACATGATATAAATTGACACCCTATATCACTCGTTAATAATGTAGCCTACCTATCTATCAGTGAAAGAATTTTCAGAATCGGACCATTAGTTCCGAAGATTACCTCCTGGCTCATACTCTACCTACTTTGACTTTTTTATAATATTTTTAGATATAAAATAGCTGTATGGATGCCACGATCTAAAAAGTTTCTCAATTGTAATAATTCAAAATTAGGCTCCCTTCAAATTGAAGTTGTAAGTATAATATTTGCATAAAGCACACGTTAAAATGTTAACATAAATAAGAAAAAAAAAAAAAATTATTTTATAACACAAGTATTAGGTTATCGTATATTGTAAGTGAATTATGTGAGATTCATTATTTCTTATCCGCTGTAAACGCGAGTAGAAAATAAAAAAAAGTATACTTAAGACGAAGTTCTTAACAATCTCGTCGCTCCCGCAATAACTTTGATTTGTAATTCATGAATTTTATCGTCAAGTTCCGAGGCAACTTTAATCGAGTTTTCGTGTCACTTTACAGAACAAATTATAGGTTTTGCTAAAATTTTGTAAAAAAAGTCTGCTTGCTGCTTAAATCATTTCAGCTAAATAAATTATGCAGCCAGCATAGACCTATACCTACTATACTTAATTCATATGCGTCAATGGTTCGATTATAATTTATAGAGAGATATGTTTATGTTTTATGTTAAACATTAATTAAGGGGTTATGTGCACTCACCCTTACAGTTAAAATGTAGAACGTAGACGCTCATAACGTGATAGAGATCTCATCTGGTACAAATCAAATATTGAGTTAAGGCTTACCTTCCGACGAATCAGCCTGAAGCCGTCTAGACTGCTTATTACAACCTCTGATTTTATTACTCTTTAATTTCGTCGCATAACACATTTTTAAAAACGAATGTAGGTGTATAAATATATTTATATATGTATATATGTATTTCCCACCATCTTTGGGTACAGACCCTCTCATATTTGAGGTACCATTAAAAAATTGCAGCCACCATGTAACACCACGAATAACCAGCCTATGCACAGTTTACTACGTATTTTTGGAAAAAGCTAAAAAATCATTTAAAAAATCATTTGCACAACCTGTATGGGTCTCATAAGAAAATTCAGAGTCCCGCAGCGAGTGATGGAGAGAGCTATGCTCAGAGTTTCTCTACGTGATCAAATCACAAACAAGGATTAGAACAACCAGATTAAGTGACATAGCCCAGCAGCTTACCGAGCTGAAGTGGTAAAGTCCATTACCACTGCAGCTTCGCAAGTACACAAGACGTATAGTTTGGAGATAGCGTGGCGTGGAAGTTCTTACAAAAGACTTAGGCATGCCCAGCAGTGGACCTCTGTTGGTTGACGACCTGCCTGAATCCTGGGATACCCGAACAATGCAAAGCTGTACTCTACGAGTATCTCTCTCACACGAATGACCACGTTCGTTGCTTCGCCACGTTCGTTCGTTTTTCGCCTTTTACACCTTGCAAAGAAATTCTCAGTAACAGTTTCAAGGTTACTTACCTTACTGATACCCACACTAACGCGGCGTCCAACGTGAGCGATCTTGATGTGAAGTGGATACTGGATCGCGACGCGGCACGCCAAACAACATACGAGAACCTTGAAGTTGGCATTCGCTTTTCATCGCCTACTATACGTAAGAATTCGCCTAACTGACATAGTATATTATAAGCCTTTTTAATCTCAATCTGGACTTTCAATATCAGATTGAGATTATTAAGAAAGCTCAGAAGGAAATGTCATTCGCCTTAACGAAGTAATGGCGCGTAAATAAATGATGCCGGTAATTATTGTGATATTAGTCGGTACTGCATTTTTGATGTCTCACTTAATTTTTAACTGTCACAATTTCCTTATTTCTTGAGCTAAGTACAACGTGTTTTATCCCTCTTTCCCAAGCGTTCTTTAAATTAGGGTGGACATTACACTAATCATTAGTCTGCAGAATCTGTCAATGTCATTCCTGTACCGATCACATTAACAAACTTAATTTATGCTGCTATAAAAGTAAGTTAAACCATAAACTGCGACTTGTACCAGCAATCAGGGTTGAAAATTGTTTGAAAAGAATTCACGGAACTACAAAATAAGTTTGTATTCGAGTACAAGGCAAGTCGATTTAAGTTTGCAGGAAGTTCTTAATGGTCTCATGAATTACGAATCAGAAGTTGAGTCTTTCAGATGTTTTAATGACGGCATGCGGGATTCATACTAATTTTCTCCCCGGAGACGGAAAAAACTATGATACGAGATTCGGACGGGATAATTCGTTTCGGAAATGAAAGAGGAATTTTTGAAAGGGTTTTCTGTTTTCATTTTGCACGCTAAGTTCGTTTAATCTCTGAATGCTACGTAACGTTTTTTGGAATATGCTTTTGGCACCAATATGGCGGATCAACTCGCCTCAACTCGTGCTATTCTTAGACCCCTCTGGAGACACTTTAGTGCATTTGTGACGTACAGAAAAATCTGCAATTTAAGGTCTCCCGTCCGTCGTCCCACTTGCGCACTGACAGAATAATATAATGTGCCATTACGACGCAATCCATAAACTCATCCCCTATATTCACGCATACATCGATTTATTATGTACTAGATGTTGTCCGTGACACTGTCCGCGTGAATATATTATGTTTAATGTATATCCCGCGGGAACCATGGATTTCTACGGAGTAAGAAGTAGCCTATGTGTTAACCAAAGATATAGTCTATCTTCATTCCTAGCCAAATCAGTCCAGTAGTTTTTGCATGAAAGAGTACACACACATACACATGTTGGGTCCTTACCGAGTGTGTGTCTGGTAACACATCGGGTCTGGTGGTATTTGGGCCGCAAACTTTTGTGTTTATAGCATTAGTGTGATGTGATTTTTGCCTAATAAAAGCAATAAGTTACTTATTAATTTATTTCAAATTGATCACGTCTTGATCATTCGTTTCGTAGCCTACCTAGCGTCAAATGTGACCTACAGTTGACGCTAATGTTACCTGTAACATTTGACACCTGCCAGTGACGTGGAAGCCTCGAAGTTTCGTTACAAGTTACTAAACTGTCGTGAACTGTGGCATTGACGATCACGTCCGTCTAGGAGAATATGGGATTTGTGAATTTGGCACTTATTTCTCTCGTATAACTTTCTACGTCAACTTGCTTTGAGGTGCATTTCGTTTTTTTTACACAGCCAGTAGCCACACGCTGAAATATTTACGGCGTAAAATGTTTGTGGCGTTTTCTGGTTGCGCGTTGCAGACATAGTTTTTCCGAATTTCTGACCCCTTTTCGTCATAAAATTAATTATTATGTACTCGCAAAATAAATTACCCCTCAACACTTTTTTCAAATCAAAAATCAGAGCACGTTGGCGATGGACAATGAATAGTTCTCGAATTTACAAAGCTTTGTACCAAACCCGCCCCCCAATACAATTCCTGGCTACGGCTATGTCATGAACTAACTATAACTAACTTTTAAGTTATTGAATCGAAGAAAGTCATCTTTATTCAGATTTTTGGTGATTTTATAATGATAATAAAAATAATAGAAAAGTTGAATATACTTATGCCATAGTAATACAGAGGAACATATTATTCAAATTAAAATGCAAAGTACAGCTAAATAACGACGAACATTGGCATTTAACTAATGTCAAAAGCATTCAAAATTCAAATCATATTTTACTCGTGTACAATTTGTATGATGAAGGGCTGTATCGCGCCAAAACGCTGTCACGTGGTTTTAGGATGTGGCTTTATTAAACAGCGGAGCGGGATGTAATAACTAATACCTTCTACATAATATAATATTTAATTCAATGTATTTACTATCTCATGGTATTTCAGAGAATGGGGA
This sequence comes from Maniola jurtina, assembly GCF_905333055.1. Classification (NCBI taxonomy): domain Eukaryota; kingdom Metazoa; phylum Arthropoda; class Insecta; order Lepidoptera; family Nymphalidae; genus Maniola; species Maniola jurtina. The sequence continues at coordinate 6,168,885 of NC_060033.1, forward strand.
AATCAAATCTACCGAGTTACTCAAATGTGTGCAAAGGAGAAATCTTGAATATCTAGGCCATATAATGCCCAAATCAAATTATTAATAATTATTATTTTTGGGCAGCGGTGAACAAAACCAGCAACCCTTAATGATTGCCAACCTCCGATAGGCACTAGAAGAAGAAGAAGTTACCTACTCACATAGGACGAATTTTTAACTGTTTACAAAAATTATCATCATCATCATCATCATAATCAACCCATCACCAGCTCACTACTAAGCGTCTCAGAATGAAAGGGTTTGGTCCACTACGCTGGCTGCGGATTTGCAGATTTTGAAAACATTATGAAGAACTATCGGGCATACAGATTTCCTCACGATGTTTTCCTTCGCCGTTAAAGCAAGTGTTGCTTCAAACGCACATAGCTCGGAAAAGTTAGAGATGCATGGGATCGAATCCCCCACCCCCTGAATAGTAGGCGGACGTCTTAACCACTAAGCTATCACGACTCAAGAAAGGCATCATTTTGAAATAACTTATTCATTAAGTTTTATTAAGTCCATTGTAAAGTTATTTTCCCAATAGAACGACTTACGGACGTTCCCATTTTCAGAAAACATTATTTTAATCATTATAATATTATATCGTAGGTATTTATCATTATAATTAGCGAACTAAATACTGCCTTGGTCATTACCAAGTTTAAACTTACTTACCTACTTAACAAAAAATTTGAACTGGTTGACAAAAAAACGCATAGCGACTCCAGAAGGAACTATAAGGTAGATTCTATTCAGGCACTAAGTTTATTATGTGCTAGAAGCATGGTATTTACACAGAAGTTCTTTAGGTATATGGGTGAGCACTACAAAAGGATCTTTAAAAATTCATCCCTTGCTGGCCATTTCAACCCTAAGGGGGTTAGTAGGGGATGATGGGAACCCCCATCGGACACGGCTAGTTGTTGAGTAAACTTGCACATATTAATTAAATTAATTTTCAGCAATAGAGTACCACCCTTATCGTTTCAAACTTGGAATGCGCTATCATTTGCAGCTTCCATTCCATCCCCATTCCGCTGGCGTTTTCCAGTGACGCGCGAACAGTTGTAGGGGGCGGTAGTGTCGCTCGATATACAGTTTGGCGGGAACGAATAATTCGAACTCTTGTATTTTTTTTCTGTAAAAAATAAAAGAAAACGCTATTTTAATAGACTTCAACATGTGTGACGATTTTCAAAAAAAATTCTAGTTTCAAAGTGGCTTAGTTAAAACTTTGATATTTAATTATTCATGAGGATTTACGGTAAGTAAAATATTAATTTTCATGCATTTTAATTTTGTTTCTTTATTCTGTAATATCTGAACAAAATGGGTCATTTTAAGGCTAAAAGCTTAATGAAATTTTAGCTTTTAATTTGAGTTTTGGAATTTAGAAACTTTAGGAATCTGAGCAAAAAGAGTTCAATCTAATTTAGTGCTAAATAGGTAAGTAGAGATTAGAAGTTCACTCCATTAATAGCCAGCTATTAGGACAAAGTTTTCAACAGTTCAGTAGACAGTATTAAGTTAACAGGTAATATAAGTTGGGCCGGCCACTTACATAAGTTTATGAACTTATTCGTAGCCGCATAGGTTAGCGAAACTTAGCCGAAAAAATGGCTAAGTAGGCTATTCAAACTTTATTTTTCCTTTTATACAAAAAAAAATGTACAAGAAGGAAAATTTGTAGAGATACCTACTTATTCATGGTTTAAATGTTTTTCTACAATAAGTATATGATTAAGTACTTAATTGAATTTTTAGTTTTAATTTAGATATAAGTTTATTTTACTTAGTTGAATTCATAGAAAGCAAATTATCCGTTACATACAAATTGTAGAGTTAGGTGTAATGTAATTTAGCCATATAATTTATCAAGAATTACGAGAAAATACGTAGTTTCGTAGTTTGCGCCATTTAGTTGGTAAAGTTAGATCACAGTTTTAGTTGACTTAGTTAGTGAACTAATTATGAACTTTTACATAATGAAACGGGCAACCTAGTTTAGTATGTGCATACTATCCTTAATCTAATACTTAGTATGTACCTAATTCCTTTTTGACTTACCTACCTATATTTATCTAAACCAGAACTGCGTGACTTAGTATTGAATCCAAGCAACTGTGTGCGAAACGTAATGTATGGAAAATAATGTATTATTACCAGATATGATAAAACGCCAGATAAGCAAATCTCATACAATAGAATATTTTAAAAGTGAAGACAGAAGAGACAAATTCGTACGCTGGTGTGTGCGAGACACATACCTACTGAAAGACGTGGAGCTTCAAATACTACTACTAATACTATCTCTATTTTCATTTTTTTAATACATAACCTAATTTTCCTTACGTGGCCAGGTATAATGTTCAGTCATAGATTAGGGTCATCATTAATTCAATTGATGGTTATAGCAAACCACCCATGTCATACGACTCATACGAGTATGTTAGGACTTGGTCACCTAAGTCACAAGGTGACTCAGGTGACCAAGTCCTAACATACGAACAACAACACGGACAAACCTGCGAGGCAGCGGCGCGCGACGACGCCGCCGGTGTGTCCAAGAATATCTTAGGACTTGGCCAAACAAACCTGCGACCGCAACGTGTCCAAGAATATGTTAGGGTTTGGTCAGACAAACTCACGATGCGCGATTATGAACTGCTAAGTGTCGTGACACACCTGCGTAAATTACCTCGCCAGGTCGGCAGCTGATTCTTGGTTGTACTATTCTGTGGGCCTGAAACACATTTTGTGAAAAACGCGCTGAAAATTAATGAGATGGAATGTTACGCAGTATCTTCAGACCGTTTCTCGATGAGACGGTTGCATTTCACGTTTTAATGAGTTGCTTGCTTACTATGCAAAATACACTGAATCTCGTCGAAGTTATCGTCGATAGAAGGTGAGGCGTTATGACGAATGCGACGTCAATTGAGAAGATGCGTCATGGCTCGTAAGCAAGATAGAAAACATTGTAAGCGTCTTTAGCGGAACTTTCAGCGACATAATATAGATCTTTATGCAAGGAACTATGAAGGAAGATAAGGGCAGTTTAATATACTTATGATTATTATTGTGATTATTTCATGATCAAACGGAGAGTTCCCTCGCTCTAGTTCACTCTGGTTGAGTTTGTTGTGGGCTATTCTCAGACTTGGGCGCGTTTGGAACCCTAGTAGCTTTAGTTTTAAGTTACGCAACTATATCGTACAAAAACAAACAATACTGATCATCAAAAGGAGTACAATAGTACCTACTTTGAGTAAATGATTTTGACTTTGACTTTGAGCTTCGCAGCCATCGTTCTCAGCGTCTGTTTCAGCCTTTACATACCAGGCATACATGAATGAGTAGGTAGCTCTAATATGCAATGGATGTATCGACTTAGTTATCTCAAAATCAAATGCAAACACGAATAGTATTATGACGTATACACATACATTAATCTAAATTGACAAAGCGCTTTGTAGTTAATTATATCAGAAGCCGTTAGTTTGTAATTAATGGACGTTTGTGTATTGATCTACATAATAATTGCTCATACAATATGCGTAAGTAAAGGGTTGTATCACAAAGTGTAGGGTTGGTAGCAAAATAGGTACATATTTTATTAACCCCCGACCCAAGGCACGACCCCGACCAGAGGGGTGTTATAAGTTTGACGTGTGTATTTGTGTATCTGACTGTGGCATCGTAGCTCCTAAACGAATGAACCGATTTTAATTTAGTTTTTTTTTGTTTGAAAGGTGGCTTGATCGAGAGTGTTCTTGTTCGAAGAAAATCGGTACAGCCGTTTGAAAGTTATCAGCTCTTTTTCAGTTTTCTTATAGACGTTTTTGTGTCGGGGGTTTTTTAAATTTTGAGTTATTCTAGCTAGCGGCTGCCACGGGTAGTAAATAAATATTGTAATAGGTCCGAGTACCTATCGATAAAGGCAACCTTTCACTTACATTGGATATAGAAGATAATATAGCGCTTAATTTACCGCTGTAAACTTTGTGTACTGGTCCAAAAATGTAAGAGAGTAACCCTTCATATTTACCATAGTTTTTAATCAGAACAAAAACAGCTTAAATTACTATCTCTTGCTGCTAATATCAACTGTGTTTATCATCTTTTATAGACATTCGTAGTGATGCAATAAGCATCCTAGTTAGAGTATCCAAGACACCCATTGTGATCAAAAATAATCGTTATGTAAACGAAATTCACAGCTAAAATAAGTTCGGTATTATATTCATTGTTTTAAGTATTAGTAAAAACAAGAACCTACTCTTCTATAATGAGAAGAGCTGATTTTTTGTTTTATGGATTTAAATCAATATTTCTATCAATTAAATTAAAGATATCAAGAACAAAAGCATAGAATAAAACAAGATAAATAATAATTATAATTGTACCAAACAAAAAACTATTTAGTAAGTAAAGTTGATGAACTAACAATGAAATGTCTTCAAATATTATTGTTTTATCATTTGTTTCCGAATTACAAAACATTCTTTTAAATTGTTTTCCCTTGCGTCCTTTTAAGAAAGTTGTTCTAGCTGAGTTAGGGGCATATTATTTGACAGGGGACGAAGGAACAATGGATAGAGTAAGATGTATGAATATCTGGTAAAAAAGTTTGCATTTTCCTCGGAATTTCTGGGTGAAAAGAGGGACACGTCGTCATACTATAGCAGTGCGAAATAATGTACCTATTTAGAAGTTGGCCAAAATGTCTGTGGGCACTTTTCACAGGAATATAAAAATAATAGTAATATAAGTTCTTTTTTTAATTTTATTTACACCAACAACTTCATACAATTATGACTTTAATATTATACAAATCCACTGCAGTATGGTTGTCCATTACAAGTGCACTTATGAAAGAAAATAACTTAACAGCACTAATCTAATATAATACAACTTTTCTTTGTCCTGAATTGATCGAAACATCTAAAATGATAACAACAATCTCGTTTTTGTATTTCAAAATGATCGGAAATACGTCTTGACAATAGATAATATTAAAGTTACTTAAGAGGGCTCTCTCCGTCACTCGTTTCATACAATCGTAGTTCCAATTTCATTTGAATATTAAGCAACCAAAGTCCATGAAATTTTGCAGACATATTCTAGAAACTAATATCTATGTCTGTTGTTTTCCAGATTTCTGTTAAAATATTCGGTTTCAAAGTTACGCGGTCTTAAAAAATTTCATACAAATCTTTGAGCCCCTGTAATTTTAAAACTACATATTTTTAGAAAAATCTAAAACACCACAGACACAGATATTAGTTTCTAGAATATGTCTGCAAAATTTCATGGACTTTGGTTGCTTAGTATTCAAATGAAATTGGAACTACGATTGTATGAAACGAGTGACGGAGAGAGCCCTGTTAAATGAAATTGTACCGATACTACGCAAGTCGTTACCTATATGATTAAAAACAAACAATCTACAAGTAATTTCATTCGTATTGTATTTCGAAACTTTGATATTATAACCTAATAATAATTTGGCTAAGTAAATTGTGTCCAATTTGTACAACAGAAAGCCATATAACTGATAATTGAATTTAATATGAGGTCTAAACGATATCGATTTCATTAAGAACCATGTGAGTGCCTTGGGATGTAGTTTGGGCTTTAGTTTAATATTTGATTTGGCCTACAATATTAGCAAGGTATGCTGAAATTGAATATACTTGTAGGTGCTTACATTGCGATTCGTAAGTAAATCTCAAAATCCATACTAATATTATAATGACGCAAGTGTGTGTGTGCTATCCGCATGTCTGTCTGTCTGTTAGCTTTTCACGGTCCATCCGTTTAACTGATTACAACGTTTGTTACAGATATATTTTGCATTCAGGAGAAGGACGTAGGCTGTTTTTGGTGCCAGAAAATCAAATAGTTTTCACAAGACATTTGAAAAACCTAAATTGACGCGGACGAAGTCACGAGTGTCAATTAGTTAAAAAATAAAGAAAATTTCTTTGTTTTGCCATTCTATACTATGAAATTCTAATTCCTTCTAAGCTTTTTTTAACGACTTGTAAGCTCTTTGATTGTCAATAATTATTTTTCTATAGTCTATAGTAGCCATTGAACAATAATAATAATTATTTTTAAGCTCCCTGAGTTAACAAGTTCAGATTATGTACATGCATTAATGATAAAATTAATAATGTAAATGTAATATAGTGGCTTTTCTACTTACTAGACTTACTAAAAACGGAATTGTAAATAAGAGAATCGCCATTCTCTTATTTACTGACCTAGAAAATAAAGCCTTTTCTAGGATTTTATGCGTAGGATACATTTTCTACAAAACCTTTATTCATCAACTTTTTTCAATTGAAACTTACTTAGTCTGGACCCCTGTGAGCAAGGGATGCTAAATAAACTGAGACGCAAAACTTAAGATTGAATTTTCTATTTTTGTTTCTCTGTAGCTCAGATGTTTGCCTGAAAGTTTTATTCTTCACTTGCCATTTATAAATCCAATTATTTACATAAATTACTTATGATAAAACTAGCTGATGCCCGCGACTTCGTTCGCGTGGATTTAAATTTTAGAAGTCCCATGGGAACTCTTAGATTTTCCGTGATAAAAAGTAGCCAATGTTTAACTATACCTACCCAGTGTTTAACTATATCCAGGTCTTTAACTATGCCCATGCGAAAAATCATGACGTTGCTCCGTTGCGACGTGATTGAAGAACAAATCAACAAATGAACACACTTTCGTATTTATAATACGGGCAGTGATTAGTATATTTTAGAGTTAGATAGGTATAGTTTATCATAAGCTTATTCTGAAAAAAGAAAACTGGTAGGTACCTACATAACTATATTTTGATTAGTTTAGCTTTAAAAACATATATGTTAGCATTAGAAGGTAGAAATACTAAGTGTGTATCACACTTAATATTATAAAGGAGAACGTTTGTATGTGTGTGTGTGTGTGGGTATGTTTGTTACTCCTTCACGCAAAAACTACTGGACGGATTGGGCTGAAATTTAGAATGGAGATAGATTATACCTTGGATTAGCACATCACTTGGATCAGACTACTTTTTATCCCGGAAAATCAAAGAGTTCCCACGGGAATTTTAAAAAACCTACATCCACGCAAATGAAGTCGCGGGCATCAGCTAGTTTAAAATAAGCCGTGAAAGCTTAGTGATTAGGACGTCCGCCTCTTATTTGCGCGAGGAAATTTGCATGCCTGAGAGTTCAATAATGTTCCTAAGTTAAATAAAAATTGTCCGTATTGCATTGTTAATTTAATCATGAGTTAATACAAATTAATAATACTTACTTCTAGATGTTGTGTCTGTATATACCAATTTGGCAAACATTTTAATAAAAATCTTGCCGCAAACCTAACTTAGGGATACATCTGGGTCTGTCAAGTTGACGAGGGTGTTCCATGCGGGACACTGAATAAAGTAAGATTTAGTAATAACTTGAGACCAAGTTGCGGATGTCTGATGTTATTTTATTATGAGTCCCTGAACGTAATATATAACCATAAATAAGTTTAAGCATTAAAATTAATCAGGTTATCAGTCATCATAATGAACATTTATTGTCAAGCACGAGTAGGTTAAAATCTCTCAAAATGAGACGGATATTATTAGGCCACAGTCCCCCAGTCCACTACGCTGGCCAAGTAAGGATTGGCAAAGTTCAGACACCTTTGAGAACATTATGGAACTCAGGCATGCTGGTTGATACAAGTGGCAATAGGACTGGGAAATTCTTGTCTCACTTTGACACATGAGTGTCCGGTGTAGAGATGTTATGTTATCATTTTGACATAGGGTGCACATAATTTCGCTCTATCATACTATGACAGAGCATGAGATTTGGACATGCTAAGGCCACTGCTATCATTTGTCTCTACCGCCAGTGTGAAGGGTTAGAATAAACATAAATAGCTTTCAAATTATAGTTAACTATTTAATATAAATAAAATCATAACGAACCGTCAAATTATAACATAATGCTGGCTTTAGGTTACCATAAATCATCCTGCATATGGATTTAGCCGAACATAATTTCCCCTGGGTCTCCTCTCTCATCCAGTTTACGGTGAACTATTGTGTTTATTATCACTACATTATTTTGCTTGGCGAAACGGACATATAAGGTGTCAACAAAGTTGGTTGCGTTAGTGGCTATGTTTTTGAATTCGCTAGTTTTGAAGATTTATTTAGCGTTGTACTTTATAGTAGGGACTTTCGTACGAACTCATTGAAATTCTTTGTTTTGTTTTTTACTTTCAATTTCATTCTTTAATATTTTAAATTGTTTAGTAGGTATAATATTTTGTTCTTAATTTTTATTTATGGTGATTTTTATGTATCTACCAGGGTGGTTCGATGCTCCTTCCATGATTGTGCTTTTTAGGGTTTCATACCCAAAGGGACCTTATTACTAAGACTACGATGTCCGTCCACCCGTCCGTCTATCAGTGGGCTGTATCTCTTGAACCATAATAGGCAGAAAGTTGAAATTTTTACAGAATATATATTTCTAGTGCCGATCAAGTGCGAGCCCGACTCGGGGTTTTTTTAGTTTCCTTCTTTCGTAGGACAGGATCGTAAGACAGATAATAAGATTTTATCTATTAGGTAGGTACCTACCTAGACATTTAAACACGCTCTGCCAAAAAATAAAAACCATACTTAATACCTAGTCCTACTTATAATACTATGATTTGAACTACTTGATGAAAAACAAATAACAGAACTGGACCTAAGACCTCATATTATTTCAAATTCATTTTACATTTTTCTCCGAGCTAAAGAATTTTATTCGCATATTAAGATATTTTCACACATTATAAATTATCACAGGCTGTCAAATTATAGCATTATACCCGGCTAAGGTTATATAAATCATCGTACAGGTGGATTTAACCGAACTTAATTTCCCCTGGGTTATTCTCTTGTTTATTTTGTTTTATCACTATAATATTATTTATCTATTGCTTTGAGTATTTAGAAAACAAGTGTAAATTAAAAATTTATAACACCCCGACAAGTGAAGGTTACAGTAACTAGAAAACAACTGATAACTTTCAAACGGCTGAACCGATTTTCTTGGATTATAGCTAAGAACACTCTCGATCAAGCCACCTTTCAAACAACTAGGAGCTGCGATGCCACTGACAGATACACAGATACACACGTCAAACTTATAACACCCCTCTTTTATGGTCGGGGGTTAAAAAGCTCTAGAATTGAAATATTAAAGTGCAACAGTGTGCGACGATTTTTGACCTAGTGCATATTTAAAGACCTGGAGAATGACCTAGGCTACTTTTTATTTTGGAAAATCAAAGAGAGGATCTCTTTGATTTTCGCGATTTTTAAAAACCTAAATCGACGCCGATGAAGTCGCGGGCATCATTTAATTTTACATTTTTTACCCTGTATGCCTCGGTTGAGTTATGTTGCTATCGCGTAAACGAAGTTTTATTATGTCTAGTTTATAAAAGCGAAAGGTAATATTGCACCGGTATCATAAAGTTAGCAAAATAATGTAACATAATGCTGGCTATAAGTTTTCATAATTCATTCTGCATATGGATTTACCCGAACATAATTTCCCCTGTGTATTCTTATACAACCAGTATAATGTGAACTATCATGTATATATTAGCAAGTACTTACTCGTGTACTATTTTGTTTGACGTTACAAATTTGTAAGTGTCAACCAAGCTGGTTTTATGCAGGGTGCTAACTTTTTGAATTGAATTAGTAATACTTATTAAAGTTTTAGTTAATTTTATAGCGGTACTCGGTATGGACTAGGGACCATGAAACAAGGTAATTAGTTTACCTAATTTAATTTTAAAATGAATAAAGACTGTCTGCTAAGCGTAAGAACGAAAATATCGCGAGGGAAAACATCTCTGCATGCCTAAGAGTTCTCAAATTCTGTCAATACACACTTGGCCAGCGTGGAAGACTGGACTGTTTCATGCAGCTGAGCGCGATACCTATGTACAAATGCTAAAGTGTGTATGTCTGTGTGTTATCTTTCCACGGCTCAACCACTCAACGATTTGGCACAGGGATAGCTTCTATTCTGGAGATGGGCATTGGTTAAAGTTTTTATCCCGAAAAATCAAAGAGTTCCAAGCGGAAATACCTAAATTCACTTGAATTTAGGTATTTCCGCTTGGAACTCGTTGATTTTTCGGGAAAAGAGACATCAACTAAAATAGGTACCATTTAGTTTACAACTGTACTGTCAAGGTTCAAAGAACATTTCTTCGGTAGGCATCATGGATGTACGAAGTATTCTTCTTATTATATTGTGTGTATGTGTTTGTTACTCTTTCACGAAAAATTACTAGACGGATTCGGCTGAAAATTGTAATGGAGATTGCTTGTAACCTGAGACAAAACATAGGCTACTTTTTATCCCGGAAAATAAAGAGTTCCCGTGTGATTAATAAAACCTTTATTCACGCGGACAAAGTCGCGGATATCATCTAGTAATTCATAATACAATAACAAGTTACTGAATAGTTACTTTACCTCTTTCACATATTATTTTCTTTCAATACAAAACCTTTCTTTTGATGTTGCAAATCGAAATATTTGCGTTTTCGCTACAATCTCCTACTTATTTCCGGAATAATTCCTCGAAACATCAAATGTACAGTCAATATCGATAAGGAACTTGATGCTTACATCAGCTGTGTAGTAAACGGTAATAGAAAATAGATGAACTGTTGTGTGGGCGCAGCGCGGCTGTAGCGCTGCAGTCCCGTGTTTTTATTGATATGGATTTACAAAGCAGCCCGGCCTTAGCGCTGCAGCCGCGCTGCCTCCGCGCGGCACTTTGCGTCAAGTTTGAAGGCGCCCGCCCTTTTGGTCTGACTCAGAGAACCGCTTTTTATCTGAAATTTTATTTATGTGACAACGACCGCCTTAGTCGTTAACCACCTTTCAAACAAAAAAAACTAAATTAAAATCGGTTCATTCGTTTAGGCGCTACGAGGCCACAGACAGATACACAGATACACAGATACACAGATACACACGTCAAACTTATAACACCCCTCTTTTTGGGTCGGGGGTTAAAAAGTGGAATTCCGTTTTACATCTAGGTACATAGGTAAGTATCGCATACTGTAATCACCTGTAAACGTATTGTTAGCGCTATGTTCAATCATCTTATTATGTGTTTTTTGACAAAAATCGAATCGAGATCGGCGAAAGTTGATCTTTCTGCGGTAACGTTTTCTTTGTGTTTTGCATTTGTAGTTTGGTCCTGCGTTTTACGTCGACTCTTTTCAGACCGACTATTACCCGACGTCTGTGAGAGCTTTATGATAGACCATTGATTATACCATGATCTCCGTAACTAGTGAAATCTGAGGATACCAATGCATCCATCCCATTCTCAAAAACTCTATCCTAGGACTTCTACATTACTAAATTTCAAATTAAATAAAAAGACTACGTAAAATAAAAATTGCTTAACTTTCATCACGTTACCAAAATTCTTGCTTTGACTGTACCTACTTGTATATCCTAAGGTTCAAAAATTATCGTGCCTTTTACTTACAATTTCAAATATTGTCACATGCCAACCTTTTTGATGTAGGTACGTTTGATCTCCTATATTTTCTTAATATTTTGTTATTCTGTACAAAACCTTCGATAATATAAAGTAGTCAAAGCATTTTCTACCAAGCTCTGACGATTCAAAGGCACTTTATAAAAGTTTATTTAGCAAAAAACCTTTCTATTTTTATTCTATTCTACGAATAAGCTTTACGATTAAAGAACATAGGCATGCTCGACATTGCTTAAAAGTACCTGCGTGGAGACAATAACATCATGATAAAGATGTTATTTTTGTAAGTGCAATTTTTTTTTTCAGTAAATTTGCTGTAAAATAAATAACTTAAAATTAAAAAGCCCCCGACACAAAAACCTCTAATAATCTTCAAACGGCTGAACAGATTTTCTTGCATTATAGCAACACTCTCGATCAAGCCACCTTTCAAACAAAAAAAACTAAATCAAAATCGGTTCATTCGGTTAGGCGCTACGGTGCCACAGACAAGTACACAGATACACACGTCAAACTTATAACACCCCTCTTTTTGGGTCGGGGGTAAAAAATTAATCATTGTCATCGTCGGCAATCGATACACGTCCACTGATAGACATAGGTCTATTGTAAGGATATCCATATTATGGCACCTGAGTCCAGGGGCTCCCTGTGACTCGTGAAATGACATCTCCCTATCTATTTGGGCCTTGGGGGTCTCTCAAGGCTGTATTTTCTGGCGCAAAGACTTTCAGCAAAGTGATACCCCAACGTCTAACGGTTCTTCGAACTGACTATTTCAGCCCCGTCCATTATATTTCAGCTACGCAACCCGTTGTGCTATGATGCTTAGGTATTTTGGTTCTTCTAGGGATCTCTTCATTTAATTTGAACTCGTTATAGCGCTTTCCATCGCCCGCTAAGTGACTCTGAATTTTCTTACGAGGTCCGAGTTAGCGACCATGTTTTGAATCCGTATTTGTCCATCGACCATCAACCATCGACCATCTTTTGCATAGCAATAAGCATTGTAAAAGACTTTCGTCTTCAGGCACTGAGGTATTTTTTTTTTAAGCAAAACTCATAGAAAATATTATTAAGGGAAAAATATCAATGCATCCCACCAATTTATAACTTTGCGTATTAATAACGATTGGCTAATCTGATCATAGCCACATATTGTATAGAACCAGCCAACTAATTAGTGGGTCGAGCTTCGATACAGTTTTCCGCCGAAGGCATGAATTATTATTGTCTGGCCGGAAATTGCTTTTGCATTGTAATGAAAATATAATGAGCCTAGTTAGTAGGATCAAGCTAGTAGTTAATAGTTGTGAAGTTATCCTACTAAAAAAATCGCGTTCACATTGTTCTGACTGAAGGAAGGATGTTTGATTAATTTCAATAATCAAATTATCTTCTTCTTCTAGGGTCATCTCCTACCGGAGGTTGGCAATCATTAAGGCTAACTGGATTTGTTTGCCACTGCCCTAAACAGTGACCTTGTACTTATGTTGAACCACTGGCGAAGGTTCTTAAGTCAGGGTGCTCGTCTACGGCTAGGTCTACGTTTTATCTTGCCCTGTATTTATAAGCTGTAGCGGGTCAAAATATTTTGAGTTGCGAATTATATGGCCCAGATATTCAAACTTTCTCCTTTGTACATATTTAAGTAACTCAAATTATCGGGCGCCCGTAAAGTCGCGTTGATGAAGTTGCGCATGTTTGTTGTTGAACACTATGTGATGGGCCTTATACAGTTTCCTATTATATTACAAATCACAATACTTCTGTGAGTCCAAGCCTTACTTCAATAAAGGGCTCTCTCCGTCACTCGTTTCCACTCGTTTCATACAATCGTAGTTCCAATTTCATTTGAATATTAAGCAACCAAAGTCCATGAAATTTTGCAGACATATTCTAGAAACTAATATCTGTGTCTGTGGTGTTTTAGATTTTTCTAAAAATATGCAGTTATAAAATTACAGGGGCTCCAAGATTTGTATGAAAATTTTTAAGACCGCGTAATTTTGAAACCGAATATTTTAACAGAAATCTGGAAAACCACAGACATAGATATTAGTTTCTAGAATATGTCTGCAAAATTTCATGGACTTTGGTTGCTTAGTATTCAAATGAAATTGGAACTACGATTGTATGAAACGAGTGGAAACGAGTGACGGAGTGAGCCCTGTTAACGTAGAAAGATATCACAGACATGTCTCAGAAACTTCTAACTAGTCAAGAATCTGATAATATTTATGTGTTTAGTACGATGTATCTGTATTCTGTATATACGAGTAGGAGCACTGAGAAGTAGGTTCACACACCACTTGTGAATTCCATCCAGGATTTCACAAGAGTAAATAAAAAAAAATCTAACTCATCATCATCATCAAGAAAATATTATTATTAGTCATGAAATATTCCTAGATTTCGCTGTGAGAGCTTTTACGATAGTTCCGGGCAAAATTTCAAGAAATGAGTTCTAGGTTTGAAATTGGGTGCAAGATTTTCGATTTTCCAAAAAGCGAATTCGCTCAAACCGAAGACATTACTGAGTATTATCAGTCGGGGAAACTCTTGCAAATTTATTCATGAGGTGCTGATCGTATGCGGTGATACGACCCTCAGTTTTATTATCGAGAATGCCTCTTTTAGCTTTGTTTTTACAAGCGTTTTAGATGAAACACGTATAGGGCTTTGATGTGCCTGTATGTATTTCGAGTGCGTTCATTTCATATTGCTTTGTAACCTTTTTTTTATATAGGTAAATAAAATTGGAATATAATCTATTTGATTTTTCTCTCGGTTTCAAAAATAACCTGCTTTTATCTAATATGCGGAAAAGTACGTAAATATATTATATTATAGTCCCTTTTCTTCAATAGAGCTACGCCTACTTTCAGACTTCAAACTAAAGTCGCATAAAAATCATCGTCAGCCTATGTGAATCCAATGCTGGACATACCTTTAGCCTTTCCGAGGGCGTGCTACCACACACGGCCCGCCTCCCAAATTTCTTGTTGAGCCGTTTTTCGGCACTTTCTTTAGGCAGTAAATATAAATAGAGTCTACTTATGGATAATTAATCTTTGAAACAATATATTTTGTGGCAACTAATACCATATGCAGACCTCCAGTTTCTTGATGCATTAAAGCTAAAATATAAGATGTGCCTCTTGTAACGTAAAAAGACAGATTGCGTTCGAATCCAAATAAAATCCCCCTAGCCTACTAATAATAAAAATAAATGCATTCTGTTTACACAAGGCATAAACACGTCGAATATACTAACGTCAATTTATACTATAGGTAATAGCTTATTCCTGCGACCTCGTTCGCGTGGACTACACAAATTTCAAACCCCTAATTTACCCATTTAGGGGCTTTTTCAAAAATCCTTTCTTAGTGGATGTCTACGTTATAATAGATACGCAATCCGTCCAGTAGTTTGAGCTGTGCGTGATAGATTAGTCAGTTAGCTTTTCCTTTCATATATTTATAAGATAAGATAAGAAGAATTCAGAATAGGGAACTGATTTGGAATTCTGTGGTACAACCAGTTTGCAAATTTTTCATTCTTAGCTAGCTAAAATTTAATAGCTAGACATAGCGCAGTTTGCTATCAAAATTTTGCGCTGTGTATAACAACGGCAGACGTTTGGTAGCAAAATAAACAAAGGTTGCAACTGTATTTTGCACTATTTTACAGAATTCTCCATTTTCCATTACTCAATTCCAATCGAAGTTATGTAGACTTTCCATGTTCAAAAACAAGTCGGAATCGAAACATGTTTTGCCGAAGTTTTGACCCAGATGCGTCAGTTTGCTATCGATGAAATAACTTGTATTGTTTAGCTTGCATTACATATAGCCATGCTTTCCTAGTAGGATATATTGTGCTGAAGTAGTTGTGTGTAGTTTGTAGACTTGTGGAACTATATTAAGCTGAAATTGGACGGTAGAGTCTTACATAAGATTTATACAACATTTCCATTAGATTACAATATTCAAGTATTCAAGGGGCGAACTAACAAATTCCTAAAAAACCGGCAACGCATTGGTGGTTCCTCTGGTACTGCAAATGTTCACGGGTGGCGGTAATCACTTAACATCAGATGACCCGCCTGCCCGTTTGCTCCCGATTGTTATTTAAAAAAATACAATCTAAATATATTAAGTACTAGCCGATGCCCGCGACTTCGCCCGCGTGAATTTAGGTTTTTTGAAATCCCGTGGGAACTCTTTGATTTTCCGGGATAAAAAGTAGCCTATGTGCTAATCCAGGATATTATCTATCTCCATTCTGAATTTCAACCAAATCCGTCCAGTGGTTTTTGCGTGAAGGAGTAACAAACATACACACACACACACACACACATACAAACTTTCGCCTTTATAATATTAGTGTGATATAAGGAATCATTTAAATTACCTACGCGTGATAAATAACTGGAACAGTGCTACGATTTCTATTACCTTAGATAAAATTTCGTTCCGTTAAGTAGGAACCATCCCTTCATCGTGTTCACACCCATCAGAATGTTTGATTAAGTTTTGTTTTATAAGACTTTTTGATGAGTCTCATAAACACTTTGATGTTCCTGAGCGTAATTTTATAAAATGAATATAACGTAAATATACTTAAAGACCTTGGAAAAAAATTTGCATAATATAGGTATTTTTTCCTTAAACTTAAAAAAGAACACAATGTTTACTAAACAATTTTACTTTAAAAAATCCATCTATACTAACAATATCTATGTACTAATACGTACTAAAGGAGAAACTGATGGACATATATTATAAGTACGTAGCCGTTCTTAAATAGCTGAGTCTAGAAGCTTGCTTGTAGTTTTATTATTGTAGACTCCCACTTAGAAAGTATTTTGAGAAATAATATTAAAAAACGATAAATCCACGCATTATAGAAAATCACTATTATGCAATAAAATAATAAGAGAGACAGCATTTATGGTACTTTCTTGATTTCTATCTTGATATCATATGATATATACGGTGCGAGTGTCGAATAATACTTACCAATATTAATAAAAAAACAAGTGTAAATTAAAAATTTATAACACCCCCGACAAGTGAAGGTTACAGTAACTAGAAAAGAGCTGATAACTTTCAAACGGCTTAAGCGATTTTCTTGGATTATAGCTAAGAACACTCTCGATGACGCCACCTTTCAAACAAAAAAACTAAATTAAAATCGGTTCATTAGTTTAGGAGCTACGATGCCACAGACACACGTCAAACTTATAACACCCCTCTTTCTGGGTCGGGGGTTAAAAATACCATGATAGTTTTCCATTTTTGTCACTCCCTAAATCATTAACTAGGTATATAATATAGTTGTGTAGAAATCGGGATATTTTGCGGTAGAATTTAGTAAACTTTTTATTAAATGGAATGATATATTACAAGCTTACGGTAGTCGGTTAAAAATAGCTAAACATAACTAACTAGTTCATACGAGCTGGGTCGGCTGAGCAGAAAATTCATTTACCCACAGTTAGGTCGGTAAGTACTGCCGTAATTAAACTGGTCTTTATGTAACGCAGCTCTGGGCAACGCTTCAGAATCTTACAAAAAAGTATTAAGAGGAAATTAATATGTATACAATATACATATAAATTTTACTTATTTATATCCCACTTTGAAATAAATATTGTATCACGTTCTAGGGATATGTTATATAGTATCTGACCATCTTCTAGCTTGTAAAAAATTTGAACGTTTTAGATATTACGAGTATGTATCCACATAAGTACTATGTATTGTGGTAATCTAAACAATAAATTAACGTTTACTAAATTAGAGTGGTGGATATGAGGGTGTTGGCATTTGTGTGGTGCTGCGTACCATACAGATTTCGTTGGTTTGGTGGATTATAGCAAACTAACGCCTGCTTCTATAATACATTTACTAAATTAGTTTAATTATTTGGAAGGGACTATCCCTTCCAAATAATTAAACTAATTTAGATGTTTCAATAAAATAAAATTTTAATGCCAATTTGTGTTAACTTCATGTGCTTCAAATTCATACACAGGAATTTAGTTTGCTCAAATCAAACGATTTATTTACACTATATAGGTTAGGTACTCTTATATCTACGTAGCTATGCAGCACGTCATATAGGTTGTGTGTTGTGTAGCTGTAGGTACAAATACTAGTGCCTAACTATTTCATAACCCTCGAAAATGTTGGAATCGAAACAACATGTTTTGGCGAAGTTTTGACCCAGATGTGTCAGTTAGTTATTGATGAATTAAATAACCGAAGCGTGGTGGTAGAAAAGTTTCAATACTGAAAAGACTTTTATTTTAGTAACTATAAATTTCACTAAATTAAAGTAAATATTGGGTCTAGAGAGATATTTGGGTTTAAAATATAATAAATAGTCATCAATTTTAGACAGTAACAATATACATTTATCTCTACAGTTTCTACTTCCCTCATAAGTCTTAAAGACTTCCTTTATCGTAATTCGGAGCCACTCCAAATAATATCTCGTTCTTAATCCATTCATCCTAAGAGGTTAGTCGAGTTCAGCTGACAATTGAAAATTTCCTTAAAAATCTGAGTAGGTAATAAGTAGTATGACTGATAAACAGGCCCCCAAGATAGAAAAAGAAAACGCCAGATCTATCAAAGGATTGCACAACGTTTAAAGGAACTCTAATTTCGCTCAAACGAAATTTCTCGAAATTACGTAGGGATACAAGGAGCATCAAAGAGCGTGTTTCATCAAAAACGCTGTAAAAACAAAGGCATAAGCGGATCCTTAGTTGAGCATAAACACAATAATAAAACCGAGGACCGCGTCACCCAATACGATCGGCAGCTCATGAATAAATTTGCAAGAAGTTTCGGCCTTACGCCTATACCTAGTGCGAATTTGTATGTTCAACAATTTTTTTTTTATTGACGATAGGCTCGCGTTTGACGACAATCACTTTTGATTTTATTAATAACTAGATGATGCCCGCGACTTCGTCCGCGTGGATTTAGATCCCGTGGAAACTGTTTGATTTTCCGGGATAAAAAGTTGCCTATGTCAATAACAGAGACGCAAGCTATTTCGGTAGCAAATTTCATACAAATCGATCAAGCGGATGAGTATTTAGAAATCCCGCGAGAACTCTTTGTTTTTCCGGGATAAAAAGTAGCCTATGTCCTTCCCCGGAATGTATCCTAAGTCTGTACAAATTTTCATTAAAATCGGTTCAGTGGTTGAGCCGTGAAAGCATAGCAGACAGACAGACAGACAGACACACTTTCGCATTTATAATATTAGTAAAGATTTCTTATTTTATTATAATTAAGGTCTAGGTTGGAGCACGCTTACCTAGAAGATGCCTATTCACACTTGCCTTGAAGGTATTGAGGTCGTACGTGGCAGGAAATATGGAAGCTCTCCACACCTTAGCGGTTCGTATCAGAAACGTTGAGCAGAAACGTTTTATGCGTGTAGAGGTTTTGGCTGATACTTCATGCATGCATGTGCGGTGTGGCACATCGACGTGGCTTTAGGCTTTTTAAAGTTCCCGTTTACCATCTCTTAAAATGATGTTAGTGGGTCTATATTATACAGAAAACCAGCTGTCTAAAACTTACTTTGAGGGCCCAAAAAAGGAGTGTAATGTTTTCAGGGTATATGTGGATTTGAGTTTCTTTAATAAGGTTGGAATACTTTCGTCATTAATTTAAAAACCGGCCAAGTGCGAGTCAGACTCGTGCACTGAGGGTTCCGTACTCGGGTATTTTTTCCAACATTTTGCACGATAAATCAAAAACTATTATACATAAAAATAAATAAAAATCTGTTTTAGAATGTACAGGTAAAGCCCTTAAAGGACAGATAGACAACAAAGTGATCCTATAAGGGTTTTTCCTCCGTTTTTCCTATTGAGGTACGGAACCCTAAAAAAAGTGGTGGCTGTATGGCACCAAAATATTTTAGTTCATTTTTGGCAGGGCAGTCGTGTTTTTCAATTTTTTTATTACGACCTGTTAAAAACTATTTAATTTTGTAGGAGCATTAATCCCTGTCTTAAAAAAATGATAAAAACTAAAACAGAAACTCAACTAATTATTATTATTAGGCATTCTCATTAGAAATCAACCGAAGTGAGTTTGGCTTAGTAAGGAATTGAAGTAGACGATATCATATATAGTCAATCTTAGGTAGCACCTGTTAACGATTAGTAGCTATAATCTGCTATTTAGTTTCGCCTATGACTTCATGCCTCCTACTATTGCTATAAATGGCCTCAGAACTCGATTATCAGTCACGGGTTTTCTTAAAAGAATCTGTGATAAGAAAACTTTGTTTCTGGTTGGGTGTAAACATTGTAATAAAGTTAGTGCTCGTATCACCCAACATGATTATCACCTCATGAATAAATTTGCAAGAGTTTTCCCACTGATAACAGTTAACACCCGGTAAATCCTATGGATTGTGCAAATTTGTGTGTTTGGAGAGTTTTTAAGCGTTTCGGGTAGGGTTGAAAGGAACACTTTAAACTTTACGATTTACGGTTTCGACTACGTATTTTCACTTTACGTAAATATGTAATGCGAAACATTTGGTGGACACAGTTTAAACATGCTTTAATTACACTTTTAAATCAACAAGTAATTCTTCGTATATACTGGATTGTAATGCTATTGTAACATTAAAACCAGAATTTCTCCTAATTCTATATCAATGTACTTAGTATATAATATGGTTTCTTGGTAGGTAGCTCTGAGGCTTAAATCAAATCTAATGGAGATAGAAAATAGATAATCTAGGTATGCCAAATTTGCAAGTTAGCAAAGTTATTAGAAGCTCAAGACTTTGATACAAACTCAGTGGAAGCATGAAATTGGGTTTTCATTATTACGACCCAATTAGCTAAATTACAGGTAATGCCTGTCAATTTGAACACAGAGCGGTTTATCCCGAAATCTTTAGGTGCAGTTTCACCATCATCATGATCAACCCATCACCCGGTTCACGACTGAACCGGTCTTTCAGAATGTGAGTGGTGTGAACCACATTTCACTTAATCTTTTATCTATGGTGTGAACATAACGTCATCTTAAATTGCGACTAAAGATTTTGTGGTAAGGCTTATTGCAAACTCAGAATATGTCCAATCTAATCCAATCTATCAGCTTGTATCCGGTCACTTAGGCCTTAAGAGCTCCCCACCAAATACGGTCCTCCGCCTTCTTTATCCACCCGCTTCCCACCACCTTATTCAAGTCATCGGTCCAGTGGACTGGAGAAACCTGGAGGTCATCCTTCACTGCGCTTACCGGTACATGGTCTCCACTCCAGAACATGACTGTCTGCCCCATCGTCCATTGTTTCTGCGGCAGATGAACTTTATTTGATAATCCTTTGTCAGTTACTTTTGTTATTCTGAGAATTTCCTCGTTCTGATTTTATCCCTGAGAGATATCAAAGTATGTACCAGACCAGAACTCGTATCCAATTGTTTAAGATTCACACGTTGCAACTACTAGATCAGTAGCGTTAAGAGAGACACTGTATAAAATAGATATCCATATAATATGTCTTTCTACGTACAAGCCAATTAGTGCACTAGGTATACAATTTCCCTCGGTGAAGATATTAATTATTACTCAGGCGGAAATTGCGTTTTCATTATTACGGACTAGTAGGTGCCTACAGTAACACTCATTATAACGGACTTGTAGGTGGCTAACACTATATCATCCTCTTTCTTATTTTATGCTCCTGTGGCCTGTACACGAACAAAACGATTTTTGCTTTATTAGATACTTACTCAACTATAGTTTGTAGAGTCTGAGACACAATGTCTCAACTAACAAGTGTGAATTAAAAATTTATAACGTGAAGGTTACAGTAACTATAGAAAAGAGCTGATAACTTTCAAACGGCTGAACCGATTTTCTTGGATTATAGCTAAGAACACTCTCGATCAAGCCACCTTTCAAACAAAAAAAAACTAAATTAAAATAGGTTCATTAGTTTACGAGCTACGATGCCACAGACAGATACACAGATACACACATCAAACTTATAATACCCCTCTTTTTGGGTCGGGGGTTAAAAATATACCTAATACATAACGAATAGAGTAGGTAGATACATTACATCTGCCGAGTTAACTACCGCAGACAGCGGGCAAATGAATTTTCTGCTCAGCCGACCTGACTTCTATGAATGAGGTCCGTAGCTATACAATATACGATTTTTCTTTTTTTAGATGACTAGGGGGAGTGTTGGGGCCTACTCGTGTTAAATATAATACCTACTTACCTACATACGCTTTTCTTAAGTCATACTTGTTTTTTTTAAAATTATTATTACAAGATAGGCTTGTGCCGTACTATCAAGATAGGAGAGTAATAATGAAGTTTAGAATGTAGCAAGGTTGCCTAGAAGGTGCCTATTCACTCTTGCTAACTAAAAGGTTACTAGAACGTGAACTACTACTAGAATTAGTATATACTATAAGTGAAAGTAGAAGTGAAAGGTTACTAGAAGTATACGTGGCAATAAACATGGGGTTGCCTAGAAGATACCTATTGCTCCCTAAAAGATTACTATAACAAAGGCCGTGGCTAGTTACCACCCTATCGGTAAAGCCGTACCGCCAAGCGATTTAGCGATCAGGTATGTTGCTGTGTATGTATGTTTCCATACCGCTTCCAGGTTAGCCAGCTTCTATCTTAGACTGCATCATCACTTACCACCAGGTGTGATTGCAGACAAGGGCTAAATTGTATCTGAATTAAATAAAACAGATACGTGGCGCTAAACATGGTCGCTGGAATGGCATTCCAGCATTGTATCAGAAACGTTGAATTTTTTTTTGAGTTAGACTGGATGTCATAAGGATAAACTAACAAACAAACACACTTTCATATCCATACTAATATTATAAATGCGAAAGTGTGTCTGTCTGTCTGTCTGTCTGCTACGTTTTCATGGCCCAACCGCTGAACCGATTTTAATGAAGTTTGGTACAGACTTGGGATACATCCCGGTGAAGGACATAGGCTACTTTTTATCCCGGAAAATCAAAGAGTTCCTACGGGATTGAAAAAAATCGAAATCCACGCGGGCGAAGCTGCGGGCATCCCCTAGTTTATGATATTAGAAAGATTAGTTTTTCTTCAATTTGTGGAGACCTTAAGCCTCAAAGTTTCGAATATTAGCTGATAAAAATTTAATTTTGCTGGATAAGCTTGTTTACCAAAGTTTCCAAAAAACTGAATGTAAGCAATATAAATAAAGAAGCAAAGTACGTGTCCAACTTTCATCGTAGATTAAAAATTCAAGAGCGTTTGCGGACGAGCATTTGTGTGAGATGTTTTGGTATTCTATATTTTCTTGATAACGTTTATTTAAGTATAAATAAGTAAAGCAGATCTTGAAATCGATCATCTTATTCATTTTATTTATACACCAGATGATACCTACCCGCAACTTCGGACGCGTAGATTTAGATTTTATAAAACCCCGTGAGAACTTTTTAATTTTCCTGTAGCCTGCGTCAATGTGATTCAGATTTTTAGGGTTCCGTACCTCAAAAAAAACGGAACCCTTATAGGATCACTTTGTTGTCTGTCTGTCTGTCCGTCCGTCCGTCCGTTGTGTCTGTCAAGAAAACCTATAGGGTACTTCCCGTTGACCTAGAATTATGAAATTTGGCAGGTAGGTTGGTCTTATAGCACAAGTAAAGGAATAAATCTGAAAACCATGAATTTGTGGTTATATCATAAAAAAAATGTGTTTAAATTTTCAAAGTACATTTAACTATACCAAGTGGGGTAACATAATGAAAGGGCTTAACCTGTACATTCTAAAATAGATTCTATTTAGTTTTATGCACCAAAAATGCCCGAGTAGGGAACCCTCGGTTCGCGAGTCCGACTCGCACTTGGCCGGTTTTCGAACTAAGCGCCCTGCCCATTGCCACTTCAGCTTCTCAACCCGTACTAGAAAATTACTTTGAATTGTATCTACAGTACAGAAAAGCCATAATGTTTGTTAGCGTATAGCTTGGACCAGCACAAAAACTTTTTTAATATCGCGAGCCATATCGCGAGCCAACTACATACAAATTAAACTCACTGTAAATTATTTTATGCATTAATACAATAGAGAATGAATAATAAATGTCGGAGGTATTGTTATGTAGTCATATTTTCAAATATTCCGACTCATATTTTCGAATAAAATTATTCATTAATAAATTAATTACCGTGTAATGAAATTAATTATCTTCATTTAATATTAATATGAACTGTATTAATTTTGTACAGTGCAAATATAATATTCAGTAGTTAATTATTGATTTGTTACTAGCCTATTCAACCCGACTTTATACACGTTGTCTGTCTGTGCAACCTTCAAACTGAAAGCACAGATCGTATTTTTACTTAAAAAATAACAGAAAATCAATGGCGATCAGTGTAATAGGTTACTAAAAAAACCATGCTTAATACAGTTTATATAAATTTTCATTCCTTCCCTATTAGTAACAGGTTTGAATTCGATAAAAAAAAAATTGATTCCTATAGGTCTAATTCATACATTTCACAAAAAAGGTTTATCTCTATCAAGATATTATGAGTAATGAGTATATTTTGTATATGGAATATCTCTAGGTACAAGTTTGTACATCTGTGCGTCAAAGAAAGCGCTGAACATTAATAATAAGATATGTATATACGCATTTACACACATACGATATAATTAATATGCTACTAAAAATATGAAATGAAAAAGAAAAACTTGAAAAATAATCATGAAAAACTTGTTTCAGGAACTCGTCAAAAATGAACTTCGTTTGGATATTCGTGTTATCATCTCTCTGGCACACGGGTAAGTTTATCTTAGTGGAAAAAAAAATCTAAGTACACGACAAAAAATATGATTCGACGCGACGTACACTTGGGAATAGAATATTAAAATTTCCGGGTATATTTATGTTATGGTCAAAGAGATGACGAGAAAAGTCTGGGTTTTGAGAAAATTAAAATGAAATTCATGTAATTTCTGCGAACATCTAATTTTATCTCTCAAACATCAGTCATGTAATTTGCATCGGTTACTACCTACTGTGCATAGTGTGGTTTTCCTTTCTTAAGTAATTTCTACTTTTTTTTTTATCAGCCATAATTATTTTCTGCTTAATTAGGCTAGTTTTTTAAAAAAGAATATTAGCCATGCTAATCATGATTGATACTCCCCTTTTCCCTCCAATTAAGCGTTAAGCTTGTGCCAGGAGTGGGAACGACAATAGTGCAACGGTTTGAAGTTTGAACCGCTGACCTTTCGGAATTCAGTCGGCTCCTCAACCGTTGAGCTATCGGCGCTTTACTTTAGTTACTTTCTGTATCTGTAAGTTTTTTATTAGTAAAATAGATTATATTCTACTTTACTAAAGAAGAGTAAAGTCTAGTCAAGTATGTAAGTACAAGAAGAAATGAGACTAAGAGAAAGGAAAGAAATAAAATTTCAAAGAAAATTTCCACCCATTACTCATACACGCTCGTATCGTTTGGATTGTCGACGAAACGCAAGAAAAGGTACAAAAAAGCTGCGAAACCCCACCGCATTGTTCTTCAGGGTACAACGGAAGCTCATTACTGTATTATTATTAAGCGAATGTGTTCCCTATCCAGGGGTTTGGAGGTATTGGTGGTTTTTGCATGGAGCGCTGATTAAGAATAATTAATATGCTATGAAAATATAATGCAAGTAGCGACTACCCGTGGCTTTCCTTCCATAGACAAAAACCTGGCTTAAATTGTAGCTAAAATTATTAGAAGGAATCTCAGTGCCAGCTCATTCCAGCTTCCTAGGTCTAAGGATTTGGGCTGGGCATTGACTCGTTGAGGATTCAGACAGTGAGTGTATCAGGAACTTTTCTTCTTATTGTATGAAATGTCTATCTCTTTAACTCTTTACAGTGTCGCGGCGTCGTAATTTGTAAGACATTGTTGACAGACAAAGTAAAACCAAGTCCACCGCCACTTGTTGAGGCATGGTTGAGGCACAGTTCACTCTGGCTGAGGCCATTTTATTCAAATATAACATTTCTCGGTTTAAAAATCTCAAATAAATTGGACGTTGTTACGTAAAAAGGACCCAACTCACATAGAATTAGAATTTAGATAGTCAACTTTAAAGTTCAAACTTTAGATTCAAATCTGTGTGCGTTGGATCCAGTTCACGTAACAACATCCAATTTACATTTTGAGCCCCTAATTCTGTATGTTTTCACACGCCCCTTTGATTTCATGAGTTCATAGAACACAATAATTATGTTGTGTGCAGTGTGGTCACAACAAAAACCTACTAATCAAACAAAGAAGAAGACGACCGTTGTCTGCTTTAGGCCTTGAGTTTTCTTAAGTATACTTGCAACAGAAAGTAGGTATAATGCAAAATAAAAATAGGAAAACCCTGTTCAAATAATTATTCCACTTATTGCTCACACATGCTCGTATTTTAATAAGGAATCTTAAAGACGATGAGATATCTACATATACTTAACGATTGTTTGTCTGAATGTCTAATGACTTTTCTTCAGTTTTATATACTTGCAACCTAAATAAACTAAACAAAGCTTATTAAAATAGAAAAGAATGCGTTCAATGAAATTATTCCACCCATTTCTCATACATGCTCGTATTGTATGGAATGTCAAAAGAAAAGATACAAAAAAAATGCTCCGAGCTTCCGTAGCATTGTTCTTGAGAGTACTATCGCATGCTAATTACTGTATTTAAATGAATGTGTAGAGTGAATAATAGAAAATGTGTTTGACGACCTCTTTAAGGCAGCGGTAAGAATGCTCCTTAGAAAAATAACCGCCCCTATGAATTTCAGTTGAGGAAAAGGAATCCTATTTCATTATTAATCTCAATGATCTAGATACGTGTTCCATCCTTTTCCAACACATGACAATCTAATTTTGTTTTTAACCGACTTCAAAAAAGGAGGAGGTTCTCAATTCGTCGGAATCTTTTTTTTTATTTTGAAAATCATTAACTTGCAGCCTCCAAGCTTGAAGTTGTGGACCGGACCCACTATGAAGTTTTGGACGTGACAACACCGCCTCAGCGTGCGAGGATACAGATATAATACCTACCCGTCTAAGAGACCCTAAGCCAAGAAGGCTGAGCCCTAGCCGACCAGATTAAAACATCAACGTGTGGAATCTTCACCAACGCAGCCCTACCCTGCACCAAACCTCATGGTTTGATTGAGTAGAGACGGTTGAGGTTCTCTTTGATGTAAAGGATTACCTCTCTAAGGCTCAGGATACCCCCAGTTTTTTTTGACCTAGGTTAGATTGGTTGAATATTTAAAAATTATCGCAATCACCGTGTAGGTGAAGGCTTGCGACACATCGTAAATGTAGCTGAAATAATGTGAATGCTACTCATGCTGAAATTATGAAATAACGGAGACCTTGAGAACATTCACTATTCAATTATTTCATCCACTGTTCGTACGAGTTCACGTTATTTTTGATAATCAAACAAAAGGTAAAAAAAAGTAAAAAAAAAGCTGCGGGTTTCAGTCGTATTGTTCTTGTGGGCGCGGCGCAAGCTCATTACTGCATTCAAATGAGTGTTTTGTGTAAATGAGAGAACATAATCATGTCGTTTTAAATGTGCGTTTCAATAATATTTAATTTTCCTTAGTATTTTTATCCTACTATGCAAAAGAGGGTCTTCATAATCTACTCCCAGACCCCCTAGCGGTTTTAGCGTTCTAGTGCGACTTTTTTGTCATATTTATTTACGGGTCTCTACTTAGCAATTGGGTCTCTCCTCTCCGAATCAGAAGAGTTCAGGTCTTAAACGACCACGATGACCAAGTGTAGATTGGCAGATTTCGTAGACCTTTGAGAATATTATGGCAAATAATATTAAACTGTCACGTATGCAGGTTAAAGAAAAAATGCATAACTACAAAAATTAAAAGGTGCTTGCCCGGGATTGTACAAAGGACACCCGAATAGAAGACCAAGGTGGTAATTACTAGTGTCTAGACCATCACCGCTAAATTACTACTAGGTAGGTACTTAACGCGTACTATAACTTAGGTATATTCAAAACATACGTGTACACCAAGCATTAATAAAACTATTCAAGCACCACAACTTTATATGAATAGCTTGCACTGGTATAAATGAGTGGATCTGCTTAACAATGGGCCTGAATATAGGGTTCTACGGTGTACTTGCCAACAATGTGCACACCCCTTAACTCTACATGTATTTTTATCCGGCTACCTACGCTAAAAGGAAAATAGACAATTTCACTACGGTCTCTGTAGTAGGTAATTTTTAAACGTGCCGTCGGAAACGGAAAATGGTTTTTTTTTACGTTTTAAATTGTACATAAATGTCTCATATTATTCTAACTTAGTTATCTTTTTAACCCCCGACCCAAAAAAAGGGATGTTATAAGTTTGACGTGTGTATCTGTGTATCTGTCTGTGGCATCGTAGCTCCTAAACTAGTGAACCGATTTTAATTTAGTTTTTTTTTGTTTGAAAGGTGGCTTGATCGAGAGTGTTCTTAGCTATAATCCAAGAAAATCGGTTCAGCGGATTCAGCCGTTTGCTAGTTACTGTAACCTTCACTTGTCGGGGGTGTTATAAGTTTTTAATTTACACTTTATAGCTGTTACTGTAAATGATGCATAATTGTACTCAATTGTACTACGATCAAGCCTAATTTATCACAAATAAGTAGTTTAACTTTAACCTAAGCTTGTAAATTATTTATCTAATATACTTTTAAATAAATGTGGTTCTTTAACATTCTGAACAACATAGTTCATAATGGAAGAGAGAAATAGTTTCCAACTACTCTAATAGGTATCTCAAGTTGTGCGTGCTTGAAAGTAATTAATAACTAAACTTATTTCGATTAATTTATGGCTTCTACTTGGTTTATTATATTGTAATAAAGTCTTGTAGTTTGTAAGTTCGGTTATTAGTTGTTTGGCGAACGTAAGTACCTGTTTCTAGTATGAACGCGCTAATGAAATATATAGCTATAATCCATATTATGATTAATTTGTGTACCTAACCCATAATATATAACTTATATGACTAAAAACTGTTTTGATTGTAACATAATAAAATACTATGGTTTTGTCTGGTGTGTCATTGTACAAACCCAAATGCAAAGGAATTAAATAGCCTTGACTACCTTAAGAAAATCGTAATAGGTACTTAAAAAGTAAAACTTCACACAGGGAAACACTTTCAATAGTTATTATTACTAAGTACCTACTAGCTTAGTATTGCGGTTTTGTGCGCGTTGATTTGAAGTTTGTTAAAGATCCCTTTGAATTTCTCAAACCCTCAAAATTTCAAACCTCCAGGTTAGTTTAGGCCATGCCATGCCATGCCATGGTTTTTTTTATATATTGAGTACATAAATATTTATTTATACATACCTACGTATAATTTGTTGAGTTGACTGATGGTTAAGATAAGTAACTGTGTTGGGTGTCTAGGGTGTCATCGCATAGAAAACAGAGCCACCTACCACAGTCCGTGTATTGGCCTTGGGATACAAGCCTTACTTATAATTATGTCAAAATCCAACTCGCGCTTGACCGTGTTTCCATCTCGTCATCTCCCCCCTGTTTTATATTGACGCTGAGTTAGCAAATTTCATTAGACTTCAGATGTTGGAAGTGCTTTGATCGCTTTATATTAGATTCGTGTCATTTCAATTTATGCAAATTGGTGATCGGGCGATCTTTTATGAAATAAATTACATATTCGATTTATAAATAAGTCCTTACCCAGCACGGGAACGTGGCTGTGTAATGCGTTGCATGAAACCCAAGTAGGTTTAATGTTCAATTTATTAACCCATAAAAAGAACCCATGAAAAGAATTTTTTTTTTTTTGAGGCATTCGTGAATGGTTAACTTGGCTTGACTATTGCAGAATGGTGGGCTTTCGCTTACAAATGGCTTATATTCGGTCAGAAAAAAATATTAGTTTAGTTTAAAACTTATGTTAAAAACTGACTTAGCAAGGGTGCTAAGTCATTATAGCCTGATGTCTAATAACAAAATAGTAGTACCTATTCCAATACAAGCTAATAACAAGTAACGACGTACTTTAGAGATATTTGCACTATTTGCCGCCGAAGTTACCAGTTGAGAAGTTCATTAGCAAAGCTTAGTAACGGGAGAGCGATTCAATAGGATGCTAAACATGGCCGCAGGAAACTTGCTTAGACATGGGACGTGTGTCGCATCACAAACTTATGGACTGTATAGATCGCGATTCCTACGCTTCGCCTCAGGAAAGTCACAAAGTCATTTGTAGGAATGAGTGTAGGTAATTTTTTATAATGAATTCCACACTCAATTTTGCACTTGCTTTTACAAGTTTAAAAAATAAATTAAAAGAATACTCCTAAATAAAAAAGCACATCTCTGCCTATTACGGTTCATGAGATACAGCCCGCTGACAGACAGATAGACAGACGGACGGACGGTGGAGGGTTAGTAATAGGGTCCCATTGGAATCCTTCGGTTACGGATCCCTAAAAATAGAAAATATAATAAATAAGTAATGTCTTAAAAATATTCATACATACACCAGATAATATTGAGTTAAGCTGGATAGATAGTTTCGTCCACAACTCTAGCAATTTCTGACTTCAAACTAATATCTTCTAGTATCTAATTTATGCTGCTGTACAACTTCGACGACTACATACCTACCGGCCAACAATTTTGAATAGTTCACAAGGCGACATCGTATTACATGACAACCTCCCTGCGCAATGGAAGAGCGCTTTGGTCTTGCTAGTGGGAGGTCCCGGGTACGATTCCCGACAGGGGAAATTTGGAATTTTATAATTTCTAGATAATTTTATCCGGTCTGTTTTGGTGGGAGGCTTTGACTATGGCTATTTACCACCCTACCGGCAAAGCCGTGGCGCTTAGCGATATAGCGTTCTGGTACGATGCCGGGTAGAAACCAAAGTGGTTTGAGTTTAATAAAAATCTGCCTTACCCATTCCAGGTTAGCCAGTCAGTGCTGAGATGACTATACTATGAACATGAATTCTACTAGAAGGTTTCAAATAGACGCAAACACTTCGCAACCCTATTTCTATTGGAAAGCGTAGGCTTGTGTATAAAATCCATTCCTTTTATATTTTCATAGCCTCGTAGTCTTCACCCAGTAACTACCCGTAGTTAGATGAGCTAAACAGCTATCGCCTGTTAGAAACTACAACGTGTTATTGCACGAACTGTATATTTTGAGAAATAACACGCTGTAGTCGCAAACAGGCGAATCGACGAGTTTCAAACACACTCCCAGCTACTTACAGCTAGATAGAATAAAATATAAGAATCTACTAACTGCAGAAACTTTCACTCAACTCACAACTCACAGTCAATCTACTTTATCGACTACCAAGTCAACATTCATAAAATATACGCGTACATTATGTAAAATACGTAGCTATACAAGTATACGTGCTGTCTGCCAATTTGCGATGTAGTTTGTATGGAAAATCAGGTTGAACTGTATCAAAAGACCCTAACGAACATGAAACTTCGATCACCACTTCCTATCCGGTAAATAGTTTTCAATGCTTGCCGATGCGACGTCGTCTACTTAATTTGTTTTCAATTGCCTTTCAAATTGCAAAGTTCAACGAACTCGTGTACACAAAGTATTTTAATGTTTAATCTATCGTGAGTGATTTTAATTTTAAGTAGATCAATCAAAGTACATCAATTATTGTAAATGTAAGGCTAATATCGACTTAATACGCGATTGTAGCTGGCACATTCTATCCTAAAAGTAAAAAGCAAATTTTAACCCCCGACCCAAAAAGAGGGGTGTTATAAGTTTGACGTGTGTATCTGTGTGTCTGTGTGTCTGTGTATCTGTGTATCTGTCTGTGGCATCGTAGCGCCTAAACGAATGAACCAATTTTAATTTAGTTTTTTTTTGTTTGAAAGGTGGCTTGATCGAGAGTGTTCTTAGCTATAATCTAAAAAAAATGGTTCAGCCGTTTAAGAGTTATCAGCTCTTTTCTAGTTTTCTTGTAGAAAAGAAGGTTAGATAACCGTTAGGTTCATAATGTTATGTCAATTGACAAATGTCAAGCTGTCAAGATGGACGTTGCCTAAATACATAATTATTTATTTGAAAATGATGTATTGGAAAACTCAAATACTTTGGATCGTCGGGGGTGTTATAAATTTTTAATTTACACTTGTTAAGTGAGAACTTGTTTAGGTGCGTTAGGCGATTTTGGGATGGATTAATAATAATGTTGGAAAAAAATAATGTTAATACCTAGTGCTTGGAGTGCCGATAAATGTAAAAACTAAACCAAATCACATAATGTACTTTTAATTTGATTTTGATTTTACAAATTATGAAATTTAATTTTGGATAGGTAGTGAAAATCCAAAAAAAAAAACTGCTTGGTATTTCATAGTTGGCAGCCCTAATTTTTTAAATAGTTACTCAATTTTTAATAAATTATTTGAGTTAAATCTCTTTCCTTGTTAAATTTCTCTCTCAAATGTATTCTGTGAAAGATAAAATTCTTGCTCACAATGGCTGATTGAAATATAAATACAGCTTGCGAGAATTTGCCTGGATGTTTGCAATTGTTGACTTTTTCAAATTTAAACTACATAGTTACGAGGTTTCTGCCAAATAATGATTAGGCAAACTTAATTTCACACTATTACGGTGTGGTTTTAGATTTGTAGGAATCCCGTGGGATATTTTTTTGATTTTCCTTCACAAAAAGTCGATATGTCCATCCCCAGGATGCAAGCTATCGCTGCAGCGGCGCTGTGATGAGTCGTGAAGACTTAGCAGGCATACACTTTCGAATTTTTAAATTGACGTTTGTTCATTCTTGCCTTTTTTTATATTTTTCAATAAAGAACAGATATAAGTGTTGTCGTCTGATTTATAACCCCCGACCCAAAAAGAGGGGTGTTATAAGTTTGACGTGTGTATCTGTCTGTGGCATCGTAGCTCCTAAACGAATCGATTTTAATTTAGTTTTTTTTTGTTTGAAAGGTGACTTGATCGAGAGTGTTCTTAGCTATGATCCAAGAAAATCGGTTCAGCCGTTTGAAAGTTATCAGCTCTTTTCTAGTTACTGTAACCTTCACTTGTCGGGGTGTTATGAATGTTTAATTTACACTTATAGATTATAACATTTCTGTAAAAAATGTAGGAATTTAAAACACAATAGAGTATAGGCACATAATTTTTTCCTTGCCTATATAAGAACAAGTGTTTAGTATACATGAAATGTCTACTCTGGCTTTCCTGTTTTGAAATAAAAAGCACACTTCATTCTGTTCTGTAAACAAGTTATATATACATAAAAGGACGTCATCAAATTTGTCGTCACAAAAATTCTGTCTGCGGGTTTCCAGGAGTGTACGCCACGCTGCTATCACGATGATATAAAATCTTTTCCGTTGAATAGAGTTAGTTAGCCACGCCAGGTCGGCTTCGTTACCGCTGTATTGTGGGATATTCAATGTCGCTGCATTACACGTATGTGGTTTTCAGTATGCTATGTAGTATATATTCTGGTATTCATACGCGTAGTACGTTCGTAGAAAGGTAGGTATTAATCTTAGAGATAGTTATACCTGGATTGTAATTTTTGTTTACAAAGCTCAACGATTATTTAGTATATTTACCTTTGTAGTGATATTGTGTGTGTCCGCTAAATATTACATTACCTTCTAGGCAAGTGTGAAACCTTATATTTTAAGCAAGTGCGCTACTAATAGTACCTATTAAGTAGTATATTCCAAGAAAAATTAGAAATTATTCGTCTTATATTAATAATAATAATATTACTATAATATACATTAGTATATCAATTATAATTTATTATTCATCTCGTTGATAGAGTATCTTTCCCGCGATGAATAGCGTTAGTTAAGCGAGCTAGGTCGGCTTCGTTATCGTCCTATTGTGGGAGTCCTTAACAAAATGGGTAGGTACGTACAAGCAGCGCACAAATACACGCAACTTTACTCGCTCTGTATATGTAGGTCCAACCAATAGGTAATCTAGTTTCAGTCACACTTTATTTATTTGGCCTATCCTAAGAAATTAATATCCTCTTATCAACAAATAATATCTATTATTATTAACCCCCGACCCAAAAAGAGGGGTGTTATAAGTTTGACGTGTGTATCTGTGTGTCTGTGTATCTGTGTATCTGTCTGTGGCACCGTAGCGCCTAAACTATTGAACCGATTTTAATTTAGTTTTTTTTTGTTTGAAAGATGGCTTAATCGAGAGTGTTCTTAGCTATAATCCAAGAAAATTGGTTCAGCCGTTTGAAAGTTATCAGCTCTTTTCTAGTTACTGTGACCTTCACTTGTCGGGGGTGTTATAAATTTTTAATTTAAACTTGTGTTAGAATCTAGTAGATTAAAAGGAGGGTCCTATTGATTGATCTAAAAATAATGTTATGGCAGCAATCAATCATGAATAAATTAATTTGCAACCCACAGAAGGCAGTATTGTTTTATTCGGAATAACTTAAATTATACCGTCAGAGATATTTTAATTATTTTCTTTCACTTTATAACCAATTAATATTCCATTTTGCCCAAGTATAAGATAATATTGGGATATCATTTTCGTTTTTACGCTCGAGATCTCTTGGGTCTCGAATAATTGATTTCTTAATTAACGGTATCTCGGTTTTATATTTTTAACGCCGCTGCGTAAATTGGAGTACCTACTGCTGACATCAGCTTCGAGAATGACCGATTAATTATACACTTCTTCTCTTATTGAAGTGAAAACTTCTTTAGGCGTAGTATTTTTTGATACGACAATTAATTTGTAAGAATAATTTTAAAAAATTGCCTCAATAGCTAAACGGTCAAGGAGTGGCCTAAAATTCAAAAGGTCGGCGGTTCAAACTCCGCCCGTTACACTACTCACTCCTAGCACAAGCTTAATGCTTAGTTGGACAGAAAAGGGGAATATTAGTCATCAAAGAAATATATTTGGAAATCCAAAAAAAAACGTATTCCTTTTATGAGGTTTACTTAGCGTGTAGAGGTTCGATTTCATGATCAGTCTATTTAGAAAACAAAAATTCAATTGGAGCTTTTGAGGACATCAAACTTTTTTCAGAAGTTTAGGGAGAAATTTAGGCGTGCAAGTTTTAAAGCAAGGTAATAGATTTATAATTGCTTTAAACACGAATAACTTCGATAAGTTACAAATGCACACCCGAGATCGAAACCTGGACCACTAAACAGCCTTAACCACTAGGCTATAGTCATGATTTTCTATAATAAGTAAAACAAAAATATAAAATGTTATGCGGAAAAGTCTTACTCGAGTGAACGAGTGGTTATTTCCATAGATTATTATCATCCAAGACTGTAACTAAAATCCAATTAAGCCGCAATCCAAGTAGCAATCGAGTTTCCTGCAATATTCAATTATTATACTCGGAACAAAACTTCGTCAGATGTAATTGGATGAACGAGAGTTAGGCTTTCAGTCAGTCGTATGTGCACATAATTTGTCTAATTAAAGAGTGACAATATATTTTACGATACACTAGACAATTATGTGAATACCTAGTTGAGTAAGTTTTAGAATATCAATACTAACCAGGCAGGTAAATTTTGACGCTGTATTGTTTATAGAAGAAGTTACAAGTTACTTTCGGTAGACTAAGGTAATTTGGTATTACTTTTTTAGTCATATAGATTTTAACTGCAAAAGATTTCTAAACTGCCGTACCTATTGTGATTGTGATTGCACATAGTTCAAAAAACCGGTAAAATTGCGTCTCAAGATGCTACGAATAGGAACCTAACATTGGAAAACGGACAAAGTGGACATATTATGACATCATACGAGTGTCAGGGAAAAATGGGAGGGGGCTAACCTGGAAGGGGTATGGCATTTGGCATAGTGATGGTTTAGGAGTTATGTTGGAAAGAACATAATATTAATCACGATATAAAATTGTAATCCCCCTTACGACGCTTTACGTCTTCCCCTGATAGTCAGAATAAATAGGAACACATAATAATACAATTTTTATTGGTTGGGTATGTAATCCTTGCAAATAATATCTGGAAGGCTAACTGACCCTCGTTCAATTATTCAGAGATAAAGCTTCGTTCGCAGTTGTTGTGTAAGTGGATAATTGAATATCGCAAGGAACTTGATTGCTACTTGGATTGCGGTATAAGTGAGTTATGGGTTTATTATGTTACTAGTTTTCGCTCATCGCTACTCCTGCGTAAAAGTTTTATAATTGAACGATGAGTCGGTTCCAGCAACGCTTCTCCTTAGCTTATTAATTACATTTTTTATGCTAATACTTTACGAACTTTTTCACGTGTGTTTATTTTCGGAATCCCATTGCACTCTCGTCTTGTCTCGGTACTTAGGTACTTACTTACTCACAATTTTTATAAAGATTTTAATTGAGGAAAAACAGATTTTCCATTTTTTTTTTGCAAAGTTTTCTAAAATTATGAGTGAAATAGAGGGGTACATTAAAAAATTAAAAACTAGAAACCAGTTTTCTTTTGATATTTTACACGGTTAATTAAATAGATATTAATAGCAGTTTTTACTCATGGAGCTTAGGGAGTAGAGTAGTGTACGCTTCGCAATTACCCTACTTTTAAATCACGTAGAAGTATTGAAAATGTTTTTTTTAATATTGGCTGGATTTCTACCGACGTGATGGCTATAGAACGGGAACGGACTTACTTGAAACAGCTAATTTTGCAGGGCAGTTGTAATAATCAGTTTTAGTAATTGCAGTTTTCTTCTGTTAATGAACATAATAATGTAAATACACATAATGTGCTGGTGGAGAAACTTGCGGGGGACAGGGAAGTACTTAATTTTTTTTTAGAATTTCATTCGGCTATCGAAAGCAGTTGCGAATGCATATTTTAGAAAGTTCTGTGTTTCCGCAGAATATTGAATATTCAGGGAAATCCATTCCGGCGTAAATTATTATAATTTTATGATGGAGGATTCAACGAGGTATTTAATTCTCTACTGAAAGTTTCATTAAACCAACATAACAAATGTTGGATAGAAACAGACGTTACTTTGCGGAAGTTCATGGTAAAAATTTTGTAGTACCTACAACATGCACCGCCCGCCCTGCCACTATTTAACATGTAGAAAAAGCGACCAAGTAGGCACCCACCCACCATAACCACATTTTTCTAAAACAGACTCAATGTATGTTTTAATCGAAAATTATGGCTAATTATAGCGAATTGAGCTTGTTCTTTCTTGTGCAAAATTAATAACACCGCAGAAATAAATTAAAACCATCTTCAGAAAAGGAAATAACCCGATTAGGTAATCAACAAAAATTTTTCATTGAATACCTATTGGGTAAAAAAGATGGTGTTTTTGGATACATCTCCCAGTTTCCACGGATGCATAAAACCTTTAGATTCGTACGCCAGTTCGTGGCTAAATCATAATTGATGTGATTAAGTCGGTCAATTTTAATGAAGCTTCCTTTCAATCTACGGAGACTTTTCAATTTTTAATTACGGAAGCGCGCCATGAATTCCATTAACTTTGTAAAAAGGGAGTTTATGTTCTTGCGCCGCAGGTTTTCTTTCTTTATTAACTTTAAATAGCTAAGTAGATATACTACGCGACTCGCTTGGCACGGTTAATTTCGTGAATTTAGTTGACGCCCCCGACTTCGTCCGCATGGATGTGGGTTTTTAAAAAAATTCGCGGGAACTCTTTTACTTTCTATGAGTTAAGTCGGGGTATAGACTTAAGTTTTAACTAATTCAGCCCAATTGGTTTTCATTGTGGCGTGGAGGAGTGACAAAATAATCGAAGTAAATATCCAAACTTTTTCATTTATAGTATTCATGTTAAATCACTAAGTAATTGAAATGCAATAGGTACCTACATAAAGAGTTTGTAACTTTGTATTTAAGCCTATCCTGTATTTTATTCTTAGTCATAGGTTTAAGCAATAAAGATGTTTCAATAAATAAACAAGTGTCAATTAAAAATTTATAACACCCCCGACAAGTGCAGGTTACAGTAACTAGAAAAGAGCTGATAACTTTCAAAAGGCTGAACTTGAATTATAGCTAAAAACGCTCTGGATCAAGCCACCTTTCAAACTAAACAAAAAAAACAAAAAAAAACAAAATTAAAATCGGTTCATCAGTTTAAGAGCTACGATGCCACAGACAGATACACAGATACACACGTCAAACTTATAACACTCCTCTTTTTGGGTCGGGGGTTAAGAAGAAAAAAAAAAATAACTATCTATTTTATTAATTACATGCCTGTGAGTTCTCTACAATTTTCTCTTGACCAACGTACTGGACTATGGATTAATTAAACCATTCTTATTCTGAGAGTAGACCCGTGCTCAGTAGTGGACCGGTGATGGGTTGAGATTGTGATAATAATGACTTACATAGAATCTACATACCAACGTATAGAGATACCTACCTTCTTTAATTAGGAGATATTGCATAGCATATCACGATATATTAATGCCCCAGTTGGCTAATTAGTTCGCAGTATCAGCTTAGCTAGTAACAACGTCAGTCTGAGGTTAACGCAACTTGTGACCATAAATATTTATAAGTTTACCGACACAGGCGGCTGTCTCGACTCTCTAGTGCTGTACCGTGTTAACTTGCGTCATTTACATCGTTTAGTAGGTACCTAAATAATATACTGTATAACTGTTTTTTTTAACTGAAACAGTACGGAAAAATCCAAAACCATAATATGATATACAGGGAAACTGTCTCAGGAAACGTTAGGTCTCTTTTTGTGAAAACAATTTTTGGATAGTCAATTTTTTGGTTAAGCGTGAGTTATCCATAAAAATTAATAAATGAAATTGACTAAATTTTTGTTTAATACCGATCGACTCAGTTCTATATAAGAATCATTTCATTATATGGAAAGAAAAAAGTTGGTTCTTTACCAGTAGTAGGTATAAGTAAATAGTTTACCCTCAGATTAAGGACTAAATCGTACTTTTGACATGCCAGTTAACACATAAGAGCAATTATGGCAAGTCTTTTCTTAAAATGTATAATTAAGTTGGTACTTTCAAAGAGCTCTCTAATAAAGTTTTCATATGTCATGTACTTAGTAAGGTTGAATGAAATTTATCTCGGGGTAACCTTATTTTGACCTTGACCTAAAGACCTTGTCAGTCCTTCTCACTTAGTCGGGAAGGTTTCAATGGGAGGTGAAATCTTGATTGGGTCAAAGAACCGATTTTATACTAAGTTCGCTCAAGTCACAAGGTTATTTTCTCTAGTGAGCTTGATTTTACCTAAGCATATTTCGCCAAGTACCTATATAAAACATTTAAGGCCGATTCATACCAAGCACGTACACGTGACACGTGTGTAGTGACGCGCGTGAATCTGTTGGCATAACTGCACGCATTACGTCTACGCGAACATTCACGCCACGCAAGCGGTATGCCATGTCTCATAGTTCCATACATTACAACGCAATGGTACGCGCTACGTCTACGCTTACGCAGCCTGTGTGAACGAGCTCTTAATAATATTGCTAAGTATCCACGTTCGAAAAACAGTAATTTGCCATTGTCATGCCTCATAATATGAAACTTGATATTCCACCAAATTAATATTAATCCTATTCTTGCTTTTGACTCAAGGCTTAGGAAAGCCTTATGAGTCAAGATGTACTATAACTTATTGTACCTACATAAGTTTCATGTTAGGTTGTAGTATCATAGTTTAGTTAGTTTATACTAAGAGACAAATAAAAAAACAATTTTGCACTCCCATTCTAAAGTGGTAGTCTACAGCTTAGGAGCTCCTCAAGTATGCATATTACAGTTGTCTCCTCGCAAATCCCGAGTGCATACTAAACAGACTGAAATAAAAGGTGATCAGAGCCGACAAAGGCGCTACTGGACGAATTACCATCGACAAAGGTTTCCGCTGGCGGCTATTTGCGCCATTACCCTGATAGTGCGGGAGGGTTTGTAGCTAACCGGTAGGGAGGGTATGAGTACGTATTTTCATGGAAAATTTTAGGATTTAAGCTTACTTTCTGTTTATTGAGTACTATATAATGCCCGTGACTCTGTCAGTGTAGATTTAAGTTTTAAAAATCCTGGGAACTCTGACTTTTCGGGACAAAAAGGGGTCTTTATGCCAGTTTCTGGGATGCAAGCTATCTCTAGATAAAATTTCATTGGTTTAACGGATGGGCGTTGATTTTCCTGGATAAAAGGTCTACCAAATATCACCAAAATCGGTTAAAAGTTAGCAGATAGACAGACATGCAGAATTACTTTCGCATTTGTAGTATTTACCTAAAAGTATGGATTTTCGCTAATCATACGTCTGAGACCAAGTGTAAGAAGACTACCTACCAACACAACGGGCTTTCTTGATAATAAGTGAACCCTCACTAAAATATAAAAATTACTTGAAGAACTTGGACGAATAAATTAGGTAGGTTAGGTAATATATTGATTTGAACGTTATTTTTTTTATAAGTATCACTGCAATTTAAATGCAAAATGTTGCAAACTAAAAAATGTAATGTGTATTCGATACACATTTATCTATTATACTTAAATAATGCACGCGACTTCGTTTGCGTGGATTTAGGTTTTCACAACCCTTTTTGATTTTTCAGAATACATGTCCGTCTCCCAAATGCAAACTATCTAAGTACTAAACTTCGTCAAAATCGGTTTAACGGATGGGCCGTTAAAGGTAACAGATAGTGGTGTAAGGTGGGATTTGTTGATGTCCTGTACACTGCCTAGCATCCTTGGATGTTCTCCAAGAATCTATGGTTTTGGATTGCTCTACACTCTCTGGTGATGCGTAGAATGGCGGATAGTTATTGTGTTCTACTTGAGAATTCATGAAATAGGCAAACTGTAATTAAAAGTATGTTAAATTATATATACTCTATTAGTAGGTCTGTATGGGTTTTGAAAAGTATTTTTTACGATCATAGTCACCCTACAACTCCCATTAAACGTCAGTCACCCTTTATCAAACGACTGCGACTCAAACTGCGCCTTTGTTACCGCTCGAAAGGCCTGAAAGATAAATTTCAAATAATTTTATCCCTTATCTTCGAAGACTTGCTACACCAACATTTGTTGCTAAGGCATCGATACCGCTGGC
Organism: Maniola jurtina; assembly: GCF_905333055.1. NCBI lineage: Eukaryota > Metazoa > Arthropoda > Insecta > Lepidoptera > Nymphalidae > Maniola > Maniola jurtina. The sequence continues at coordinate 6,209,757 of NC_060033.1, forward strand.
GGCATCTCAAGTTCTGGGAAGTCTAGAACGGTCTTGATTTCTAAAATCTGTTAACAAAATTTAACAGTTTAGAACAAGTGTTAATTAAAAATTTATAACACCCCCGACAAGTGAAGGTTACAGTAACTAGAAAAGAGCTAATAACTTTAAAACGGCTGAACCGATTTTATTGTATTATAGCTAAGAACACTCTCGATCAAGCCACCTTTCAAACAAAAACAACTAAATTAAAATCGGTTCATCAGTTTAGGAGCTACGAGGCCACAGACAGATACACAGATACACACGTCAAACTTATAACATCCCTCTTTTTGGGTCGGGGGTTAAAAAATATGCATTGTGTCTAGGAATTTGTACTGCATCTTGTTTACAGGCGGCTGGCGAGTAAAAAGACCGACAAAACTGTTTTAGAACGATGCAAATACTAGTTTACACGGCGCGCGAGACACCGCCAGCGCCACGTTGTGCTGATAAATATTTATAGAGTGTTTAAACGGATACCAGACTAGGAACTCACTATGTAATAGATCGGTTTATTACACTACATATTACTTACCACACATTAATACCTCCTGTAGTAGGTAGTAAAGTATGGTAGGTATAGGCCCTCCTACTTATTAAACCGCAACGTTGTACCTACATAGTCGTTGTGGAGGAGGGCCCGTATTCGACTACTGGCAGGGAAATATTTTGGCAATGCATAGGCGTCGTAGTGCCTACGTATTTGCTGTTCATCTACACTATGAAATTATACAATGAAAAACAAACACAGTTTGTAAGTATTGATGATAATGTAATGATATTCTCCGGATGTAATGATGCAATTCGGAAAATTATTTCACTGATAGATAGCTACATTTTATATATTATATATTTCGCAAACGAAGGCACTGGCAAAAGCTAGTAATTTATATATTGCAAAGATAGTACTTAGACAAGTGACTAGCGTTCCAATACGTACGATATCGTGTGAAAAATCAAGATAGGTAGGTAGGTACTCCTAGTATGTTGATAAAATATGCCATATAACACTTTCATATTTTTGCCTTGATCGTCACTTACCACCAAGTTGGATCGCAGTCAAGGGCTAACTATAATCAGATAAAAAGAAAAACAAAGATATCATATTCCAAAAAAAAAAGGTTGCAGCAACAAAAAGTTTCGTTGAAGAAATTAATGGAATTTACGCCGCGCTTCCGTAATAAAAGATTGTTTCAGTCTTAGTAAACTGAGCTTCATTAAAAAGCTGTGAATAAATCATATAAAATTATGATTTATCTACCAACGATAACTCGTAAGTTTAAACCTCGAGAATCGTTAAAAATGTTTATAAGTATAGCTTGATATTTACACCGGAATTCATAGTCAAGATAGGGGCTTTAGGAGAAGATTCAAACGACAATATGTGTCATATTCAACCTTTTTTTTTCTCTCGTCTGGCTTTACACTGATTAGCCAATGTCAAGTTTGTAGTTATTTACAAGTTAGGGAAACTATATGTATAAGTATGGACTTCGTCTGTGCCGGCGCCCGCCGACATACATGCGGCGCCCCTTTAGAGCGCTTTCCAGTCAGTACCACCTCCAATAAACACCAGCAGAACACAAAAACCGGCCACTTCTAACAAAAAACACTCCAAAAAGTCACAACTCGCGCCACCACAGACGAAGTCATATTCAACCTTTATGCAATTCTTTAAGTTATTTGACACATTCTGTCATGTCGTTTGAATCGTGCTCTACAGAAGCATTACAGAAGCCCCTGTCTTGACTTGAATTCCAGTGTTAGAAGCTGACCAAAGTATTACTAACGGCCGGTTTATTATAGGGCTTTAAATGAAAGAATGAATGAAACAGTCTAAATTGCTGTCATAGAATTGAGAAAATAATATAGAAATGGTAAAGGAGCAAAAAGCTGATAAATAAGCAGAAAGGATAAAAAGCTGTGATAGCCAAGTGGTTAGAACGTCCGCCTCCTAATCGGAGGTCGGGGGTTCGATCCCGGGCACGCACCACTAACTTTTCAGTTATGTGCGTTTTAAAACAATTAAATATCACTTGCTTTAACGGTGAAGGAAAACATCGTGAGGAAACCTGCATGCCTGAGAGTTCTCCATGTTCTCAAAGGTGTGTGAAGTCTGCCAATCCGCATTGGGCCAGCGTGGCAGACTATGGCCTAAACCCTTCTCATTCTGAGAGCAGACCCGTACTCAGTAGTGGGGCGGAAATGGGTTGATCATGATGAAAGGAGCAAAGTTTGTCGCCACCGCACTATTAAAATGACTTAATTCCATAAATAATACCATCCAAATTATAGGATGGCGTATCTCATTTTTGTTTGCCTGATTTTATTTTATTTTATACCTAAAAATACATCGAATCTTACGTAATACGTATCTAACGTAATATGTATTTGCTAATATGTAGGTATTTGCTAAAAAAAGAAGTGTGTGTATGTATAGAGTATGACTCTATACATACACACATTTCTTTTTTTAAAGTGAAACTTTGATTGATTAACCTAAGGGAGTATGCAGTATACACAAGGTACGTATGAAAATATTTTCAGTTACAGAAATCCACTTGAAAAAAAAAAAGTAAGCGCAATTTAATTTCGAACTTAAGCTGCAAAAGTACTTAATGGGCTAAAAGTAGGTCAACCGCGAAACAAATTCCTGCAGCTGGGGTTTGGAGTGCTGCAAATAATTAATAACTACGAGTAGATGAAATATTTGTAGGTATCTCGAAAATGGAGGGATAATATCGTGGATTTAAATATCTAAACAGGCAATTCACTGACCGCTGTTGTGTAGTGGGACATAAATTTTACGTATTTGCATAGCATTACAATTTAAATACAACAATATATCAAAAGAAATATCTTTTGATTAAGTTGTTTCAAATAATTTATGTATTATTAAAAATCGGCAACACGCTGTTCCGATATACCATTTCTATAACCTTACTTAGAATTCAGTGGTAGCATAAAAAGGTTGAAGTCGCGCGACAAATAGTTGCAGTATTTTGGATGAATTTATAAAACCTGACTTAGACCAAGGTAACGAGGCCTTAAGCTAAGACGCCAAACCTGATTACAGTACCAGACAAGTGTTTTAGCCTTCGTCTGTCGTCTGTCTTCGTCTATACCTACCCTGGTAAAGATGATTAGCCTCAAGGCTAGTATCTTGACCTAGTCCAAAGGAAACCGCGCTGAAATACAGCCCGCCCAAAGAATAGTGCTGCTTACTTACTGGCATACTAAGTACCTACTACAGCTTCTCCTTTCAGCAAAGGTTGCCTGGTAGAGATTGCTCTAAGCAGTAAGGCCGCCTTTGCACACAATTGTTTTTTCTGTTTCCTTCCTTTGTTGTGTTGTGTTCCTTTACATGTTTTTGTGTGCAATAAAAACTTCTATCTATCTACATGTAGGTACATCATATTAATAATAATTTTTATTAATTTCTAGTCACTGTACTATGCCAGTATTCGACAAGCTAGCTCAGTGGTAGAGTAATAGCTTTTTAGACGCAAAAGAGCCTCAATAGCTCAACCGGTAAAGGAGTGGACTGAAAACCGAAAGGTTGCGGTTCAAACCCCGCCCGTTGCACTATTGTCGTACCTACTCCTAACACAAGCCTGACGCTTAGTTGGAGAGGAAAGGGGAATAATATTAGTCATTTAACATGGCTAATATTCTTTTATAAAAAAAAAAGTCAATGTGTATGAAAAATTAGGTACAATAAAAAGATAGGTAGGTACCTGTTTGACTGTTAAATTTCAAATTGCAGAATATAAATACGTATAAAAATATTTATTTCTTTATTTATTGGAGCTATTTATTTTCGGAAAGTGTGGTCGTTAATATTCTGAAATTCTACTCGAAGATATAGGTAACTCGAGTAGGTAGGTGGATAGATATATGTATAGGTAACAGGGGGAGATATTCCGTGACCGACAAAAAGCTTTGCTACAAGCAATTTGACAGGCGCCACAGGAAGTGCCTTGATGTTGAGGACAGATACAGTTAACTATAAGTAGTATGGTATGCGTAATTCGTTTGTACTTATTTACAATATCTACGAGAGTGAATTCGTAGCTACTGTTGGGTCTACGCTTTGTGGAGCTTAAATAAAGCCCGATTACGGTAAAATGACAGCTACTCTCGGTTTCATAGAACTGGGGTGCTTTCGATGCAATGCTTCGTCCTGAAGTATTACGCGAAAGTGTGTCTGTCTATCTGTCTATTGTTCGTTTTCAAGACCATATATACGATGTTGATCTTTGGTACGGAGACAGCTTACATACTCGGAACGGACATAGGCTACTATTGTATTAAACTAGCTAATGCTCGCGACTTCGATCGAGTGGATATAGGTTTTATAAAATCCTCAAGGAACTCTTTTATTTTCCGGGATAAAGAGTAGCCTACGTGTTAATCCAGGGTATTATCTATCACCAATCTAAATTTCAGCTAAATCCGTCTAGTAGTTTTTGCGTGAAAGAGTAACAAACATACACACAAACTTTCGCCTTTGTAATATTACTGTGATAGTGTGATATGCATCTCCGAAAATCAGAGATTACACGAGATTTTCAAAAACCTTTTTAACATACGCGGACACAGTCACTTGACTCGTCTAGTATTTAATACAAGTGTAAATTAAAAATTTATAACACCCCCGACAAGTGAAGGTTACAGTAACTAGAGAACAATCGGTTCATTAGTTTAGGCGCTACGGTGCCACAGACAGATACACAGATACACACTTCAAACTTATAACACCCCTCTTTTCGGGTCGGAGGTTAAAAATGAAAATACATAAAATTATTTATAATATTTACATTTATGCAACCCCCTTTAAGGACCAAACAGTGCCCAAACTTCGCTTTATTTAAATGTACCAACCTTGGTTTCGAAAAGATGTAACTAGGGTACGAGAAGAGATATTGTGCCAGCGGAAATGTTCGTGACATGCAATTTGACACGCGCGACCGAATGTGTCGCGTCCATTGCCTCCGTAGTACTCTGGTATAGTGATGTACCTACCTATGAAATACGAGTTAAAAGCCTCTATAATAAATACATATAAACAATTAGTGTAAATTAAAAATTTATAACACCCCCGACAAGTGAAGGTTATAGTAAGTAGAAAAGAGCTGATAACTTTCAAACGGCTGAACCGCTTTTCTTGGATTATAGCTAAGACCACTCTCGATCAAGCCACCTGTCAAACAAAAAAAAAACTATTATAAAATCGGTTCATGAGTTTACGAGCTACGATGCCACAGACACACACACAGATACACACGTCAAACTTATAACACCCCTCTTTTTGGGTCGGGGGTTACTAAATAAATAGAAGTTTAAGTATTTTAAGCAACTGTAGCAAATGTAGGGAATTATGCTAAATATTAAAAGTAAAATTATAGTAGGTAGATACTAGATACATTGCTGTTCAGATTGGAAGTAAAAAAATTCATGGCCGAGTAAATATTGGAAGGACGAGACAAAGCCGTGGTACAGCAAAATGTCTACTCATTTTCTAACTAGCTATATAGGGTTATTGGCTCGATAACTATAACGTTATTTAAGCTTTCAAAGATTCGTTTAGTCACTGCGCAATACTGTTTGGCAGACAACTCATTTGTCATAGGGGTTTAGGCAGTGAAGTGAGGAAAGCGTAAATAGCTGTACATTTATCTTCCACTTGTCTAAAACGATATTCTACAAGTAGCATTCGGGTATATAGCTTGAAATTGGACGAATTTCGACTAAACTTATGTTTTGATCACACGTTATATCGGTCATCTTCTGCTTTTATCACTGCAGGTTATTGTCAGGACAGGGCTTCTTATTATACTACAAAATATCAATGCAGAGAAAAACTTGAAGATTATTATCATAAACATAATTTGAGGATTCTCCATATATACTAAAACTTTGAAGCGTTTTAATCTCCAACGGTATATTTTATCAGATACTCGTGCCGTTTTTAATACTTACATTTTTAATGTTTTGATATGATGCATTATGTTTCCCTTTTGTAGCACGCCACGCCATCATTGTCGCATGCTGTGGCTCCAACATAAATAATAGCGCAAGCGTCAATTTTGTTGTTAAATCACCCGATATATTCACCCGATGTTACTAGTGCTAAAAATACCTTTTAGAGCTCTGGAGGCTCCTATGGCTAAGGAAGTTGTGTGCGATTTCCTTCAGGGAATATTTACGACGGTGCAGGACCAGGACAATCCGAATCAAAAGTTCTGGTATTGTGCCGCTTAGAAACCAATTAGGGGTATGTAATGACCTCTATGTACGGGTATCTGTTCCAGTGGAAGGCTTCAGCTGTGGCTTGTTACGTACCACCCTACGGTAAGCTATGCCGCTTTGTCGTAGGGTGCCGGAAGACCAAGCGATTGACCGCTTTTCTTCTGTATCAATAATTGCCACCAGGTGATATAAAAAAAAATTTAACGGGGTAGATTGGCCGGGGATGAAGAGGTATAGGAGGAGGTCCTTGTATAGTGGGTTTTTGCAGTTATAAAATTCAGTGATATAATATTTGTATATTGAAACTATAATGTTATATTAGACGATTTACATAGTCATTGTATGTATAAACACTTCCCATATAACGTAATCACCTCTAGTGGCCTTTAATAATAAATATTGATTGGCACTGAAAATTTTACTCGTTAACATATAAGCTATCAGGCATCAGCAATGTCCGTGTACACGCCTTTGTATTAAATATTCAAGCTTATCTAGGCCTCTACATAAAAGCTTGCCTGTAAAATGCTTTCATGATTAACGATCTGACCGCAAACTCTAATTAATATGGATATGAATAAAACTACTCGTCTGCTTGGCTTTAATGGCATACTTGTATTACATATTACGATCAACACATAGCTGGCTCACTATTGAGCACTGGTCTCTTCTCAGAATGAGAAAGATTTAGACCATAGTTCTCCATGGTGACCAAGTGCGGATTGGCAGACTTCACGCACCTTTGAGAACATTATTAAAGAACTCTCAGGCATGCAGGTTTCCTCATTATGTTTCCCTTCACCGTTGAAACGAGTGATATTTAAATGGAAAAACACATAACTCCGAAAACCTCCGACCTTTCGAATAAGAGGCGAATGTCTTTACCACTAGGCCATCACAGCTCGCCTTGTATTGCATATAGATTCAAAATATTAATTGCCAGTAAATAAACGTGACTTGATTTGAATGGATTTAAGATTATTAAAAATTGAAGATTCTTGGATTTTCCGTATGGCCCATCATTGCAATGCAAGCTTTCTCTGTGCTAAATTTTGTTAAAGTTGTCGAGGTAATACGAGGTCCATAGACTTTGTTACAATAAACAGACAATAAAATCATGGTATGAGTGAATGCAAACTCCAAATGCTCTAAAGCGCCGGGAAAATCACGTCGCTTACGCATTTCTAAAGTATTCTAGCTATGGACCCCTGCAACTTTTGGAGATTTAGTTTATTTAAAATTGCCCGTGGGAACCTTCTGTTTTCTTGGGGTAAAAATTGCTGTGAACCCTTGACTGCTACTTACATAGGCTCTACTTACCAGTAAATTAAGCTATAAACCTAAGGTAAGTATGTATATGACTTATGAGTAGGTACTACAATACCATTTTGTTACAGAGAACCGAAAATAAATCCACTGAATCGCATCCAGTCCCCAAATAATTACTTCTACATTATATTGTTTCACGGATAATGCCTCGTTCACAGTATAATCCAACTTTCGGGTAAGCCTGCAATTGTGACGGTTGTTCATAATTGTAATGAATGAATGCACGAATTAATGAATTAATGAAATATGTACGTTTATTGTTCGAATACCATTAAATAAAACATTTACTAAATGTAATAATACCATAAGCTTGACCATAAGGTATATGGCTTTACTTACACTTATATGAAATGCTGGGCTAGATGATGCCCGCGAGTTCCACCGCGTGGATTTAGGTTTTTATAAATCCCGTGGGAACTCTTTGATTTTTCGGGATAAAAGTAGCTTATATTCATTTCCGGAATTGCTGGTTGTCTCTGTACCGAATAGATGTTGCCTGATAGATAGATAGATAATCTAGTAGCTGCGAAAACTGACATACGAATAATTAAAAAAAATTGGGAAATCAGGTTGACGAAAGTAGGTATCTAGTGTGTCGTTTCATCGCTTATACACATCGGATAGTCACTAAGCGATCTAAATCCACATATTACCGGAAGGATACTATATTATTCAAGGGGCGGACCAAGAAACTCCTGAAAGGCCGGCAACGCTACGGCGGTTCATCTGGTGCTGCAAATGTTCATGGGCGGCGGTAATCACTTGTCATCAGGTGAACCGCCTGCACGTTTGCTCGCTATTTTTATTTTAAAAAAAACTATAGTAAGTAATTACCTACACGATTTATCAATTTATCGCTATCCAAGGTTTCTATCTAACATTCATATATTATGTTCGTAGCCGACATCAATGTTTGTGACAAGCAATTTAACACGATGTGCGTTCCTTCGTTGATAATGATACCCTAGAGTAAAGATGTTAGGGCTTGTAAGTTTACCGTTGCGATGAGTTGAAAAGTTACGAAGTCCAGTATACTTTTGCTTGTACCTAAGTTTTGATTGTAGTATCGACATCTCCTGAAAAAGCTCCGTGAGTCCGGTTCATATTATCCATACTTTTCATATTCTACACTAATATTATAGAAATGCGAAAGTATGTCTGTTTGTTTCCTAGCTTTTCACGGTCCATCCGTTTAACCGATATTGGCGTTTGGTTTAAAGATAGTTTACATACCGGGGAGGCCATAGGCTACTTACTGTACCGGAAAAAAGAGCTTCATCCTTGTAGATTTAGGTTATTTTTTCGCTTTCCTCAGTAAAACAGCATGCCTCAAAGATGCTATACATATAATTATATATAATAGAGGATCACTTCACTACCCATATTATAAATGTGAAAGTTTGTTAGTTTGTTGGTTTGTCCTTCAATAACGTCGCAAAAGAGCAACGGATCGGTGTGATTTTTTGTATAGGTATGGTTTTGGAGAGTGACATAGGCCACATTTTTTAGCTAAATCTAACTAGTTATTATTAAATTATTACTTTATCTACTATGTTCTGTTTAATTTTGCTTTCCTTAATAAATAGCACGTCTCAAAGATCTACCTTCAGAGGATAGACTAAGTATATATACAAACACCTGCCACGTTGAAATATACAGTATCTTGCAACAAATGATCTCCAAAGGTAGATACAATTTAATTGAATGCGAACTGAAACAATTGCTTCAACGTATTGTTCCGTAATTAATGTTTCGCTCGCTGCGGTGTAATTAAAATTTTCGTATTTGCCTGAAAATGTGAGGTAGGTACTATACTAACTCATAATAATTTTAATTGACTAGGAGCTGTCTAGACGGCTTTAATACTTTAATCCGATGTCTGTTAGTAAGACAGATTTTTGATGATGGATTAAAACCCGTAATGTAGAAAATTTGACGAAAAAAAGCAGGGTACAAAGGGCTTGGAACTTTTGGAACAAGGGCATAATGTTGGATAGATGATAAAATATTGAGTGCAATGCTTTCTTAGGCTTCCGTATCCGCACGGTGCCGATGACACCCTATTACTTAAGACTTCGTTGTCTGCCCGTCTGTCTGTCTGTCAGCAGACTGTATCTGATAAACCGTAATAGGTAGGGAGATGAAATTTTTCTAGAGTGTGTATTTTTATTGCCGCTATAATAACAAACATTAAAAAAACCAAGATGGCAAATATCAAAATGGTTGCCATGCAAATTAAAAAATTAAAAGTAGGTATAAGTGTTATATTATCTTGTGATATTACGGAACCCCTTGTGTGCGAGCCCGACTCGCGCTTGCCGGTTTTATTTTCATATGGCAATTTTCTTTATACCTACTAGAAAATAATTCTTTTTTAGTGATTTTTATCTTACCTAGAATATCTCATGAACTTATATTGTGACTTAGAGATTGACTAAGCCAACTTCATCTAAATTAAAGGTCAAGTTAAGGTTACACGACCTATAACAAAAGCCAGTAAAACTTTATTAGTATAGCCAACCATGAACCACGAGAAATAAGGCTAGATAAAGATAAATCAAGATTATACGTAGACAAACAATAGTATTGTATTACCATGTAAAATATATATACAATCTGTATTCTACTATAAAATCCTAATAAGTATCTTTTATATATTTGATGCCACATCATCTAAATGCAGCCAGTATTCTTGGCACCATTCCACGCGGGCATGATTTGTACAGTAATTAGATAAGGCTAGCTTTAAGTTTTATTGTAATATTTTCACACATTATTATAATTAAAAAAAAAAAAAAAAAAACAAATACCACTAATGTCTACTTATATCATATTAGGCAAATTGCACGTTCTTGATATACGAGTGGATGTAGGTACTTACAACCATAGGGAACAATGCTAAGTTCAAATAAATAGGTCCAAATTGAGGTGAACCTGATGTAAAGCTTGAACAGAATTTGATACGGAGCAGATGAAAAGGCTACTAAAATAGCTATTCTATAACAACTATGAACAGGAACTGAAACGAATACCTACATCTGCGACTGACTGGGGGTAAGAGCTATCGAAGACAAATTATTGGCCACATAAAAGAATGGATGGGTATCTTCTAGGCAAGCGCGCTCCACCTTAGGCTGTATCATAACTTGCCTGCAAGTTTAATTGCAGTCAAGCGCTAGTCTATGAATTAAAAAACTGCGGCCTGCTCAGAACCATGTGGATCACATGTGCCCTGACTCAGGCCTTCTTCGAAATGCCAGTCGCGTATCAGCGGCTGAAGAAACCGTTGACATTGACAGAAGCTAACGGTCTTCAAAGGGAGGATGGAATTGACCATGCAAAGTGGACCCGATTTAGTAGAAAAGTGCTAGAAACCATAACTCAAAATTTAAAAAACCCCCGACAGAAACTCCTTTATAAGAAAACTAGAAAAGGGCTGATAACTTTCAAACGGCTGAACCGATTTCCTTGGATTATAGCTAAGAACACTCTCGATCAAGCCACCTCTCAAACAAAAACAACTAAATTAAAATCGGTTCATTAGTTTAGAAGCTACGATGCCACTGACAGATACACATGCCAAACTTATAACACCCCTCTTTTTGGGTCGGGGGTTAAAAAGAGAATCAAGCGAGACCTATGCACCTTAAAAATACCACAACCTGGAACATGCTATTTATTATAAGTAAATAAAAATTATTGTATCACACTTCACACTAATCACACTTCACACTTCACACTATCACACTAATATTATAAAGGCGAAAGTTTGTGTGTATGTGTGTGTATGTTTGTTACTCCTCCACGCAAAAACTACTGGACGGATTTGGCTGAAATTTAGAATGGAGATAGATAATATCCTGGATTAACACATAGGCTACTTTTATCCCAGAAAATCAAAGAGTTCCCACGGGATTTTTAAATCCACGCGGGCGAAGTTGCGGGCATCGGCTAGTACTTTTATGATTTCCACAATCGAATCGCCACTCTACAATTCTCTGTCAATGACAAGCAATACGTGTAACTGAAATTCAATTATCGGAAACTAATTATACTTTATGTAGGCCACTGTGCGGTCGATTGGTGTGAAGTGGTAGGGTAGGGAAATATTTTGGTCATATTCCAGAATAAAACGGTTCCTGAAAGTTTGTAAATTTCAAATTTTATGACAAGTTGACGGCTCATTTGATGGTTAGTGAGCAACGATTAAGGACCAGCGTATGCAGACGGAGTGGAGTTGAGTTGAGTAACCTTTGATAACAACTTAAATTCCTTTTTTACTTCCGACATGTTGATCGGAGGATGTTTCAGGTCAGTACTCTCTTTTTTTCTTCTTGGTCTAGATTATACTTACTTACTCCTTAAAATTACTAACTTAATTACTTTTCTTACTTTATCGATTCATTATCATTTATGAGGTAAAAATCAACATGGTGCGGATAAAAATAAACAAGATACCAAAATATACAGAGAAAAAGAAAATAACTTTTCTTATACGCACCACTTCACCTAGAATTCGTATCTACCACTTAATGTTTCAAGTTAAGTGGAGACGGTTTCTTTGGGATAAACACTCATGGAAGTAAAAACTGCTAAGAGACGGTGTTAAGGCCACATCCACACATGCCATTTATGTTTCCTTTAAAATGTTATGGCAATTAAAGATAAGGCTCAGGGATAAACTTTTTGGATTGTGTGTTGCACTACAGTGATTTCCTTTTAGCAAATAGGTACTAGCCTCGTTTTAACACTGTTAAATAGAACATTACGTATTTACACACCTCAAATATGTATAAAATATCTGATATTTTACACTTTGTCTACTTTAAAATATTACCTAGTAATACTTACTTACCTATATGTCTATATTTTACTATTTTTAACCCCCGACCCAAATAGAGCGGTGTTATAAGTTTGACGTGTGTATCTGTGTATATGTCTGTGGCATCGTAGCGCCTAAACGAATGAACCGATTTTAATTTAGTTTTTTTTTGTTTGAAAGGTGGCTTGATCGAGAGTGTTTTAGCTATCATTCAAGAAAATCGGTTCAGCCGTTTGAAAGTTATCAGCTCTTTTCTAGTTACTGTAAACTTCACTTGTCGGGGGTGTTATAAATTTTTAATTTACTCTTGTATCAATTTACATATCACTTGATGATAGTTTATACAAATGAACATGTATTTTGAAACATAAAATCTCTCTGTTGATAACTAAGTAGGTACCCATATCGTATGAAGCAAGTAAGGCAAGTTATTAAGAAGTTCAAAAAATATATAAGGTTTAAAAATATAATTCTAATTTATTTTTATAGGTTAGGTATTAGGTTTAGTGGAAACCTTCGGAAACGAAATCTTAGGGCACTGAAATTGTACTGCAGACTTCATTTCGACCAAACAACCAGGACGTGCTCAACCCCGAAAAACGTTGGCGAAATCTTAGCACCGCCTTTTCTAATGGAACGGGTACATTAATGAGTCGCGGGAACCGCAGTTTCGTATTCGGACTCCGTTGTAAAGGCGTGATCAGAATACGCTAAAAACTACTTATTATTATTATTGGCAGTTTTATTTACTTCTATTGTTTTAAGTTAATAACTTTCACAAAGTATTACATTCTTTTTATTTTGTCTGTTGTCTTTTAATATTACTTGTTGTACTTACTAAAGGATGCAATAATTGGAGGATACCTACCCCAAGGAAGATATATAATAACTAGCTGATGCCCGCAGCTTCACCCGCCTGGATTGGTCAGATCCCCTGCAGCATCAGGATTGAAGAGTTGGACTCCAATTTTTTTATGAAACAATGTCGCAAAGTTCCTCTATCGATTAAAAAAGAAATGACACAAATCGGTTCAGAAATCTCGGAGATTTCGGTGTACATAGGTAGAAAAACACAACTCCCTTTTTGAAAGTCGGTTAAAAAAGTAGCCTATGTTACTCCCTGGTCAATTCTCTACTTGTCTGTGAAAATCCCGTCAAAATCGGTTCAGCCGTTCCCAAGATTAGCCTTTTCAAACAGACAGACAGACAGACAAAAATTTTAAAAACGTGTGATTCAGTTATAGTATCGTTCAAATAACCATATGACCTTAATTTGCGGTAGTTATTTCGAAATTACAGACAGACACTCCAATTTTATTTATTAGTAAGATAAGATAAGATAAGATAGATGTTATTATACCTATTCATATTAATAATACAAAACTGTATCTGTGACTGAAATATGTGTACCTAAATGTATGCAGTATGTAATTTTTATTACTAAGACGGATTTTGATGAACATTTACCTTAACATCTTATTCGTATAAGACTTCCGAGACAAAAACTCTGTCAGCTCTACAGATATAAGTATTTTTTTACTCTTCCATTGGAACACCTTCAAGAAATAACTTAGACCCTGCTACAAAATGTAGCAATGATTAAGATTTTTAAATTATTATTATGGCAATCGCAACATCTATTCTATTTAAACAAAGCTTTTTGTTTAAAAGAAAATACATGCCATAAATTTCAAACTTAACCGATGTGAAGGTGTCCTTACAGAATTGGCGTACTTTTCTTGCGTCTCTCTCCTTTAGTTGCAGGCAATTTCGTTTCTAATAACGCTTTTCCTTTGTCTTTAATGTTTTTTTTTCTTAGATAGCGCTTTGTTTGGAAGGAATCGAGTTGAGTTTTGTTTCAAGATATCTTTACTTAACTAACATTGCTAATTGTTTTTCCTGGTTATGTAAAGGAGTGTTTGCGAAAAAAGGGAGAATTCTGAGGATAAGTTTTAAGGAAGATTAGGATTTTCAGAAAAAAAAATCAAGAAGTATTGGCAATAAATAGTATTTTCCAGTTATTTAAAAAGATTGTTCGAAAAAATTGGGAATTCGGACGATTTAGAAGGAAGGATTAAGAAGAGCTAGTAAGTATATATCTAACCTCAGAATAAACAAAACCTAGGCGCTTCTAAAATCAATCCTTTTGGTAATTATTAATAATTCAAGTTCAATCAGTAATCAGCAAGTAATAAATTGCAAAAGAATGCGACTATATTTTATGAACAATACCTATTTACTTAAATGAAATGGAATTAAACATTTTTTTACAAAAACACCTACCTAGAGATAGTAAGCCTGTATTTACATAAATCTCTTCAGAATCACTATTCGCAAATACCTGTCCGTGCCACGGCAAGGTGAAACATGTAACTGAGGTACAATAATCGGAAAATAATTATACTTTATGCGGGTCTTTGTTGATAGTGTGCGGTCGGTCAATTCATGCAAGAAGATAGGAATATTATTTCTCTCTCACGTTAGATATTTTTTTAATAATTAATAAGGCATAAAATAATGATAAAAAATAATAATATAATGAAATGCTCAAAACTCGACGTACCTATAATATAATAATCCACAGCGTTCAATAGAATTACTTTATTGCTCTTGGAAACTTGAATTTAACTGGATCAAAGCCTATTCCGGCCTCCACAGAGTCATTTGCTAGATATTACTGTAAACGAGATGGCATAAAAGCATAATATGGGGAATTAGTACGTTTTATGACACCAATATAATGACTTTTTGATACAAAAGTGGTTATATAGCGCCTAGAGGAAAAAGTGAATGTTTATCATCTATCTTAAAGTTAGGGGCATTTAATAATTGAGAGGCCTAATAACTTGCGACATTTTTTCTGTGAAAAAAAATTCGCATTTCGAAGTTCTAAACCAATTTTTCCAAACTGTTGCTAAGATCATTTCATCAACGTTGCCTCCAATGGTTCCATCATCAAGATACCATACTACGTTTTATACCTATATATAATAACTACTAGCTGATGCCCGCGACTTCGTCCGCGTGGATTTGGGGATTTCAAAATCCCGTAGGAACTCTTTGTTTTTCCGGGATAAAAAGTAGCATATGTGCTAATCCAGGATATTATCTATCTCCATTTCAAACATCCAAATCCGTTCAGCCGTTTTGATTTTGTAACAAACATACAAACATCCAAACATCCATACTTTCACATTTATAATATTAGTAGGATTAATATTTATGAATACTCGACGTATCTAATACTCCCTAGCGTTCAATAGAATTACTTTATTGCTCTTGGAAACTTGAATAAAACTGGAATGATCAAGGCCTACTCCGGCCTCCACAGAGTCATTTGCTAGATATTACTGTAAACGAGATCGCATAAGAGCATAATATGGGGAATGATCACGTTTTATTACACCAACCACTCCGCAAAGAATTCGCTTAGTGTTACGAGTTCAGTGGAAATGGCTTCAGTGGGATTGCGAGGAATAAAAATAAAATCAAAACTGTGTTTTTTACGTAACTGATATAAATTCTAAATACTTAGAACATTTTTCTTAAGGTCACTCTTGAGATTAGTCATGACTCATGAGTTATGAAAATAACGCAGGTTTGGTTATATGACTAGACATTATGCTTCAATGTAGCCTCGCGGAATTCTAAGATAAAGTCAATGTCTATACTGACTCCTTTACCAAGATTCAATGAGCAGTTTTGCACGTAATTTAACTACGACCTACTAAAATAAATACACAAAAATAGTTATCCTATACCTTAAACGATCAAACGAGGTACGAGATATTATACAATAGGAGTCTCTTGGGATTAAAATGAAGTATTAATTATTTAAGAATGCAAATTCAAATTATTTTTATTCAATTAAACTTTTACAAGTGCTTTTGAATCGTCAAAATAATCTACCACTGGTTCGGAATGCTGTTCCTACCGAGAAGAACCAGCAAGAAACTCGGCGGTTGCTCTTTTCAAATGTACATTTGAAAAGAGCAACCGCCGCATGTACAATTTACAATAATATGCCATACTGTATACAAGCAATTGCAGCGCCGTGTATTGCTGGAGCGAATCAAATCCAAGCTTTTTTGTCATTTACATAATCTTCGATTGTATAATAAGCTTTTTTCAGGAGCATACTTTTAATAGATTTTTTAAACTTGTGTAAAGGCAAGTCTAAAATTGATTGTGGAATTTTATTATAAAATATTACACTCATTCCCACAAACGATTTTCCAACTTTCCTGAGGCGGAGCGTAGGATATGCGAGCCTATTACGGTTTCTAGTTTGCCGGTCGTGGAAATCACCGTTTTTTTTGTAACTATGAATGTTTTGTCGTACCCGTCGTAATATTTCAGATACCCTCTTTTCTGTTTGAAAACGAGTAAATATAACATCAATGATATTATGTAGATATCATGATTGCACATTGTTCCTTGACATAGACTTTAAAGAAAAAGTCATCATCATCATCATCAGCCTTTGGACATCCACTGTTGGACATAGGCCTTCCCTATAGAACGCCACCACACCCAGTCCCCTGCAGCCTTGAGTGGAGACCGCGTTTAAGCAAGCGTAGCGTGGGACGCCCTCCAGCACGATGGACCGACGATATAAAGCGGCTAGCGGGAAATGGCTGGATGAGAAAACAAAAAGTATAAAGATGCAAATCTATCTAATGATTGCACAGAGGCGCATACAAATGATCACGATTCACGGTTATCTATAGGATAAGTCCAAGCTTAGACAACGACGTTGTTTACACTGAGATTCCTGTGTGCTTTATTTTTAATCCATGAACAAAAACAGAGCAAAAGAGAGAAAGATATGCCTTTATTGTTTTGTCTATGATAGTAAACTCTAACATAAAAAGTTAGGATGCTATAAGTTTGGCGATTTATAGGTTACTGTGTGAGAAAAATAACACTATCCTAATCTTACTGATTTAGAGATTTCTCTACATAAAACCCCCTTCGCATATAAGTCGAAAACTTGAAGAAATATGTAGGCTGGTATTGATACAGTTGTTTGTTGTAGCCAAATAACGTAAATTCGTGTAAATTCGTATCTGTCCATATACATACCTAATGTAATAAGTGTAAATTAAAAATTTATAACACCCCCGACAAGCGAAGGTACAGTAACTAGAAAAGAGCTGATAACTTTCAAACTGCTTAACTGATTTTCTTGGATTATAGCTAAAAACACTCTCGATAAAGCCACCTTTCAAACAAAATAAAACTAAATTAAAATCGGTTCATTAGTTTAGGAGCCACGATGCCACAGACAGATACACAGATGCACACGTCAAACTTATAACAGCCCTCTTTTTGGGTCGGGGGTTAAAAAGGCTTTTCCAGACTAACTGAGTTGAGGGTTAGAAACTTTTTATACTAGAATCCTTTCATAATATAGGCACTCACTAAAAAGAGGATTTTTAGACAATCCACCCAAACGAAAACTAAAATAAACTGGTTTTTTTTTAAAATATTTGAACTAAAAAAGCAAACATCGTTACGAACTCAATATTTTTACAGTCTATGTATAATACGGCCCCAAGTTATCCTTTCATTGCACCACCATTGCATATGTCGGCATCGTCGGCATTTTTATCCAGCGAGAAAGTTTGAGCACAATATACAGTTGGTTTGAATGGGCTTCATAAAACTGCTAGCTTGAATAGGTGATGCGATCCTTTTCAAACGATTTGTAGTTTTATTTTTATGCCTTTAACGCTTGGACTATATGAAGAAGCTTTAAATATTGCCATTTGCAAGTTTTATAGCATATAAGGAGCTTTTTTTACAATAATAGAGTGCAATTACAACTCGTTGGTCAGTACTTAATGGTCTTTGCAGAAGTGCCACATCTGATACCCACTACAACGACAGGAGCAAGTGTGACTAGTTTCAGAATTGTAAGAGAACAGGCAGTTCCATTCACATATGTCATTGTAGTTGAGTTCATCGGCTGTTACAAAGGTGTAATCAATACTAGACAGCCCAAGAACTTCATAGTTCATAAGCAAATAGTCGAATACGTCATGATCACCGTACTATTCAACGCGACCACTCTGGCAACATTTATGCTGTTTGATTGCAGTGGTGATGTGGTCCATCTGAATAGACTTTAAACAGCAGGTATCTTTGAAGAAATATATCAACCCTTAGCCAGTTAACTCACAGTTATAATTCCTTATATATCTTGCTGCCCCTAAAATTTCTAATACATATTTTTCCTAGACAAAAATATCTTATTTTTTGTATACGAAACGACATTTTGTACAGTTCTGTCCTATATGAAAAATATCAAAAAATTGCCCGTAGAATTTTCTTCTACACAACCAAGGACGCGTGAGTTTTTCAAGACAACGTTAACGAGTATATACCTAATCAAGCTAAATAAACGTGCTTCGAACACGTTGTTTGAAGATAAAAAGTACACAATATGTTGGCAGCACCTGCGAAGCGTGAAGGAATAACTTCCTCCTACGCTAAACTCTTACGGAAAATTGATTTTGCGAAAGAGGCTTCTATAAACTGATAACTTTAGTATATTATAACAAACACGTAGGTTAAAGTATTATGTAGATTGTGAGGCGCACGAACTCACATAAATTTTTACACAAGTAAACCTTTTAACCAACTGCCTTCAAGGCTCCAACTTTTGTAACATGTTTTGTCTTGGGCATTTTATATAGCGCGAAAAGCAGATTAAAGTAGATATTTTTAACCCCCGACCCAAAAAGAGCGGTGTTACAATTTTGTCGTGTGTATCTGTCTACTGTGTATCTGTCTGTGGCATCGTAGCTCCTAAACTAATGAACCGATGTTCATTTAGTTTTTATCGTTTGAAAGGTGGCTTGATCGAGAGTGTTCTTAGCTATAATTCAAGAAAATCGGTCCAGCCGTTTGAAAGTTATCAGCTTTTTTCTAGTTACTGTAACCTTCACTTGTCGGGGGTGTTATACATTTTTAATTTACACATATTATTATCAGACTAAATGACACCGCGGAGTTTTCTGTAAGGATTTAAGGTTTTTTAAATCCCGTGAAGTTCCCCCGGATCTCACTTTGTTTTTCCGAGGTGAAAAATAGCCTATGCAATGCAAAAACCTGAAATGCAAATGCAAAAATACCTCTGTACCAAATAGATGATGCGCGCGACTTCGTCCAAGTGGGTGTATAAGTAGGTTTCTAAAAACCCGTGGAAACTATTTTTCGTAGCTTAGTCAACTGATAATCATATGTACTTTATCTGTCCTTTAAGTAGTCATTAAATTAATTTAAGTGAAAAACCTTAAAAATAAGAGATTAAGAGAAAATTTCGTTGTAACTGAACCCGAATTGGGACGCGCTGTAAATTCGACCAGAAAAATGAGTGGTGCACTAATGAATAGGAAATTTTCATCCCTGGACTTTTAAGGTTTATTCGGAATTTAATTTTAATGCTTTATATAATTGCTTCACCGTACTTCGTAATGGGAAAACAAATTAGGGGTGGTAGAGCGGTCAGTGACGTTCCCTTTACAGGTAAAAATTTATGATGGTTTTTTAATATGCCTCGCCTGGACTTTTTCTGATAAAAATATATAAAGCTCTTGATTTTTCACGAATATCCTATATACATATAAATTTGAGATAAATATCTGATCATACCGTCGATGAAGAGAAGTACCAACTACATAATAATATCTGAGAATATAAGAGTCGGATACTGGTGGAGATATCGAAATTCGAGTTGAAATTTAGGACATTCAAGTTAGTACCGACCTAAATGCTTCTGGTAATTACGGCAACCACTACCATGAAGATGTTAAATCTAGAAAATACGAGTAGGTATGCGAAAAGTAAAGAAATACGCTGACAACGATGTTCAGTCAGTTAGTATTTTATACTAAACTTTAATGTTCTTTATCAGCGGGATTTCCCTAGTGTTACACAAACAGTAACAAATTATAATTACAATTATTACCACCATTATTATACAAAGGATATACCTAATTGCAATTTGATGTCCAAAATGGCCGGTCGGTTCGCAATTGCAACATTTGCCACTAACGATGTTGCCATTAGTAACAATTATATTGAGACTGCTACCTAGTGGGCGCAAACTACCATACTTTCCGTTTTATTGGCCAATTAGAAAAATATTGAAGACATAATGGTAATAGTAGTTCATGTATGTATACGAGTTTCTTTATTCCAACATAACTTCTATATTCCTGAACAGATTTGCATGTATGGGGAATCGTTAGAATCCTTACACCATCTCAAGTGAAACTGGCTATAACTTTCACTTTAATACACACCAAACCTGACAATGTAAAGCGCAGTTTGTTTTTTTGAAAACTTTTTAAATTACTTGTAAAAAAACAAGCAAAAAGAAACAACTAATAAAACACCTACATTTTCCCTTCTCCACGCCTAATACTAACGTAAATTGTGGTTAGAGACTTGTGCAGTAATTCTCTCACACCTCAGCTAAGTTAACGGTGACACCAATTGTACTGAATGAATCGTACAACTCACAAACTGGGAAGAAAGTTCAGTCCTACAATTTACAAAATTGTTATGTCTGTGCCCAATTGCTTTACTTGGTTTTCTTTCTCGTGTCTGAAGCGTCTTGAGAAAGAGTTATGGAGTTAATTTTCTTAAGTACCTACTAATAACACGCCGAGTGATTTATATTTTCTTATTGCAAGATAAACTTGACCTTCGCGTCTATTTTATAGTAAACCATAGTCTACCTATCTACCATATTATGAAGTCTAATAAATAAATAGTTTTCACCGTCCATTTGTTTAACCGATTTTGATAAAGCTTGGTACAGAGATAGCTTGCATCAGAAGGTAGGCTACTGTTGATTCCAGAAAATTAAAGATTTTCTACAGGATTTTAAAAAATCTAAATCCACGTGAACGAATTCATGGGCAAGCATCATCTATTAATAAAACAATGTTTAGGTCTAGGTTGCAGCACGCTTAGAGCGGTTGGAGGTTGTAGAACACTTATACAATAATCAGGAATTTGAACACTCCACTTGTGCCGTTTGTGTTATATTAGAAGTACCTACTTAACTCGCAATTAATCCTATGTTCACAACGTATTTAGCTAAATATGCTACGTTGTTATAATCTTCGTACGTAGTAGAATAGGTATATCATGATCAACCCATTTCCGCCCCACTACTGAGTACGGGTCTCCTCTCAGAAGGGTTTAGGCCATAGTCTGCCACGCTGGCCCAATGCGGATCGGCAGAATAGGTATATGTCGCAATGAAATTATTTAAACCGGGGTTTGATCAAATCTCACATAATATACACGTATGTTGGAGTTTGATATTCAGCAATAAGCCATAATTAATAATCCAAATGCAGATATATCGCGAATGTATATGGAATGACTCTAATGCAGTTAAAAACATTCAATGCATCATGAATATCAATATAAAAATCAACTCATCAAAACAAAGTAAAGCGTTATCTAAGAAAAAGTACATTAGAAACGAAAGAAAAGCGTTAGTAGAAACGAAATCCTGCCTGCGAGGGTAGATCGCGCGGTAACGATTCCATTTTTGTTAGGGCTCTTTCACATGAGCAATACCAGTATGCGATCTTGTTGATTAGTTTTATTTAAATTTTATATTATTAAGAAGGTGACCAGATGAGAAATTCTGAAGACAAGTCGTGGTGGCGCTTGCTAGGGAATGCCTATGTTCAACAGTGGATGTACTCATGCTGATATAATAATAATGATAATGATAATAACTAGAAATTTTAAGGGTTCTTAATTTTCACTTACTTATTTATTCTCGATATTTTTACTTTCAACCGCAATTTCGACTGTATATTTTTTAACGTCCGTTAAAAAAGCGTTCAAATAGAACAAATGAATTCCCAAGTATCTGTTCACACGTCAACGCTTTTTTAACGCGCACTTTGTATTTTCAGCGCAACGCCGGGGTTTAACGCAACGGTTTTTTAGCGCTCGTGCGAATTAGGGCTGATTATTCTGCTTTCATTTGATGAAAAGCCGTCAAGTGCAAAACGTATTTTTGAGTTATCGCCAAAAGCGAAATTTTTTTTTCAAAAACTACTGTTTTTAAAAATTATGATACGAAGAACTAAGGTTTTTATTTACTTATTAGTTTGGTCTTCTTCATAGCAAACTTTTTTGGAAATGCCAGTTTTTTCTAAATTCCCTATTCCTTAGCGATAATTCCTGAACTTTTTCAGTTAACGTCTTTTTAAATATATTAGGTGAGATGACAGAATTATGGGTCAGACAAAAATCTTGCATCTGCGATTTATGTGATAGCGTCTTTACAACGAAGCCCAAAAGCAGTTGCGGGCTTCCGCAACTCATTAATGTGGCCGGTCCATTAGAAAAGGCGTAACTAAGATTTTGCCTTCGTCTGCCGAGTTCCAACTTCTATAAATCCTCTTCAATTGTTCCTGAAAATTAAGCTTTTGGGAAACTTTATACCTTGGTATTCCTATTTAAAACGATTATTAATTTTGGCATCTGAAAACAGACAGATACATAAACGTAGATTTTATTTAAATTCCGATATAAGTTAGCCCTTGACTGCGATCTTACCTGGTGGTGAGTGATTATGTATTTTAAGATAGAAGCGGAAGTTTTGGAAGGAGTATGAATTTTCAAAAAACCCGTACCTCTGATTGGTTTCTACTTTCTACACGGCTTCGTACCGGAGCGCTACATCGCTTGCGTGCTGCGGTAGATGGGTATCTAGCCACGTCCGAAGCCTCCCACCAGACAATAAAGTAGATCTATACTTACTGATGTTTTTTAACTATAATCGAGGAGCTGGCGAACAAAAGGGTGTATTTAGGTCCACTTGTGATAAAAATACATCTTTTTTCATGCGGACGTTTTTGGCCCACTGAATACAATCCTAAAGCCGTTTCCAACAAAATGGGCTACAACTGTTCCAAATTTGAGTCCAAAGTTAATGAGTATGATCAAAAAAAATAAAAAAAGTAAAATTTAATTTCTTATTATTATTTAAATATATTTAATTATTATTATTTAGTTGTGTTGCAATAATTTTTCAAAATAAACATAACCCGAAACTAAAACTTAAAAAAACCATCGGTAGTTTGGGAACTTGAACAACACATGCATTTTATGAACTAACACAGGTAGGCGTTCAGGGAATATTGTATTTCAGTAGAGTTGAATGCACAAGTTGTGCACCGGGGCAAACTGAAAATTGAAATTTTCGCTGTTGAATTTTAACCGAGTTTGAATGAAGCCTCATTAAACGCGTTGGCGTAGCAAAATGCAATTTATCGTCGAAGAGAGTGCTGCAAAATGTATATTATTTTGGTCTATAAGGCTGCTGTTAAACGACGCGAAAGTATTCATACGGCCGCCGTGTCGGGCAGTAGCTGCTCCTTCAGTAGTCATCATCATCATCCTGTACCCAATTACCCATCGCCGGCCCACTACTGAGGACAGGTCTCCTCTCAAAATATGTGGGTACAGTCCGCCACGCTAACTAAGTGCGTCAGACTTCACACACCTTTTAGAACATACTCGTAATATGAGGCATGGCAGGCATACCGATTTCCTCACAATGTTTTTATTCACCGTTAAAGCAAGTGATATTTATTGATTAAAATGCACATAACTCCGAAAAGTTACAGGCTGAAAGCGGATTAAACCCACGAACTCCTGTAAAGAAGGTGGATGTCTTAATATAAGCCTATCACGGCTCGAATAGTACGAGTACTTAGTAGCGAAACATTATCGCCTTTACCGATGGCATTTACCACCACTTACCACCACTTACCACTTATCACGTACCCACCTACCGCTCGCGAATGCGTCAAAACGCAGAAATACGCGAGCGAAATTCAGCGCGCGCCATCATTACCTGCCTGCACGTACATTTCTATACGACATGTTCGAGTGGAATCAAGCTCACGTTTTTCCGTTTGCACCCAGCCTTATAGTACCTACATAGCAGTAGCATTGTGATAGGCTTCTATTGCGGACTTTGGCCAGCTACAGGCTTTTGCCGGCGTCAGTGACAAAGTATCAATGCGTCAAGATGTCCTTGAGAGACAGCTTTACAGTAAAATGGGAACTGAGGAATCCTTGATAAATAATGACACATCTTTACAAATATTGGTTGTTTTTTTTTAATTGTTGATGTAGAATACTGCTGCTTTTATTAAGGAACGAAAAATAAAACATAGTTTTTAGGATTCGATAAACTTTACCCACTAAGCATGCCAACTATTACTATTTTCTCAATGTTTCATGTAGAAGGGTGCTAGTATTTGTTCATAGCCGAAACAAGACTTTTAGTGTCCTTTACTTATTATTTTTAACTAGGCACTGAAACAATACGTGAACAAACGATAAATATAATTCTATGACAATAATATAATTAATTACAGTGCCAACCCTATTACGTGCTATTACTAAGCCTCCGCTGTCCATCCGTCTGTCCGTCCGTCTCTGTCAACAGTTCGTATCTCGTGAACCGTAATGGGTAGAGCGTTGACATTTTCAGTGTATTTCTATTGCCATTATAACAACAAATAATAAAAAAAGACGTTATAGTACGACGCGATGGTACGGAACACTTCGTGTGCGAATTCGACTCACAATAATTGTTGGGTTTTGGAAGAAATCTATATACTAATAAATAAAATTGGAGTGTCTGTCTGTAATTTCGAAATAACTACCTCATATTAAGCTCATATGGTTATTTGAACGATACCATAATTGAATCACACGTTTTTAAAATTTTTGTCTGTCTGTCTGTCTGTCTGTCTGTCTGTCTGTCTGTCTGTCTGTCTGTCTGTCTGTCTGTCTGTCTGTTTGAAAAGGCTAATCTTTGGAACGGCTGAACCGATTTTGACGGGACTTTCACAGGCAAGTAGAGGATTGACCAGGGCGTAAAATAGGCTACTTTTTTAACCGACTTTTAAAAAGGGAGTTGTGTTTTTCTACCTATGTACACCGAAATCTCCGAGATTTCTGAACCGATTTGCGTCATTTCTTTTTTAATCGATAGAGGAACTTTGCGACATTGTTTCATAAAAAATTTGGAGTCCAACTCCTCAATCCTGATGCTGCAGGGGATCTGACCAATCCACGCGGGCGAAGCTGCGGGCATCAGCTAGTACGAAATAAAAGAGATTAGAGAAGTTAAAGGAAAGTGTTCTCTTTCAAAGGGTTGAACAAACTCAAAATGGAATGTTCAGTGAAACAGTTTGTACACAGGTTGTTGGAGGGAATTGAGCATGGAGATATCAGTGGTGAATTCGAGTAGATACAGTTGAATTTCAATGAATGCCAAATGGCGATTCATTGTTACCAAAATTGTCGCGGTAATGTCCGCTTATTTCGTTTAATCGTGTAGGTGAATTATTTATGTCGTGTGATAATTATTTTAAATTATTTAGTGCGATGCAGTGGGTAGAGCTATGCAATAAATTATGAGCGTCGACAGTTGTGGTTTACTGTATCATTTTATTATTTAATGGATTAGATAATAATCATATTGCGGATAGATCATACTTTCACCTATTATTAACGAATAAAGAAATAACCAGCTATAATTTTTTATCAAGTTTAAAATATATTTTGTGTTGTATGTCTAATATTGTATGGTTGAAAAGTAGGTGTATTACTAGTGTTTACTAATTGTCTTTAAATTTAATAGTATAGAATTGAGAACCTTTTTGAAAGTGCTTTAAAAATAGATTATTATAGGTACTTGTACCTACCTACTCAAGACGAATTCTTCCATCCATGACTACACTTTCAGCTAAGAGGAATAATAGTCTGTACATATTTTATATGCAAATAATAGTTATAGATATTTTCCCTTATAAATTTTCTATTTTCTATAAATTCATAACACCCCCGACAAGTGAAGGTTACAGTAACTAGAAAAGAGCTGATAACTTTCAAACGGCTGAACCGATTTTCTTGGATTATAGCTAAGAACACTTTCGATCAAGCCACCTTTCAAACAAAAAAAAAATCAGTCCATTAGTTTAGGAGCTACGATGCCACAGACACATACAATGATACACAGATACACACGTCAAACTTATAACACCCCTCTATTTGGGTCGGGGGTTAAGAAATATTAATAAAGGTTCTTCTTGTATTTATTGCAGGTACCTATGTTAGATTTTAAAAACGTCCAATTGTACTTCTAGCTACCTCATTTCAAAAATAGAGATTTCTTGTTTTCAATTTTGCTGAATGGAATATCCGAGTTTCCGTTTCAATTCCCAGAGCTGATTCTGCTGCATATTACTTAAAGAAAAACCAGTAGTACCTGTTGTGTTTTTATTTATGCAAAGATTCTTTAAGATTGTGAAATCGTAACTCAGAAAACTTTTTAAGGAGTTGTGTTTTAGGCAAGATTTATCTATTTTAAGTTAAGTTTTCTTCTTGAATTCCATTACAATTATTACGAGTCATCGTATTGGAGTACTGAATCGCTTGGCGGCTTGCTTTTGCTGGTAGGGTAATAACTAGCCACGGCCAAAGCTCACTAGCAGACTAGACCAGGGACAATTTAGAAATTATGAATTCCCTAATACCCTCGGGAAGGAATCGAACCCTCAGACCTCCCACTAATAAGACCACAGCACTCACCACTGCGCCAGGCAGGTTGTCAAAATTACGGTAGTGTACGACCTGAATAGCTTCATACTACATGTACAAGTCTGATGTGAAATAAATCCATCGTTATATTGTGGTGAAAAACTGAATTATATCAGAGAACACCATTTCAAAATTCATATAAAAGTGCGAACTTAAAGTTAAAACAATTATTATTATTCGTGTGATATATAAGTTACTGAATTTTCCACAAAAGCACGTACAGCGAATAAATAAATTGCGTTACAGTTTCATCGAAAATCAACCGTCGCGTCGTCGACTCAATCGTGTTTTTAGTCAGACTTTATTCAAACGAGATTAAAAAGTAACTAAAAATCTAATATTACGGCATTGATCATATTGTTACAGGGACAACTCTTTCTTTCGTTGTTGTCAATAACGAAGCAATTGCTAGATGTAAAACGCAACGTTACCCCGTGCCCTATAATAACAAAATTCGTATGGTAAGTAGAGTCAACATTTTGTCCGATGCTGAATTTGTATATGTCTTCGTTCGAGTTTGGTTTGATTTTTGAGAGCAATTTTAAATGTTTGAGAAAGAAGGATTATAATTTTGACATTTTGAGTCAAAGTCTCTTTTGCAAAGACTTTTTCTCTTTTCTTTTTCAAAGACTTTTTTTCTTTTTTTGAGTCTTTTGAAGAGACTTTGTAAGTAAATTCAATGATGTTTTACCAAGGAGATCTACCAAACCAACGACTAATATTAAAACAATTTTATCTTACGTAACGCGTAACACGTGATACGTAATCGTAAAATCATTACTTTCGTCGGAATTATGAGAAATTGGACAATTTCACGGCAGTTTCAACGTCAAGGCGCAATTTGGAACGCCACAGTGCTTAATGAGGCTTCATTCAGACGTGGCTGAAATCAGGCTGAAATCGAACTCTGCAGAACATTTCAATTCAATTTTAAAAGCGTAGTAACAACTTGTATCTAACTCCAGTGAATGAGAGCGTACATTTAAATTCCTGAAACAGTTATATAAACTGCTCTAATTTAACTGGTCAAATATAGGATGATCAATTATATTTATCATTCACGATAGCTTGCCGATGCTCACGATGCTTGACCACAATGATAAACAGTGATGATGTGACCTAAGATGGAACGCGTTTATGTAGATGCCTATTCAGTATTCACTCTTGTTTTAAAGATACCCGGACTGCAAATAGTAGGAAATGCAACTCGCAGAAGAGTATACTAAACCTTAGCCATGTGAATGAAGAATGATGACGCAAAACTTTTCGCGCGTGTAGATGGAACGTATGAATGGAAGCTCGCTCGACGTCTTGCAATACTCTGATGCGGTGGTAAAACGGTGAAGGAGGGACAAGATCGACAAGTACCTGAGCACAATGTCCGAAACATAAAACTCCTATTTAACACTGATAAGCCAGCAACCTTACAGTGGTGATAATAAAAAAATGAAACAGAAGCTATAATGCTTTGTTACTGCTTTAAAATCAATTTGTTATACTTATTCAAATATTTGATTGGGCCTGTGCGCAAATTACACCGGCAATATGTAAAAAAGTTATAAATTCAAAAGGTTTATTAAAAATCAGTCCGGGAATAACTTAAAACATTTTAACTCGGAGCGGATTTTAATGAATGTACGGAATTTAAGAAGCAAGACCAGCGTAAAATTATGAATTTAATACTTCAATGTTTTACACAGCCTCCCACAAAGATGAACAAGTGTTCATCCGCTCTATTATAATTGTTTTCAAAGCTTGTACATTTTAATTAAAATATAGCATACAATACGTAGTGTGGGACGCCCTCCAGCACGATGGACCGATGACATTAAGCGGCTGGCGGGAAGTGGCTGGATGAGGAAGGCTGAGGACCGGGTGTGGTGGCGCTCTTTAGGGAAGGCCTATGTCCAGCAGAGGACGTCCACAGGCTAATGATGATGATGATAGCATACAAGCCAGAATCTCCGAACTTAAGCAGGGGTTTTATTTCCAAAACCAATATCGTCTTTCAAATAACATTCAAGGCGTTTAATTGGGGTCAGCAATCATTATGATCAACCTACGAGTAACTCATCGACTCACCACTGAATACGAGTCTTCTTTTAGAATCAGAAGTGTTTGGCTATAGTCCACCACGCTGGCCCAGTGCGGACTGGTAGATTTCACACACCTTTAAGAAATTTTCCTCACGGTGTTTTCCTTTACCGTTAAAGCAAGTGATACAATGAAAACTCACATGACCCCGAAAAGTTAGAGATGCGTGTCCCGGAATGAACGCCGGACCGCGCCGCCGGAATAGGACCTTAAGCCCTAGGCTAATAAAAATTTCACCATCAGAATAATAAAAAGCACTAAACTATGAATATACAAAAGTATAATTTATATTGTGTGGATTAAAAAGAAACGCCGTGTGTATTGAGTGCTGAGTACTGTATGATTCGGATGTGAGATGGAGCGAGCTAATAGTGACGCGTCATTAGCTAATGGGCAAGAAACCACTGCAGTGAGCTATATTATCCTCCACGTTTTTGCCATGTTTTTACTCTGTTGTATGCCTATTGCCTACTCTGTGCTCTATATTACAGCGGGCGATGACTTGTGCTAATAAACCTGTTTATAACTCCATTTATATTGCACGAGCTTACTATATTGAAAGTAATTAGTCTTATTGAAATAAATGAATGAAAAACTCAGTGCTAAAAGCATAGTAGGAAATCTATATCAGATATGTAAAGGATTGTTTGGAAAATATATTCCCTACTTTTATTGATGTGAAATTCAATATAAATCATAGTTATGCTAGGATAAGATACGCCAGAAGGAATGCCCACATAATATTGATAATTGTCTCATCATATACGAAGACTCGTTTATTATTTCGGACTCAACTCAACTACAACTCAATTACAAGTGATCAGTTAGTAAATTATAATATGAGACAATTATAGGCACGCTTTGGAGATACTAATTAAACCATGCCAAAATTTATACTTAAATATTGAAGGAGCATAAAAATAAAACAGATATATAACGGATATATATTATAGGATAAGATAACCTGAGATATATATGTATTCTTAAGTTGTTTGGCTACATCATCAGCAGGAAGGTACCATCTTACGTAGTCGAGTCCTCAATTAAATTCAACGCATGATCTTACAAAGACACCAAAAGAGGATGCTGGAAGAGGATCATAAGAGGATTAGGGAATAATAATTGTAACCTACAACCAAGCCTTTCTGCCAAATATGATTGAGCTCAACTAGCGTATTCCTTGATCTTATTTAATATATTACTAGGTATATTATATTATGTTGTCATGTCGTTATTCCTACATGTTATGTTAGGCTTAGCCACCGAGAACACAACAATACATCGGATGATTGCTTGGACTATAATAGGATAACAGTTGGCCATTTCTCACATCCAGAATATGTATAACAAAGTACCTACACAACATACGTTTCGTGTATTTACCTACAGATACAATACCTACTAAAAATATCTGCTATGCTGTTACTTTTAAAGATAAGTTTAAATAGTTTAAGAAAAAGATTATTAAAACAAGACATTTCTTTTGTTTCAGTTGTAGCTATAACCATCAACTTCATCGCATCGAAAACGCAACAAGACCACACTCTTCTCTTCAAACAATATTACAGGTAATCTAAACTCTATAATATATAACTCTGACTTTTTTAATTTAAACATCACGTATGCACTGTTTCTATCACCCTGCCAAGTCACTAAAGGTTGACTATAAAAGAATGTCTCTGGGTATTGAGTTCACCTACCACCTATTTCTTTTTAAGTTCTAAAAACATCATGGCCTAATAACAAAAAAAATTACACTAGTTATGCGAATTTTAAAGAAATTGACAATTTATCTATGGTATTGTATTGCAAGTTTAGGTCCAATCCATACCACCCCATCTATCATCAATTATGTAGCTTCCATTATTTACAATTACAGCACTGCATCCACCAGAGGTATCATTTGCTACTGATTTACTGAAACATAAATTCTGCATCACTACGCGAGAATTCACGACGGGGTATTTCACGACTTTATCAATTCCGAATCCAGAAAACTGGTACTTCAATAAGTACATGACTTTTATTTTATACTAGCCGATGCCCGTGACTTCACCCGCGTGGATTTAGGTTTTCCAAAATCCCGTGGGAACTCTTTGATTTTCCGGGATAAAAAGTAGTCTTTGTCCAGGATATTACCTATCTCCATTCCAAATTTCAACCAAAGGAGTAACAAACATATACACACACGCACACACATACACACAAACTTTCGCTTTTATAATATTCGTGTGAAGTGTGACAGTGTGATTAGTGTGATAAATCCAGCGTAACGTAATGTTTTCTTGAAACACATGCTAAAGAGGTTGCTATATCTATCTCACTTCTTGGTGCTGTAGTGTCATGTTTGGAGTTTGATTCCTGGCAGGAATACTTAATTGAAAATTAAGTAATTCACTCTTATTTAGTACTAGAGGATGCCCGCGACTTCGTCCGCGTGGATTTAGGTTTTAAAGATCCCGTGGGAACTGTTTGATTTTCCGGGATACAAAGTAGCCTATGTCCGTCCCCGGGATATAAGCTAACCCTGTACCAAACGTCAGAATCGGTTAAACTGTTGGGCTGTGAAAAGGTAGCAGACAGACAGACAGACAGACATACAGATAGACAGACAGACAGACAGACACACTTTCGCATTTATAATATTAAGTAGGGATGGTAGGAGGCTTTAGCCGTGGCTATTTAGCTTGATCTTTTTAAAAGCACCATTGTATCACGCCATGTAGGAAGCGATTCAAATGTACGTTTAGTGAAAACTGCCCTACAAAGTTAGCTCGCTTGTATCTTAGACTCCTCACTTAGCTACCTGCCAACGACCATCGTATACTAAACCTATCTCCCAATTTTATTAAGACTTACTCTCTCATGAACCACCCTCTTCGGGCATTCACAAACCACAAAATACGCATTAGGGCAAACAGCAATTTATAAATGTCGAAGTTAGTATCCAGTGCAAAGTTATTTGCAAACATTAAAAGGTAATAGGGGAGTCTATTCAATTCTATCTGGCTTTAATATCCAGAAACGCAATAAAACATCCCTCCAAGCCGTGTTGTTACTTTGACACTGTTAACTCGTAAAATTGTAAGGACGGTGATACACTGAGAGAAAAATCCATACTAATACGATCCAAAAGTGTATGATCTATCTGTCAGTCTGTTTGTCCGTCGTTTTCTTTTTATGGCTCATCCACTACACGATCTTAATGGGCACAAAATTTATATAGCTTGCATACGTGAGACGTTTACTTTTGCTGATGTCGTAAAATTAATAGTCTCATGAGAAAAAATATTGATAAAGATATTAATTGTTC
Organism: Maniola jurtina; assembly: GCF_905333055.1. NCBI lineage: Eukaryota > Metazoa > Arthropoda > Insecta > Lepidoptera > Nymphalidae > Maniola > Maniola jurtina. The sequence continues at coordinate 6,242,255 of NC_060033.1, forward strand.
GCGGACTTAACGGGCTTTAGTTAGTTAAAACTGATATCGTTGGTAGTTTTTCAAGCGATTATCGATCTCTGAATGTTATACATTATGATAGTATATTGCTGCAGTATTGTAATAGAGAACTATACATGTTTTTGCTGTAAAATTTTAAATTTTTATCTCAAAAGCAATGCCAAAAATAATAATTTAAACCATCGCGTGTGCCCGCACCATTACACAGTACACTCGGTGACATAAAAGTTTAAAGCCAATAAAAATACGAGCATCCACTGTAACAGCTGATAAGCGCTTTTTTATTTCACTGTCCGACATTAATGTTGAGACACTTTTTGCCTTGATTGTCTTCTTTTTGAAGGATTTTTTCGAAGTACCTTCTTAGTTATTTTCATTTGGTATCTATTTGCCTTCCTAAACTAATTTAAAGACACCATAAATGAAGTTCCATTAGATAAAAATCTTTTTGATCCCGGGGGAACTCTTTGGTTTTCCCACGACTTTTTCGGTGTGGATTTAGGTTATTTAAAAATCCCGTGAGAGCTCTTTGTTTTCCGGGACAGAAAGTAGCTTATGTCCTTCCCCGGGATGCAAACCATCTCTGTCTATAAATGCAAGCTATTTCTATACTGAATTTCGTCAAAACGGTTAAACGGATGGGCCTTAAAAAGTTAGCAGACGGACAGACATTTTTGCATTTAAATATGATATTATTATTGTATCTATAAATAAATGGGCAAATAAAATTTAATTAAGATTCAATTTTTTTATTTTTGTATTATTTCAATTTTTCCAATTTTATATGAAAAAATATTGTAATATTCTTGTCACAAACATCGTTTATAATATATTTTTGTCGTTGATAAAGACAAATTACATCCAAGTATCGATAATCTTTCTTGTTCCCAGGGAACCCACATCCTTCCCCGGGGCGGGGATTAGTGATAAGATCCCGGTTGACAAGCGGGATTATGGTGAGTGATTCGTATCTATATTTCTACTCCCCAATGCCTTGATCAATTCTTTTTACCCAATTCCTTTAGTGCCACCATACATATTGAATTATAAAGCCTCTGTTATGATGTAACAAAAATGTTCTGACCAGCAGTGGTATGCACAGGATTTGAAGTCTGGGTATGCACAACTTAAGTAAGTATTGTGGCTTATTCTGTTCAACGCAATCTTTAAACTTAAATTGATAGGTCTAAATTTATTGCTATTCTTTCATAATGCTTCCTGCGGAAAAGGATAGGACCAGATTCAACTTAGTTTAGTTTAGAGATTGTGTATCTACCTACAACACGATTAGCCACACTATTTATTTAATTGCAGGTCGTAAATAAGAGCTAATTCAAAACGGTAAGCAGTGCTTATAAGCCTCTATGGCCTGCATGCCACTGAAGACCAGGCGACCAATGGTTCAGTGTCACTATAAATGTTGGATTCCACTTTGTTATAGTAAAAAATCAATGTAACTGAAACACTTTTACTGATCACAGTATCAACATAATAATATGGTTACAGAAACGCCTATAATATTTCACTCTGTCTATAATATCTTAAAGTGCTAATTATAGATCATCAATAAATACTGAGAAATGTTATAATCAGTGCCCAATATTCCACATCTGCTGCAGCATTGGTGTCATCAGTAAATCCTTAGATTTACCAAGAAGTCTTTGTAAAGGGGCCAAACCTCAGACCATTGACTAACGAATTTTCGTGACTTGAGCGTACTATATCCAAATCGTAACAAAGAAGTCTCAATTGAAATTGAATTGAAATATGCTTTATTGCACACCAACTTAAAAAGAAACACAAAAGTAAAACAATACACAACAAAAACAGTAGTACAATTTGGCGGCCTTATCACTTTGACGCGATTTTTGCCAGGAAACCACGTTACAGAGGATATAATGACTAGTGAAAAAGGGTAAAAGGTTGATATATTTATGGTAATTTTAGCAAGTAGCTAATAGCAAGAGTCAAGGATATTATACGGATTAAAAGTTCAAACTTTGACAATTATGAAGATCAAAGCTGTGAAGTCCATTACAAACGAAATGAAATTCGCTTTACATTAGAACTCTACAATCTTTTAGCCAAACCCATCTAAGTATAATACCTATAGAAAAGAATACAATGTTTGTACACTCCAGAAAAATATCTATTGAACATAAAATGGTGTTCGTGATGTTTAAAGAGAGGAAAGATGTTTGTATAACTGGAGACTGTTTATTTTTTATTTACTTAACTTTTCTTCACGAAAGTACAAAAGATATAACTAAATGCCCGGCGAAAGCTGCTATCTATTTTGTTCTATTGTAAAGCAAAGTATCTACTAGCAATAAAACTTGCAGGTGTCAGCTCTGGCAAGTCACTTGCACTGTGTAAATATTCACACTAGGTCAATTTCTGCAAATTCGAACACTTAAAACTTGCTGAAATAGATTTGTTGCAAGTGTTTACACAGTGCAGATGAAGTGACATTTGAAAAATCATGCAACGTAATTGTACAATTTTATTTCAATCTTTTGTCTAGAAGAACACATAGATATTTTAAAAGTATCTCTGTCTGTTACCTTTTAACTGTTCATTCAAACATTAAAATCTCCACAATGATAAAAAGTATAAAGATAACTTACATTCGCGAGACGGGCATAGGCTACTTTTTATTTAGAACTTTTGAAAACCTAAATCTACGCAGAGGAAGTCTTGTGCGTCATCTTGTATTATTTCATCATAACAAAATATAATTTAGGTGAATTACTTACAAACAAAATTTCGTAGAACAAACATATTCAAACTTATGAACCCCAAAAATCAGTGACCAGTGACTGAAAATAATTTATTTTTTCGGGACCCAAATCATAATAATCTTAAACAAAAAAGTTACTCGCAGAATTTAATTTTCTACCGAGTCTCATTTCGTGTAAAAAAGAGAGCATTGTTGTGGAAAACAACTTTCGTATCGGTCCTCTTTGAAAAGAATAAAGTTGTAAGATAAAAGTGTTTTCAAAAAAACTGGGAAACAACTGCGCCGCTCCCACTGAAACTTTTGGGTCTAGTTCCCAGCGTTTTGTGGTATAAGTAGGTGTGGTGTACAAGTCAGTGCAAAAATTTGTGTACACATTTTTTTCTTAATTTTTATATTAAATTTTATACGACTGGATCAATGCTACATCGTGTTTTGAGGACTTGCTACGTCCGATCGCTGTATTGAGATCTCGCGTTTGAGCGTTCGACATATCAGCTCCGGCTGACAATGTCTAGTCTCCTAGAATGTCTAGTATGCTAAAGTGCCTGGTGTCCTGTTACGTCTAACTATTCGTGTGGTTCAAACGTGGCATCTAGCAGATCTTGATCGCGAAGACTGAAAATTTGTGTGTGGAGTGGAGTGTACAAACGCGGCAGGAACTACAAGCAGCCTTTTAAACTGACGCGAAACAAACCAAATTGATAGGTGAAATATAGAAGCGATACCTTTTACAAAACCATTTTTAAAACAGAAATTTCCGATGCGAATGTAAAATTTCTTGTTTTGAACATCACTTTGTTCTTATTCAAGTTAAATATTTTCAAAATTTATTTCGAGAAAAATAACTTCAGACACTTAGGTATGTAATCAGCTCATAACTCATTGAACTGATAGTACCTACTTAAATATTTAAAAAGCTTGCTGTCCCGCCTTGGTCTCCCTTGGCTGGAATTTGGAAATCCTTTCTTATTATTCCTTCTACGTTATATAATGAACAAATTGGAAAACTAATGTACAAAACCTTAAGTTTCATATTATGTAGCTATTGTCTTATGAAGATGTTTGAGAAGAAAAACAAGTTTGGTAATACTTAATGGAAATAATTAGAAAATATTATGATTTTGCATTTGATTAAAATAGTCAGAATATAAACAAGAGAGGAGTCAGAGATGAAAATCTGGCATGTAGTTTATTTTTGACTGGTAAAGCTGCTCAATCTTATTAATACGCCAGTGCAAGCATAATCAAATCAGACTAAATATAAGATAATATTGTAACACGATGAATCACACTAATATTATAAAGGCAAAAGTTTGTATGTGTGTGTGTGTGTGTGTGTATGTTTGTTACTCTTTCACGCAATAACTACTGAATGGATTTGGCTGAAATTTGGAATGGAGATAGATAATATCCTGGATTAGCACATAGGCTACTTTTTATCCCGGAAAATCAAAGAGTTCCTACGGGATTTTAAAAAACCGAAATCCACGCAGGCGAAGCCGCGGGCATCTTCTAGTGCAATATAAATGAAGTAAAATGCCTAATAGTGTTATATTTTTCTGGCGTCACAGTTCAGATAATATTATATTGATAAGGTCATAAATATGTAAAATATATTTTCAAATACCTATACAGTGTTCGGTTTTTCGCTCCCACAGTACACTAAACTTTTGCCTATTGAAGTGGAGAAATTGCGGAGGAGATTGTTCGGAAATTTGCTCCAGAGTTTTCTAGGGATCTCGATTTTCATTTGGCCGTTTTTTCAGTTAATTAATAGCAGTAAAGTTTTTGTTGCGGCTAATTGATGCATCGTTGAACGGGCTCCCTGGAAAATAATTACCTATAGGTACCTAGGTCCTTTTAAGTTTTCAAAAACTCTATACTTACTTTTCCTTTTCTAATGCGAAATACTTATTACGTAGGTAATCGCTACGATTTTAACTAACGGCAAGACATTTCAACTAATAAATAAGGGCTCATTATTTATGTACTAATAGAGTTTAAAAGATTGATTGTGTATCTATACCTACTTAATTACTTATATATGAAAATGTATTCTATCTTTGTGTGCCCCTTGCACAGTATAAGTCTATAAGTAGGTAGGTACTGACTATATACCTATTCGACTGCGATGAAACCTTGTACAGTTATTTTTAGGACTTGCGGGAAGGTTTCAGATATTATTATTATATTAATTTCTGATATATCAATATAGTCGTTTGTAAAAAGTGGCATTGCTACGTATAGATTAGCATATCATAGATTTTGTATAGAGTGACCAGATAATTTATAGCTGTTTAGTGTCAAGATCTAAGCTTTCAAGTAAAAATGTCAAAGACAGTCCAGGTTTCCACCTAAGCGGAAAGGAGAGGAATGTGTTCAGTCGACGAATCAAATTTTTTAAAAACAACGTGATAATTTTTTCGCGTCATCTATTGAGACGAGAGTGATTGGTAGACTGAAGACATCTCCTCTCCGCTCCGCTTGAGTCGAAACAAGGTCTTAGGTAGGTAAAGTACTAAAATTAATATATTTGCATTATATAATGTACAGTCGGCCTCAAAAGTCCATATAGAATAAGTAAACAGTAAGTTTATTTAAGGTTGATATTATTGACAGTTAATATTTAGTTGTGTGAGTGAGCATGCGAGTGATTCAAAGCATTGCTTGCTGCACGGTTTTAGCCTTTAAGCTATGTATGGACTTTCGACGTCGACCGTACACTACTAACTACTAGTATACCTAATTTTAGTACCACAGACCGTACAATTATGAATTTCAAAATTTAAAAACTTTATCAAACGATTCCGCAGCGCACTTACGCACGGTTTAGTTCTGTAGAGGCCGCATGAACCTAACTCGGTACTGCACTCAAAACTTGTGCAGTTGCGGGAAAAGTTTTGCAGTCTATCCTCGGTAATCTATATTCACTAAATGAAAAGCTAATTTCAACTTTATTTCGTGTTGTGTAAAGTGGAATTTTAATTGCAATAAAACTTGTAGTTTTTTATCCGAAGGATCTGTGTGTTTGACGCTCACGATAAAGTTTTTGAATAAAGTTCGAAGTGTTGGAACTAATTAACATTGAACTCAACGTTAATTATACATTCGATCCATCCATTGAATTTTCTCCTCAATGTATAAAGGTATAAATGAATTTTAAATTTGTTTTTATACCAACTTCATATTACAGAAATGGAAGCACTTGAAATATTAATTCTGAAATAACGTAGGTACTGTATGCTTTTTTAAAATTGCATAAAAAGTTTTGATTAATAATGCGTGGATTTAAACTTTTTTGTATGTAAGTGCAGTGCGCGACAGGTTGAGATGGCAACCGGGGTGGGGACGGCCCGCACATCCGCCCCGCACATCCCCCGCACTAACCCGCTGCGGGTGAGCGCGGGTGACGTGCGGGTGTGTACCGATTGCGTACTATATGTACTATAGGTACCTACTTGTATTCGAATAAGAGTATTTTAACAGTTTCCAAATGTAAACACACTAGTAGTAAGTATAAGTTTTATAAAGTTTCCACATTCAAAACGTTATCAAACAATACTTCGTTTCTGCGCGGTATGCTATGTAGATTGTAGACGCATAAAGCTAAGTTGGTACGGTACTCTAAACTGGTACGACTAGAGAAAAGTTTGTTATCAACACACACATCACATCTAAAGGTTCCCACGCACTCGAACTGAACTGCAGCTGAACTGCGCGTCGCGTCAGCGCCCCGCACGATATTCTCCCCTCAGTTCAAGTGCGTGGGCACCTTAAGTAAAGATAGAAAGAACCAACAACCTAATTTAAACTTTATCCATTGCAACGTGATATTAAATTTTTTAATTAGAAAGTTTAGTAAGGCAATTTATTAGACCGGAACTCTCAGTCATAATTATGAGCTTATAAGATAGAAATCTTATTGAAATTTCTGAATGCTTGGTATGACCAACGCACGTATTGATATAAAAATAGTTAATTGCGTCTAGGGGATGTGATTCAAGCTAGGGCCTGCGCCCATATCGCTCCGAGTCGAAATGCACCGGATGCATAGGGTAGTGTTGGTTATAAATTATAACCCTTAAAATCTTTGCTTTTTCCGGGATAAAAGTTGCATATGTTAATTTCCGGCCTGCATGCTACTTCTGTACCATATATATACCGTTTAATATATATATAGTACATATATATATAGTACTATACTATAGTACTTTTTAGCCCGGAAAATCAAAGAATTCCCATGGGATTTATATGGTACCATACCATACACTATATAAGTCCATCCGTCCATCTGTCTGTCAGCGGGCTCTATCTTACTCATGAACCATAATAAGCCGAAAGCTGAAATTTTAACCACTTTAGCGATATATAATAAAAAACCTAGATTGGCGATTTCCAAAATAACTGCCAAATCCACTTAAAAAGTATATCTTCTATTATGGTACAGAACCCTTCGTGTTCGAGTCCAACTCGCACTTGACCGTTTTCTTTATTATTAGTACTTCTAATAACTGAAGCGATACTAAGAACCTAAGTTACTTGATAAACGAGATCATTATGACCTAATTACAAACGATTGTATTCGCCAAGTTCTCACAACTAGGTCACATCAGCCTCACAACAAACTCCATTCAATTTAACTTTATCTTCATAGTAAAACATGGATTGGTACTTAAACTGGAAAAAAATATAAAACTTTTCCTTCATTCGAAATTATACTTAATGATACAGTGTTCAAAGATGAAATTAGCTTGTATCGATTATCGATAAACTTTTGCTGAGGCTGCACAAGTTTTAAGTGCCGTGCCGGGTTGGATTCATAAGGGATATTTTAGAACCGAACCATGTAAAAATCAGTGGGTACTTTTTAAAACGTTCCTACAAAATACCTACTTGCATAAACATCTATAATATTGATATTTATCCATACTAATATTATAAATGCGAAAGTGTGTCTGTCTGTCTGTATGATAGCTTAGTATGGACGGACAGCGGAGGCTTAGTTATAGGGTCCCGTTGGACCCCTTCAGGTACCAACCCTAAAACAATAAGACAGGTTAATTAAGAAGTAATAATTCTGTTGTCATTTGTTTTTATATTTAGATTAAGAATATGACTGCAGTTGAACAAAAGAAATACATAATGCTAATTAAAATCTCATTAAAAAGTGATTAAAAGTCAACAAAATTTATTAATGAAAATCTGTTTTATTCATAAACTTTTCTTTAATTGCTCAAATTTTTATCTTAAATCTGCATTTTGTTCTGTTAAGAACAAAATGCAAGTTAAACGACGAAGTATTTGGAATTTATTACGTTGCAGTGGCTTGCAATTGTGAGTTTTTCAATTTTTCTGTTTCCATTTATTCTTTACTAGATGATGGCCGTAACTTTGTCCGCTTGGATTTTTCTTACAAAGGAACTCTTTGATTTTTCGGTATAAAAATCCGGAATAAATATTGCGTATATCAGTCTCCAGGATGCAAGGGATCTCGGTACCGAATAGGTAGATGATACCAGCGACATTGTTAATGTGGATTTAGGTTTTTGTCTGTAAGTAGGTACCTTGTTTGGTCAAAACGGGTCAAACGGATGGACCGTAAAAAGACACCCTTCAGGCCCAAAATGTTGAATTGCTACACTTTCGCATTTATAAATTACTTGGTATGGATTTACTTTTTTATATGTTAGAGATTTCATAGGGTCACTTTGCATAGGACATCATGAATAAAAGAAACTATCACTGCATTCTAACAACCTTGTTAAAAAATGAATTCTAAACATAACCAACATAATTAATTCATAATACCTAATGAAAAATTATTCGAGCACAAAAAATCCAAAACGAATATTTTACTATACATCAACTCCTCGTAATAGTTCAATTGAAATTCCACTCTAAACATCAAGACGTTAAGTTGAAATCAGCTTGTACCTATTTATCTAGGCAGATTACTGAGAGAAAGCGCAGAAAACTTACAACTTTGACCGCGGTTGCACAAGTTATAAGTACCGTACGGGCTACCAACGACGTAGGTACCTACACCAAGTTAGGTTGCCGGTTGTCCTGTGGCCTCTACAGAACTTGACTGCATGGAAGTGGAAACTGATCGCTTGGAAGTGTTTATGAAGTTTAAACTTTATAAACTAAATATACAGCTGGCTATACGTTTTTGAGTACCGCAGTTTCAAAGACTCTCATTTGGATTTGATCTCGTTCAGAAAACTAAAAAAAATCATTTCATCTTTTCAAAAATTGTCTGTCAGAAAACTTTCTGTCGCACTCACTCGGCGAAAACCAGTAGGTACGTACCTAGCGTAGCTACCCGATTCGATAAAATTCTGAGTCTGCGGTATGTCTAAGGACCCCGTAACGACGGCGTCCTTACGGGGTCCATACCTTATAGTAACAAAACTTAATAAGCAGAGCGTCTCTCCAGCGCGCGTCAGAATTTTTTCTGATAGATAATTTTCTGGCTGCGTTGGTTTCTCATAGATAGATAATTAACATGGCATCTTAAACTGCTCAAACAAAGCATTTCAAACTAAAACATAGAACAAGATTATTTGTGCAATCAAAACTTTGCTATAGGCATAAAAGGAAAACGTTGAATTTCGATTGGATATACATTCGATATGGATTACGGGAGGGTAGCCGGAAAATTTTGACCGCAGCTGCACGAGTTTGAAGTAAAGTTCCGTGTTAGAGCTGTGCGGCCTAGAATTGAGCACTGTGAGTGAATTGAGCACTCTATGATGCTGAATTTCCAATTTAATGTTATGAAGGATTTTCGAAAATTGAGGCTTCAGCTGAGTGCTTGCTAATCAGAATGCAATGCCTGGCCTTCAATTTTTGTGATACCTTTAAATTACTAAGCTATTATTTCACAGGTATTTTTATCCAAATAACAAATAATTTAATTGTAGATATAAAAATATTACATAGGTAGGCTACGAATAACAATATAGGTAAGTAATAAATATGTATATCAAAACCCAAAATCTCCGTTTGGTTTTATGATTCTTTACGAAATTCATTTATTCGACCTAGTTAGATTCTGATTATATAGGTACTTTTGTTATAATAAATTTTATAAAAAAGAAAATCATTAATATTGTGTTACTTTTGTTTTGTTTCAGGTATACATTTTCAGAGTGTAGAGTCTGAAACATTGCACAATTCTAGAAAATCTAGGTAAGAATTGTCATAATGTTTATCTTTTTTACAATAGGCAGAGGTAGGTTAATGTTTGGTTACTATTTTAGCAATTATAACCAGAACGAGTAGTTCTTACTGCACGAAATCATTACTAATATTATAAATGCTAAAGTGTGTGTCTGTCTGTCTGCCACCTTTCATCAGAAAAGTTGCATCAGTATAGAAGCAGCTTCTATGGAAGGAGATAGGCTACTTTTGGTCCTGGAAAATTAAAGAGAATTAACACAGACTTTTTAAAAAACCTAAAATCCATATGGGCGAAGATCTGTTAATTAATTGGTTTCTTTTAGTTTCAACAATGACAGACAACAGTTATGATATTACAATAAGTTTAATTTTTTTTGAATTTTAATCAATCAATTCGTTTGGATAAGTTTTCCTCTAACTGGATTTATACAAACAATGCATTAAAACCATGAATTCCATTTAAAATATTTTGATGTATATGATGCTTTGTTATATGCCTAAACCATAATTTTGCAAATGAAGCTTGGACTACAGCCAAAACGGCCATAATTTATACTATCACGTAGAACAAAGTGGTGTACATTTGTGAGAGAAAGCATTCAGGTCAAAAACTAAACTACATATAAAAATAGAATTTAAATATCATTTTGTAGACTTAAAAAAAAAGATAATTAACTCATACACAGTTATCTAAATAGGTATACAAAAGGAATAGGTGACCGACTGACTAACTGACTGATCTATCAACGCGCAGCTCAAATTAGTGGACGGATCGGGCTGAAATTTGGCATGCAGATAGTTACTATGACGTAGATTTCCGCTAAGCAAGGATTTTGAAAATTCAACCCCTAAGGAAGTAAAGTGTCGTCGACGCGGACGAAGTCGCGAGCATCTAATTTACAAAAAAATAATAGTCTGTCTATTCAATACATATCTATGCGTTTATCCAATTGAGTTAAAACTTTGTACAGTTGTTGTTGTCACTTGCGGACAGGCTTCTAACAAATTACCATCAACGTATAAATAGATGGCGTGTAGGTATGTGTTGCATAAGTATCGAGTACTGATAGCCTAGTGGTTAAAACGTTGGCTTATTATTCGGGGAGCCAAGGCCGAGGGTTCGATACCGGACTCGCACCTCAAACTTTTTGGAGCTAAGACATTTTAAGCAATTAAATATCGCTTGAACGGCGAAGGAAAATATCGTGAGGAAATATGTAAACAAAATAAAGTAGGTACAAAATATAAACGTTCAAGATACCAGGACGTCGATGTTTAACATACATCCTGGCTGGTGTTTTCATATCATTTACTAGATATACATAGACTGCGCATAGTATATTTACGGACAGATATTTTTCATGATATTTTTATTATATAACGAAACATAATAGCCCGCTTGCAGCACTTCAACGCCGGTATTTATCGCAGCTAGGCAGTTGTTGTCGTAGCGTGCAGATGCATACGCTCCAAAATAATGTGTTACAGTTTTGTTTACTTTACGGTAAATCTCATCATTATCAACAACTCATCGCCCGCGCCGGCTCATTACAGAACACGGGTCTCCTCTCAGTTTGGCCATAGTCTACTATGCTGGCCAAAAGCGGATTGGCAGACTTCACACACCTTGAGAGCATTGTCTATGGAGAACTCTCATCAAGCGGGGCCGGGATCGAACCCCAGACCTCTTGACTAAAAGAACGACTCCTTAACTACTAGACTATAACCGCTTCAAGCGGCGTGCCCGGGATCTAACTGCGGACCTACCGACTAAAAGAACGACTCCTTAACCACTAGACTATCACCGCTATTAAATAATACGGGAAAACATTTATTTATTACGGGATGATGCCCACGACTTCGTCTGCGTGGATTTAGATTATTTTAAAAATCCCGTGGGAATTCTTTGCTTTCCGGGGTAAAAAGTTGCCTATGTCGATTTCCGGGACGCAAGCTACCTCTATACCAACATATAAATCGGTTAAACGGATGGGCCTTTAAGAATCCCGTGGGAACTCTTTGATTTTCCGGGATAAAAACTAGCCTATGTCCGTCCCCAGGATGTAAGCTAACTCTGTACCTTTCATCAAAATCGGTTAAACTGTTGGACCGTGTAAAGCTAGCAAACAGACAGACACGTGACGTCACGCCATGTTGTCATTATTTTTCACACTGATTCTGAACTCGCGCAAGTGCCTTTAAAAAATCTATGTCCAGTCGTGGACGCCTATCAGTTGGTGATGCTAACGATTAATTTTTTATTTTACCTCGAACACGAATAAGATCAATTCCACTTCACCTCTCTACGTCGATCTTTCTGAATTTATTGCAATCGCTCAGTTATTTTCGTAGCATGTAGATTGTAGATGCAGGCGCCACGGGTAATGTATTCAGTTATTATGTTCAAAACATGCTAATGCTTATCGTTTTCAAGCAGCTGTTTACGTGGTGGCATATTATTATGATCAGAGTAGGTACGAGTTGAGAAATTTTTGCTGCCCTTTTTTTACCTCTCCATTTTGAAGGGATGGCCTTTAAAATGAAGATTTGGAAGGGCTTACTTGCATTAGGAATAAAGAATGCATAGGTATTCCACTAAAAATACTGTAGAGAAACACCTATTTCATATTCCAAAAAATACTCGCATGTATTACGAGGTAACACGCACGCGACAGGTTGAGATGGCAATCGGGACAGACGGACGATAGACAGATAGACAGACACGCTTTCAATTTTATAATATTAGTATGGATTAACAATGTTAAAACTGGAAAGGTTTAACCACCAATCAATATGACATTATATTATGTATGATAATGGAAACAATAACAAAGCCCTGTACATAATGGCTATATAAAACTCAGATTACATCTGCAATCTAATTACGTCCAGTAAACAGTGCGGGCGTAGTTTAACAACGGTTAACTATGCATAAATTAAACTGAGATTAATGAAATTACCACGAACAGGGGGCGGTCGTGGCCATGCATTAATGTATGCTCAATTTGAATTTATAGCTTACGTAGGGTCACTACGAAAACTGTTGAGTTGATCGGGATAAATCCATACTCCATCTTCATCGTCACTATCATGAAACAACCCATCGCCGACTCACTACTGAGCACGGATCTCCTCTCAGAATAGCATAGAAATTTTCTATTCAAATAAACTTGTACAAGCATTTACTTTTGAGAAGAACCCGCGAGAAACTCGACGGTTGCTCTTTTTAAATAATGAGAAAGCAGTGCGTTAAACCGATTTTGATGTGTCATACAAAGGTAGCTTGTATCTATATTATAGTATAGACAGTATTTATACATATGCTTTCATCTCAAAAGTCAAATATTTCCTATAACGGGATTTTTAAAAACCTAAACTCACGCAGACGCAATCGCGAAATAAAATTGATACAGGACTTTGTCCTTCATATCTGGATATTATGGTAATTCCTAGCTCATGGCGCAACGTGCATATTGTAGCTGGAACATATAATATTATAACATATGGTGCTACGTGTAGGTATGTTACGTGAAATTATACAGAATGATTAGAAAAGCTGGTTTGGAAATTGGATTGTCGATTTATTTATGCGTAAACAAATTATGATTAGGCTTCAATAGCTCAACGGTTATAGGAGTGGACTGAATTCCGATGTTTTCCTTCACTGTTAAAGCAAGTGATATTGAATTGCTTAAAACGAACAATAACTCCGAAAAGTAAGAGGTGCATGTCCGGAATTGAACCCTCGATCTCCTGAATGAGAGGCTAACGTATCATAAGTACTCTATAGGCTATAGACATAATTAATATATTTCGATAATATTATATCTAAATATTATGTCTGCTGTGCTACGACTGGCACTATAGTCACTATAAATCATCCACGATACGAATAACTTCGCTATATTTTCCTTGTATTACAAATGTTCAAAACAAATACTTCAAGAGTACTCGTAAGTAACAGAACTCTGCTCCCCCAACTCACCCCGATGAAGTTTTGATAGCAAAACTTTGTACAAACTAAATTCGACCTTAGCTCATGCATACAGATCGTATGAAAACAATCTGGCTACAATTAACATTATAGGCTAAGAGCCAACCGCTTAGTAATTAACGTTGTCCGTATGTATTAAGGGTTCTAAAAATCTATTTTAGGGGCAAAAAATAGCTCGTGGTGAAGGTTTCTTTCTACCGATTTTTATCAAAATCTGTTAAGCGGATGGGCCTAACAAGTGAGCAAACTAACAAACACACTTTCGCATTTATAATATTAGATAACTAGTATTGTTTGTTGTCTTTTACCCATAGGTACTCTCACCAGAAAAATAATGTTTCATCCTTAAAATTAAAAGAATATTATCTAATAAATTTATTTTATAATAAATTCGTCATTCCTGCAAGATTTCTCCCAAGAAGTTTGATGAAGTTTTATACGAACTAAATTCAACTTTAACTCATGCATACAGATCGAATGAAAACAATTTGACTGCATTATAAAACTGAATAACATTATAGTATGGAAGATGGTAGCTCTGACTTTTCATTACTTTGACTTTTAATTATTATAAAAACCGAACTAAGTACTTTAATGTATGACTTCGATAGCAAACATTACGACAATTTTTCTGGGCCTTATTATATTTCCGTATTAAAGTCGCTTTCGTGTAACAAAAATAACGTATCTAGTAATTATATACGCTCTTACACTAAAAGCGGCATTATGTTAAATGCAGTATTTGATTTCACATTTCAGTAGCAGCGATATTAACGAGAGATGTGGCCTACATTTGATAGCGAATATAAAGCCTTCAGAGCCTTTGCACATGACGACTTTTCCATGCGTAGTTGACGTGCGTCAAATGGAACTAAAGCTAAGGTCCAATTTCACCAAGCAATTCTAAACAAAGCATTAGCTAATCTTCAAAAATAACAGCGCTGTTATGTTAATACATTACGTTTTATATGGATAGTTAAGTAGTATACTTGAATCTTCAATTACTTAAACAAAGCATTTTGATAGTCATCATTATCATGATCAATTCAATATCGACGGACCACTACCGAGAACGGGTCTCCTCTGAGAATGAGAAACGTCAATTTCGTTTAGTTAAAAATTCGACTTTACTAAGTATACAGATATTTTCAGTAGCTACCTACTACTTTGTAAAGGTAAAATATCGGGCTTTTCATACATTTTATATAGTAAGCGCCTCTAGCGAAAAGTTTGGATGTAAAAATTTGTAACACAAAATATTCGACCAAACAGAGCGCTTTAAAATGGACTCCCATTTTATCCTAGCGCTATGATATTATCATCAAAAACCAAAACTTATGAAAGTTCGGAAATCGAACCACGAAGTTTAGAGATGGGCCAACTCGTAAGTAGTTACATACCAGGTTAATGGTAGTAGTACCAGGTTTATTTTTATATACCTACTTACACCTTTAAAAATGCTGCCCATGAAAAGCAAGTCGAAAAAGTCACCGTGTACAAAGATTCTTACAATTACAGCGCTCACTAGTTGGTAAAAAGATTGAAAGCCTTTATTCTAATATCTTTTGTTTATGTAATGTGTTTTTAAAACATAAACACACGCACCACTTAGCAGCTAAGTGTGCTTGATGCAGTTTTAGCATGCACGAGTGGTGTATGTTTATCCAAACAAAGTTATTATATTCCGCTAACAGATATTACTACCTCATGAACATAAATGTATGAAACGAATTTTAATGAAGTCTACGAAGCGAAGCGCTTTTATATTAGGTTAAGTAAGCCGTTTTCAGTTAAAATTAAATAAATTTGTTTTACATCATAATAGAATACCTAGATATAAATAAGTACGTATTCAGGATTACCCTTCACGTTAAAGCACTTGGCTCCCTAAAGTTAAAAGTGCGTGCCCGGGATCGAACCCTAAACCCACGAAATAGACCGAAGGTTTAACCACTAAGCTATCACCGCATTTTCTAAATAACTTACTGTAAGTATACATTATACCTGTTTAACAGTTAATATTTTCATTTGCAGGTCGAACGAACATAAGAAGACCAGAAGAAAATATGATATGAACCAGTCATTTCAGTCCGTTGCATTTGGTTCGTATTACAACTTTTTTTTAAAATCTTTAAGCACTATGTAATAAGACTTACTTAACCAAAAAGCTAACTGACTAAATTAAAAGACTTTTAATTTAGTCTTACTAACTTAGCTTAATTTATTTAACTTAGAATTAAAGTAACTTAAGTTAGGTGTTCATACAAAGTATATTATGCGATATTATTACTACCATTCATTACCCTCTTATAAATGGGAAAGTATGTTGGTTTATTGGTTTGTTGGGTTGTCTTTCAATGCCACAACGGAGCCTAGGATTGGTATTATTTTTAAAGAACTGGACGGTTAGATAGAAGCTACTTTTTATCCTGGAAAATCAATCCCACAAAATAATCTTGTGGGATTTTAAAAACCTAAATTCACAAGGACTGCGAAGTCGCGGGTATCAGCTAGTTCAAAGTTGATTCATTTCATAATATCATCAATTTTTTTTTGCAGGTGCAAGATTCAGAAGAGATCTAAGTTCCGGAAACGTTATGATAACTCAGCATTTCAATGACAAAGTCGTATCACCGGGTGAAGATGTAAGTCTTTAGTTTATAAAGTTAGTAAGTTTAATAAGTCGAGGTTATTTTACAAAACATGTATATAATGTAATGTCAAAACTAAACTAAAAAAAAAAACTAAAAATATAAAACAAAAACTGACTGACTGACTGATCTATCAACGCATAGCTTAAACTACTGGACGGATCGGGCTGAAATTCAACATGTAGATAGCTATTACGACGTAAATATCCGCTAGGCAAGGATTTTTGAAAATTCAACTCCTAAGGGGGTGAACAAAATCCAGTTAGTCTTCATGATCGCCAACCTCCGATAGGAGATGGCACTAAAAGAAGAAGAAGTAAGAGGGTAAAATAGGAGTTGAAATTTGTGTAGTTCACGCGGACGAACTCGCGGGAATAAGCTAGTAAATCATAAATTTGCCATAGTCGAATGGTACCTACCTACTTCCAAATTAATTATTTATTCGCCCGTTATGTCGATAATAATTGGTTAGTTCAATTGAAAATCAAATTTAATTACGGATACCGCTAAAATGGAAATAGCACTCAAAGCTATGTATTGATATTTTGAAATAATTTATCTTTTTATTGCCATTTGTCGCTTGTATAAAAAATTTCGACCTAGCAAGGTCCAAGCCATTTAGATTTTCAGAAATGCTATTTCAATATTTCAGATAAGTCTACAGTGTACAGCAACTTCGGATCGGCCACCACGGTTTATTTGGGAGCGAGATGGGGTAGTTATTACCTCGAATACAGACTCCAGGTAACGATATTCATCATCGTCATTATCAGGATCAACCCCTCACCAGCTCACTACTGATCACGGGTCTGCTCTCAGAATGAAAACGGTTTGGGCATAGTCCACCACGCTAGCTGTCCAATTGGCAGACTTCACACACCTTTGAGAACATTGTGGAGAAATTCTGGCAAGCAGGTTTCCTCATGGTGGTCTTTCACTCTTAGAACGAGTGATATATTTGAAGAACACCTATAACTCCAAAAAGTTAGAAATGCATGCCTGGGATCGGCCACTTGACCAGCGTGGTGAACTGTGGTCTTAACTCTTTTCAATCGGTCAGGAGATCCGTGCTCAGTAGTGTGTCAGTTAATAATGCTCTTTGTATCTTATGTTCCTAGTGGAAACGCTCTGGCGTATCTGATTTGCCATAACGCATGTAAAGTGTGTAATGTGTGGCATAATGAGTAAAGCAGTTATCATTGCTTGCTCCATCCAGGTACATCCTGGGTCAGATGATGTCACCTACGGGGATCGGAGTAGTATCACAACTAAACATATCCAGATCTAGAGTGGAAGACGGAGGGTTGTATGCTTGTGTGGCGTACGAGGGAGATTCTAATACGAGACATGCTGCTAGAATAGATGTCTATGGTAAGTAGCATTGTAAGCGAGAAGTGAAAGTTCACTTGGTAGATTTTCGTTCAATGACAAGTTGGCTTTTGACTTCGACTCATGTGACGATGTAGCCTAAGATAACCTAGAAGGGGTATGACAGTTTTAATATACTTAATATCAAAACGTACTTACCCTTGGTTTCTACCCGATATCGTAATGGCTTTCATAATTGCTCAGAAGCAAGGCTTTGCCAGTAAAATAGTAACTAGCCACAGTCACAGCCGAAGCCTTTTACCAGACCAGAAGCAAAGCTGCGAATTTAAAGCCAGAAATTAATAATTCCCAAACCAACCCTGTCAGAAACCGAACCTGGGACCTGTACTTTATAAGACAGGTGACATCGCTCACTACTGCACCAAGGAAGTCATCAGATGTCAGACGCTGAACTATTGAAATCAACTAAGAAAGAAAAATTTAGTATTAAAAGGGGAAATACACTAGAAAATTTAGATTGCGACATTATTTTATACTCGTATTTAGAGTTATTTGATAACTCAATACTGAATATAATAATATACTGGCTGTTAAACCACGTTATTAGTTTGATCAACATTTGAGTATAATACAATTTTTCATGCTCGAACAAATTAGGTTTCTGCGAAGCCAACCAGAGTTTGAACAAAATTGTCATTACTTCGTCTTTAGAAAATGGTTCGCTTAACTTTATTAATTGACTACGAACTTGAAACGCTTCAATATTGCGTGTGTTCATAAAGCAATTATTTGAACATACAATATTTGAATAGATTTTCCTACATAAAATTAAATATTTACATCAAAATGTGCATAAAAGGAAATCGCATACATCATATCGGTGCCAACGCGATCTCCTCGGATGTGATCAGCATAATTGATGAAACTAAATTAAGCATATTGTCAGTATAATATTATTCTTCTTCTCGTTCGATTCCCTGAGGAACCTGAGAAAAACTGATTTTGTGGATGCGACTCCCTCGAGAGTCGATAATACTTATCACTTTCCTTAGGGTGTTCATTAATCATTATGTAGGTCTGTACTGAAAAATGTGTTATTCTCTCATTTAATTGGTGATTCAGTATAAGACTTACTGCTCTCGCGGCCATGATATCTGTTTTTACAGTTAAAAAAAATTGACTTTTTGTTTCAAATTTACAGGACCACCTTACATCAGAACTTTGCCACCAATAAAAGTTCAAAGCGGTGATTCCCTGAAACTAAGATGCCCTTACTATGGATTTCCTATCAGGTACTCAATTTTGTTACTTTGCAAAATTTGCACATTATCATCATCAGCCTATTCGGGTCAAATACGGTTGGTATTATATATAGTATATATAGTATAAGTATGGTTATTAGCCTTTTCGAGAACGCACCATAACATAATAGTCCTCTACTCTACCTTCCTCATTCAGCCACATGCCACAAGTTTGATCCAGCAGAATAGAGGTCAAACGCTGCGCTTAGTATGGAGTCTCCACTTCGGAAAACGGAATCTTTATGACTACATTGTTATACTAGACTTTTCCCAAAAATCCGTAAAACTTTATTTTGCCGCGACATAAAATCACCAGCACCTTCACAAGCACCCAAAATTTTTAGTAAAAGGACGATCAAATGATTGGACTTTAAAAGTTTTTCTTACCATGGTTTTTTGAATTTTCAGCAAACTAGAATGGGAGTATAAAGGCAAGAAAATCATCAGTTCACTGCTTCCACAACACACAAGATACAAACGAACCAATATAAATAGTAAAAATCGTAAAAATACGAGAAAAAGACGAAGAAAACGACAAGTTTTAGAAAGTAGTGAAGACGGGGTGCTTAGTATAGAGAGAGTATTAAAAGAAGGGAATGGAGAAATGTATACTTGTATTGTTTTTAGTCCATCGGGTGAAATGGCGAGAAGGTAAGGTTATTTAAGAGAAAAAGGATTATCCTGTCCCTCTAAAAGATAGATGAGACCTATTCCCTTCACCTGTGACTTCAACAGTTAATTCAACAAAAAAGAAACTCGAATAATACATACTTTTTATTGTTATTTAAGTCAAATATAACATTTACAGATCTTTCGAAATACAAGTAGTAGAAGCGCCAGAGTTAGATGAACTGCGCGTTGGTTCTGGATTAAAGGAAGGACAGATTGTACAAATTACTTGCAATATTATTAGTGGGGATCCACCAATATTTTTCTCTTGGCTGAAAGATGGTATGAAAATCCCAGCTAGCTTGAAGGTGAGAAACTTTTACCTACTCACTGTTATAGCCATACGTTCGTATAATTAGACTTGTCCTCGCTGACTGCCTGACTGACTAACTGACTGACTTTTCTATCAACGCACACCCTACGATTAGAAACTTGGAACACTATAGGGTCCGTTCTTTAAGGAAGGGTTTTAGGAAACTTCATCCCTAATAGGGTTAAATAGGGGATGAATGTTTGCATGAAAGTCCGTCATTTTTCAAGTTATATTCATTAAAATTGGCCTTTGGGGTTTCAGTTAAAAATGAAGAAATACGTATTTAAAGATTTCTGAAAATTCTACCCCATCACTTTTCTTAAATAATCGTCATCATCAACGTTTCAAATTGATGGGCACCCACTCCTGGGCACATATCGCTTGTAAGGATTTACTCCTTGTGATTTGTTCGATATCATCTATCCAGCTCGAGACGGTTCCTCTAATGTCACATCTTTTTGTGAAAGGTCGTCATTCCAGAAACTTACAAACCAACTTTCATTATCATTTCTATCGTGAGATGTTTGAGTGATTTCGTTTGATCTTTTCACTGTTACTTCTTTTATCGTAGTAAAATTTATATTCCAGATAACCGAAAGGAGTTCAGAACTATTCAGCGTTTTGATCATCAAAAGAGTGTCGCTAGAACATTGCGGTAGATATACATGTATAGCCACTAATCATGTCGGAAAAGTCAACCAGACCACTGATTTGTATATAAATGGTAAGAAAAACTTACTCTGGCTATTTCTACTTGGATCCCCAGCCTCGTTCCCATTTTAGAAACATACTCGTATCTTTGTGGTAGAATAGTATATTATATCTAAGTAACTAGTAGGTACTTAGATATAATATACTATTAGACCAGAACTGAGCCAATGTAGAGATTAAGTATAAAAGTTTTAAAATCTAACTAAGCTTGATATTTACAGTTGCACCAAAGTGGGTAGAAGAGCCGACGAATACATCTCTTCTTCTTGGTCAACGTGGTATAGTTGACTGTAACGCGAATGGATATCCTACGCCTCAGATACATTGGATGAAAAGAGATGGTATGGATCAACGATCTTATTGCCCCAGATGGATTATTCCTAATAAAAAAGAGTGGTCTATGAAGCTTTCTTTAGTCTACACTGACCATCAGGTTCACGACAGTTAAACAATTTGTAACAAAATGTCGTGGCTTCGATGTCACTGGCGAGCGTCAAATATTCCTACATTTGACGCTAGGTAGCCTATGCATAGCCTATTTTTCTTTGGTTCCACGTCACCCGTAGACTAATAAAGATCGAAACGAGAGTTCTCTCTCTAGATTACTTTGATCAAGTTATAAGAAAAAGCAAATTGCAACCTGCAAATTGTTCGAAATGAGTAAGTACTAGGTACTGCGTAATAAATAAAACTCGTTGGTATGATTGGATTTATTGTAATTCTTGCATTGTTTTACATTTCACTTTTTCCCTGTTTTGCATAAAATTTTGAATAAGTACGTACCTAAGTTAAAAAACCTATTAGGAATTTTGTACTGAAATAAAATGAATTTCTTTCAGCTGCCTTAGGAATCTGGCGACCAATTCTAGATTTAGCCGGTGGTGGAGTATCTAGCTATCCAAACGGCTCTTTATCATTAGAGGTGGTCTCTCTAGCGGACGAGGGGGAATACGCATGCCATGTGGACAATGGGGTTGGGGAACCATTGCACAAGAATCTATGGATCAGTGTCAATAGTAAGTAAAACAGTAGAGGATACTTTGATCAGATTTAATTGCCAACAAAAAAAATCGTAACATTCGCAGTTTAAAAGTACAATTTTTTTACGATTTAAAAAGCTTTTTTAGGAAAAAAGGAAGCTTTATAGGATCACATTGTTGTCTGTCTATCTGTTAAGAAACCTATGCGGTACTTTCCGTTGACCTAGAATCATATTTAGCACGTAGGTAGGTCATATAGCAAAGTAGAGGGGAAATCCGGAAATCGTAAATTAGAGGTTACATCACAAAAAAAAAATATGAATGTGCGTACTAGCTTCCTTCAGTTAGTCTGACCATCGGATAAGAGATCTCTTGCCTTCTTGTGTGGTGGATTAGGGTGCCGTTTATGTTACTCTGCCGTTAAAATAATATGCTAGCCTCCATTAAATGGAATGACTAACTTCCAAATTATTTCTAGAGCCGGTGCACTTCGAGTCCGTGGGCATGAACCTGACCACTAAAATGGGACTACCAATGACACTTATTTGTCAACCGCTAGGAGACAACCCTATACGGATAAAATGGAGCTTAGATGGAAAACCAGTGGAATTCACATCTTCAAGGTGACACACTACTCTAGATAAATTCATTAATTCATGTATAATGTATTATTTCAGTACCTAATTATATCGGACATAGTGTCTAGAGCATTTGGGACTAATATAATATACTTGCCAAAATTTTATTTTTCTGAATGCTAGAAGAGCCATCTACCAAAAGCTAAATAAACTAGGTGAAACAAGGACGCTACGAGAACAGAAAGGAGGTTCAAGTTACCATGTTCGTCCTCATATTTTCATCTAGCCTAGAAGCCAGTCCCTTGTTCAAAACATAGATGGCATTAGTTTTTAAAAATTAGAACTTAACTACCCTCATATATTTATTTATCACGCAGTTTCCATTATGAGGATAATTTTTTTTGATTTTCTATTATTGTAATTTTTTTCTTAGGATCACAATATCAGAGACGGTAAACTCAAACGGTATGAAAAGCACTATCAATATAAATTACGTGGAAGGGAGAGACGGCGGAACCTACGAGTGTAGAGCGAGCAATCCTTATGGTGTTGCTACGTTTAATATACGTTTAAATATATTGGGTAAGCATTTTTTCTATTTCTTACAAAACACAAAAAAATTTATATCTTTGTTATTATAAACTTTAAAACCGATATGCTCCAAACCGGTTTCATTAGAAAGGCAATAATGCGAAGACGGTTTTGGACCACTAAAACAATCCATTACCCATATTCTTTTTTAGCGTAGTAGCACACGCCGGGTATCAGCTAGTTTACTATGAAAACTATAAAACTATTATTAACATACTACCTAACACTAAGTCAATGGTTTCTTCTCTTTTAGATACCTAGTTATATTTTTGGGGCAAAAATTTGTTTGTTGTGTTTTACAGAACCTCCAACCCCTCCAATGGACCTCCAAGTGGATTCAGTAACCAGTTCGTCAGCGAAATTGTCCTGGAGAGACACAATTATATCACACGTTCAATACTACAGCCTTCAATACTCCTCCAACCATTATACTATGTGGGACTCGGCTAAAACTATTAACATAACTAGGTAATTATTATACTTTTTTCTTTGTGTATAATATATCGTAAGTATTTTGAGTAAAATCGTTTGAATCTCCACAATTGTTGGGTATCATGCCCATAATGTTTGAATAACTATTTAATTTTATACTATTAACTTCCTAAAGTAAGTTATGTTCACTATCCAGACAAGAAAGTGACATTCGTCAAAGCATCGAGCTTCGCGACCTGCAGCCAGCAGTGGACTATCGTGTGCGGATTGCTTCTGGCAACCAAGTCGATCTTAGCCCATACACGCAAGCTGTACATTTCACTACGTTACAAGAAGGTAAGGTTCCTAACGTGGACACTGACAAATGGCCTTGTTCACAAATTCAATAACAGAGAGAGCACTATATGTACTAACTTATCCGCGGAATGAAGTTAGTAGCATAGCGTTCTCTCTATTTGGCTCTATCATTTGTATCGGATTACTTAACAGAGAGAGCGCTATACTAACTTCATTCTGCGAATTTATAATTTTTTATCACGATACAAGTAATATATTTGACTACTAGTCACACGGCACACCAAATATTTCTAGAACACTGGTGATATTTTCTAAATGATTTCGCACGCATTTGCTTATGTATTATTAAATCCATTTAAAAAGTGTTTGAATAGTTTAATATCTTTGACCCAAATGAAGGAAGATAATTTTTGCAATGGGTGCAAAAATGTAAATTGCTTCTTACTGTTTAAAATCAGCACCATCATCAAGCCCTCTCGGGGTTCAAGTTCAACAGACAGACAACCCGGGAGAACTGTTCGTGTCTTGGATACCGCCCACAAGGGAGACCCATAACGGAGCACTGCAGGGATATCATGTCAAAGCCGTGCCAAGGATCAGTGGAGAAGCTGGTAAAGTATCATATTATCAAACATTTTTCTTTAGAGACCCTAGTGAAATAAATCTCTCATCTATTAATGGACAGCCAAACGTTGTGATTTGTCCATCGGGCTTCCATATTTTGCTGCTCGTAGCTATCTAAGTATGTTGTTTTATCAAAAGATGCGTAAAAGACGCCAGTATCTATGTAGTCTGTGTCGCTACGCGCATGCGTGTCTCACACACAAGGGTAAAAGTTTGTCTCCACTATTTAAAACACGAATTTATAAGCAGTGTATATTTGGAGTAACTATATTTTTTAATTAGTATATTTTGCGAAAGTTTCTATAGAATTAGTTACTTTATTGCTTATGATTGGGGTGGTCATTATGATTTGTAAATTTGCATTTCAGGTGGAAATGATTCTCAGACTAAATTGGTGAAGGTAACATCAAGGAAGGGAAAACAAGAGACGATATTGAGTGGTCTTCTAAAGAACACAAGGTATGTTTTAATTAGGGAGTTCCTTAGAACTAAGTGTTGTTGTCATTTTGTACTTTGGATTGTTCAAAATTGACCATGTTTTATTTTAGACATTGCAAAGTACCAGACTAAAAATATTCAATGTAATTTTATCCTTTGTTAACAGGTATGCAGTATCAGTAAGCGCATTCAATTCTGCGGGAAACGGGCCATTTTCTCTGCCCGTTTATCAAACAACAAGAGAAGGAGGTAATTACCATTTATATATTTATAAAAAAATATATAATATGAAATGCGCATCATTTCCCGAACATTTCTTTTTGGCAAAAGAAATCCCCAAGATATAATCAGGATAGGTACTTTTTTGCGATGTAAAATGTCATTTTTGACTGCAGTTGCACCTGTACTAAATAAGTTGTTTTAGAATAGGTACCTAGTACCTACGTATCTCAATTTTGACTTGTTGGTTGGCTTTTCAGAAAATACGTCCAATTATCTTTCTAGTTACTTAAATGGATGTACTCCATAGTAATAAAAGGCATTTTTTTTTAATAAACTTCCACTTCACCATCATCTGACCTTGTGAATGTGTTTCCAGCACCAGAGGAAGCTCCATCAAGCGTGGAGTGTGTGGGATCATCTTCTTCATCAGTGCGCGCGGCGTGGCGCCCGCTCGCCAACTCGCACTCCTTGTTGGGATATGTGATGCATTATTGCACTGATGGTAATTACATATATATCTTTTTTTATTCAGTCCACAAAACTGACTACAATTATTGTAAAAAAAAAAACAAGATGAGACATGAACAAAAATACAGGTACTTAAGCAACTGTGTCTCCTGGATATGTTGGTACAAAACTACAGCGCATTTTCATTTCCTATGTTAAATTAGAGCAAGTCTAACAGGGAAGGCACTAACTCCCATGACACAGTTTTCACTTTTTTGGGAGTTAAGTAGGGGTCCAATGTTTACCTATGTCTTCATAAGTTTTTTTGGCAAATAACATTATTTATTATTTTTATTAATTAAGTACATTATTAAAATCTAATCCAATAAGTAACAACCTTTACACTTTTCACTCCATTAAGTAGCATGTTACTCCAACAAGTAGCACGTTACTCCAGTAAATAACGGAAACTGGACCCTATTAGGTACTAAAATTCCTCTATCCATCCGTCCGTCCGGCCCTCCGTGCGTCCATCTGTCTGTTAGTGGGCTGCATCTCGTGAATCGGTAATAGGTGTAGAGCTGAAATTTTCACGGAATGTGTATCTGTAACAACAAATACACATTTCAAAATAGCCGCCATGAAAAACAAATGTTACTTCTTATACGATGGTACGGAACCCTTCATTTGCGATTTCGACTCGCACTTGACCGATTTTTTAATAGTTTTTGTTCGATCAACTATTCATGATCGCGACTTCAACACGTTAGTATTGTCCTAGCTTGTACAATCGATAATAGAATAAATAATTTTATTCGTATTACAGATGGTCCTTGGTTAAACGTTACGACGCCACACACAGAGTTGTATCTTCAGGGCCTCCTCAAATACACCAATTATACGATAAAAGTCGCCGGTTTCTCTAACTATGGCGTTGGACCTTTCTCCTACCCTGTGGTGTGCACTACATTGCAGGATGGTAAGTTTCTCATAATTAGTGGGAGAGTTAAAATTTTGTTTTATTACAGGCATAACGCCTGATAAAACCTATAATTTAAGAGAATTATGATATCACCAATGAACAATCTTCTATTCGTTAAACTAGAATTGATATAATATTAACGAACGTACAACCAAAACATCTCATACAAACCATCACATTTTTTCAGATTACTTTTGATCTAAAAAAATGAGATTTTGCGTGTAGGTTTTCGTACGTAACGTAAAACCACCCTAAGAAACGATTTTCAGAATTTTCATCCGAGTGAAGCTATCCAAGCTTCGCTCGGGTGAAAATTCTGAAAAGCCTTTCTTGACCTAGGGTCAGCTAATCAGTTAATTAATTATAGTCTATATATAATATCTCTATATAATAATTAATCTATATATAATGTCTCTATATAATAATTAATATAGTAGTATAATAATATTATCAGTTAAATAATTAATTATATTTGTCAAAAATATTCAATTTCAGTTCCCGGGCCACCGGCAGCTATAAAAGCATTAATATCATCTCCCACGTCCTTACTTGTGAGTTGGAAGAGGCCCGATCAGCCTAATGGAGAAATCACTCACTATACTGTTTATGTCAAACCTGTTACCAGGTAATACAATTTATAATACGCTATAGCCATGTTCAAAACTGATCCATGATAAACTAAATACTATGATTTGGTAAAACAAACGTTAGCAATGAAATACAAGTTATGTGGAATATGAAAATAAAGTACAGTAAAAATTGCTTTCAATAAACCATATACTGTATATACCATTTACTATATAGTAGGTATACTAGAAGAAGCCCGTGGCCTCACCCGCGTGGAGTTCGGTTTTCTGAAATCCCGTAGGAACTCTTTGATTTTCCGGGATAAAAGTAGCCTATGTCCTTCTCCGAGATGTATTCCAAGTCTGTACCTTTCATTAAAATCGGTTCAGCGGTTTTTTTTTTTTTTAAATTATATAGACTAGCGCTTGGCTGCAATCAAACCTGCTAGCAAGTGACGATGCAGCCTAAGATGGAGCGCGCTTGCCTAGAAGTTGCCTATTCACTCTTGACTTGAAGGTACCCATATTTTAGGTGGAAGGGAAAACTGACGCCGGAAGGGCGTTCCATATGTGGTTTGGCCGTGAAAACGTAGCAGACAGACAGAAAGACCGACAGACACATTTTCGCATTTATAATATTAGTATGGATAAACCATATAGTAGGTATCTTACTAAAGAATATGTTTTATGTAATATATTATGTTCCAAGAGCCACATTTAGTTCACGGAACCGGAAAAACACCCTGGTGCAGTTTTAAGTACTGTAGTCTGGTCTGCTTAGAGACTTCGGCCGTGATTAGTTACCACTTTACCGGCAAGAGATTAAGCGATAGATACTGCTTGGATCCGATGATGCCCCGTAGAAACCAATTAGGGGTACCTACTGGGTATAGCTCTTTCAAGGAAACTGGCGTCTATCTATGATTGCAGGACCGCACTCAAGCAGTACCTAACTACCATAAAAAAATATTAATTTCAGTACCAACGCTCCCCAAAGCTACCGAGTGGAACCAACACAAGAATCGAACCTGTCACGTCAACTGACGTTCCCACTGTCCGGTCTGACCACGGGCATGCAGTATGAAGTGTTCGTTCGAGCTCACACCACCGCCGGAGAAGGTGCGCTCAGCAACAGGGTTCATGTTGAACTTAACTCTAGAGGTGAGGAAATGTTCGACTTGTTATGTATGTATAATGTATATACTTTATTGCACCACAAAACACAAATGTCAGGTTACAAAAAGAAAACTTAACAGCTCGTTCACACAGGCTGCGTAAGCGTGGTGTAAGCGTAGACGTAGCGCGTAGGTACCATTGCGTTGTAATGTATGGAACAGTATGAAACATGGCATACCGCTTGTGTGGTGCGAAACGTTCACGTAGACGTAATGCGTACAGTTATGTCTACGGATTCACGCGCGTCACTACGCACGTGTCACGTGTACCTACGTGCTGCATACGCAATTGGTGTGAATCGGTCATAAAATGTAGGTGTACCTAGTACCTACATTTTAAAGGCGGCCTTAACTCTTATCGCTCAATACTTAGTGATCTCTTCCAGACAACCTTTACGGAGAGAGCTAGGGAGAAAAAGAAAAAATGGACAGTGGAAGGTGGTATTATTATGTCCTTTTTATCACATCACAACAATAAAAGTGCAAAAAATTATTAAAGTCGGTTTTTTTTTAATTTTTTTTTATATCTTTCTTTGTTTTCAGTTGTAGCAGGCGTCGCTTCACTCGGTGGAGCAGTCTCAGTGGGAGTGGGGAGTTCTTTGCTGCTCGTGTGTCAGTGTGTGGGCTCGCCACCACCGCGCACCGTGTGGTACCACAAACACAACATCATCACACACCATCCGCGATTCACGAGGAATCATGACGACAGCTTGTTGATTAACAGTGAGTGTTCTTAAAATGAGATGGAAAAAAGTGTAGTTCTTTTTCTACCTCCTGTTTGATGGGGTCGGTATCTTCATTTACAATGTAAATAATTTAGATAATTTAGATAATTCTAGATGATGCCCACCACTTCGTCAGCGTGGATTTAGGTTTTTAAAAATCCCGTGGGAACTCTTTGCTTTTCCGGGATGAAAAGTAGCATTTGTCCGTCACCGGGATGTAAGCTAACTCTGTATCAAATTTCATCAAAATCGGTTCAACTTTTGGGCTGTGAAAAGCTAGCAGACTAGCTAGATTAGTATGGGTCTGTAGTGTGATGCAAATCAACGAGAAGTTAATTTATCCCTTCTGACTGAAGATCTCCTTTCTCATAAAAGAGAGCTATAATAATATTATGACCACGCCTCATACGTGATACAGTTCTAGTGTGGATAGTTTCACATCACAAAATTTATTCCGGCATTTGCAGCTCCCTTTAACCTCGAAAAAGTAGAATTAGGACTGTAGTGTCAAAGCCAATTATGGATTAGGCATTATTGCTTCGTAACTAAATAACAAAATATTATTGTTTCAGACATAGACCAATCACTTAGTGGAAACTACACTTGTTTAGCCAAAAACTTGTACGGCTCGGATTCGGTATCATATGAAGTTTCAGTACTGCCCACGCCGGAACCGCCAGTATTAAGGGTGACTTCACACAAGAACGCTTTGCATTTGCTATGGGACCAGCCCAGGAAAGTTGGAGGAAAAAATCAAAAGATCAGTAAGTAGAACTTAGGACTTCTTGGATGCTTCTTATTGCTAGATATTATTTAAACTTAGTCGTTGTTACCTTTGGTTTTTGGTGTGATGACGGTTAATGGTCACTATTATGTTTAAAAGGCTATATTTCAATTGAGTATAAGTACAACCAATTCGTTTCGACGATGCTTAGGTACCTATACTAACTTTGGGTATTCTATGCTTATTAAGGAGCGGGTAATCAGTAATCACATAACATCATACCGCAATTGAACCACTGATTACTCGCAAGTATTTTGATCATACTCAATTATTCTGCGGGTATGTCAAATATTTTATTTGGGAGCTGGGCTGGCGTTAAAAGCAACATTTAGGTGATAATACTGCAATACATTTAAAATATGTAAATATATTTTTTAAAATAAAACAACTTTTTCCAGCCTACGAGCTAACGTGGAAAGAAGCAAACGGGATGTGGCAAGACACGTGGTCGGACAAAGGCACAACTATTCAGGGAGTACAAGAATATACACTAGAGGGTCTGA